>NC_060130.1:334013778-334341278 GCF_021461395.2 Schistocerca americana | reverse complement strand
TGACAAAGCCCTAGGCGTTTGCGGACAGTGAACCCCTTCGATAAGCCTTCGAATCTGTATGCCAACCAAGAGGTGCAAGAGCAGCAGCGAGGACTGTCTCGTCACTGATTGGCACTGTACACTTTTTAACTGTTCAACAAAGTTACGTGGGTGGCACTGAGCATCCTGCCAAACTGAATGATCTAAGAGGAACCTTGTGCCGATTTATTCAGGCATGTGTCAATGTTGCACTCCCCTTCCCACCCTCCACCACGCCCACACGACAGGGATGCTTGAAACAAGAGAGCTGAAGAACCATAAACATCCTTTTCTATCTCGTTCATATTTCGTCAAAGAATTTTGATCGGTCCCTCCTGGTTCCACCCTGTACACCAGAGGAAAAATTATGCTGTACTACACTTCAAAGATGTGTTATCGTATTCAATGGGGTTGCAGGACCGCGATGTCAAGCCGGCCGCTGTGAGCGAGCGGTTCTAGGAGCTTCAGTCTGGAACCGCTCCCGCTAAGGTCGCAGGTTCGAATCCTGCCTCGGGCATGGATATCTGTGATGTCCTTAGGTTAGTTGGTTTAAGTAGTTCTAAGTTCTAAGGGACTGATGAATGGTTCAAAGGGCTCTGAGCACTATGGGACTTAACATCTGTGGTCATCAGTCCTCTAGAACTTAGAACTACTTAAACCTAACTAACCTAAGGACATCACACACATCCATGCCCGTGGCAGGATTCGAACCTGCGACCGTAGCAGTCTCGCGGTTCCGGACTGAAGCGCCTAGAACCGCACGTCCACCGTGGCCGGCGGGACTGATGATCTCAGATGTTATGTCCCATAGTGCTCAGAGTCATTTGAACTATTGGAACCGCGATGTCATTAGAGAAGTATTGAACCGCCCACTGGGCGTTAACTCTGTCAAAGGTGGTCAAGAATATCTTTCTTGCTCATCACAACGTGAACTGTCATTATCGACTGCGAAATGTGTGGGACTCAACTCCCAAAGGAAAGTGTCATTTCACTTTCACTGACTCCTCTTATGCCACACACTGAGGTCTTTTAAAAGGATTTTACGCAGAAGAATCCAAAAATTATATGACTTTTTATGACGAAAATACGAAACATTTTTTTTATATTTATCACGTTTTTATTTATTCAAAAACTGTGAAATGAACATTATTTACAATTCAGCAAACAAGAATTACATGAGTAATAAAAATTTAAATTAAAAAAAAGTTCAGTGTGATGGATGAGATTGCTTTAGAGGAATAGCAGAAAGAGCCACTCGAAGTTCTTTGTTTACATTTAGCTTAGAACGGTAGTTCGAGTACATAGCTGACAAAGCTGAAAATCCAGTCTCGCACAAGTAAGTTGTTGCAGAAGGAATCAAGTTCTTCATTGCATTTTGGCTTTACGTTGGGAAGTCATTGCTAATATGTATCCAAAACTCCCTCAAAGACACTTCATTAAATTTACGCTTCAATGAAGTCTCACAAGTGAGTTCAATAAGTTGTTCTTGCTCTTCTATATTTAGAAATGACAGTCCAGGGGCGTTTATGGATGGATTTTTAATCCGGTTAAATTTATCAAAATCGTTGCTGAAATATTTCTCGAAGCGAACTTTTAATGTTGCAAGATGATGAAGAAAGGAAGCTTTCATCGACATTGGAAGTATCGAATTATTTGTATCCCCTAACAGTGACGCTATAGTAGGGAACATATCTAGTATGCATCTCTCCATTCGGTTTTGCCACAGCACTAATTTCTTTATGGATGCCTTCACCTTTTCATTCCAAGATACTACAGTTTCCTGATTACGTTGAAGTGAAGTGTTAAGTATATTTATTTTCTCAAAAATATCAGTGTGGTAAGCCATTTTAAATAAAAATCTCCTTTGCTGAAACAGTGGGCCAAACAGTGACTTCTCTAATTTAAAAAACAGAATACCTCATTCCTTGGTTCAAACATTCTTTTCAGTACTTTACCCCATGAAAGCCAGTGAGCTTTACTAAAAAAGAGCATCTGAGAGTGTTCAGCACCCATCTCCTCACATAGCACATTAAAAAGCCTCAAATTTATATATTTTGTCTTAATAATATTAACTGTTTGTATAACCGTTTACAGAATTTCATGAAGGGGTGGACTAAGTTCTTTAGCGGCCAGAGCCTCCCGATGTATCGTGCAGTGAGTCCATTCAGTATCAGAAGCTACAGCTTTAGCTTTCGCTTGCAATCCACCATGAATTCCAGACATTGCGTGAGCTCCGTTTGTGCATACTCCGATGCACCTATTCCATGATGTACCGGTTTGATTAAAAAATGTATTGAGCATGTTAACAAGGCTTTCAGCTATATATGTTTCTAGTATCTGCACACAGAAAAGAAATTCCTCTCCAATGTTAAATTCATCAACGAAACGAACACAGGCAATCAAATGAGCATCTTTATGAACGTCAGTTGCTCCATCCACGTGAAGTGCAAAACAGTTGTTGCGCAGTTTATCTATTAACTGCTCGAGTAAATCGTCCGAATAGTCTAAAATTCTTCTACGCACTGTGTCGTTAGAGACAGGAATACTTTTCAACTAGTGAGCAAATGAGTCGCCAAACAGTTGATACTATATCAATAGCTGCTGGTAAAACCAAAGTTTCGGCAACCGTGTGTGGTTTCTTGCACGTAGCAGTTCTATGATAAATCTGGTAAGAGGCTAAAAGGGCCTTAGATCCACATGTGTCGTTCTAGCAAAGTTATTCTGGGTAGATAATAAAACATTTAGTTTACTGACTAAAAAATCTTTTTGTTTTCCCGTTAATTCAGGTTGTTAGGTTTCAAGATGTTTGTTTAACTTGCTAGGTTTCATGCTGTCAGCAGCTAAAATCGTTAAACAAATTACACACTGCGTTCGCTCTTCACCATTGGTTGTAGTTTTTGTGAAGCCTAGCAATAAATAGTTCTTGTCATACCTCCTCGTTTTCGCCTTTGGAGTATCTCCCTCCCCCCGGCACAGTTGACGGACTACTGCTGTCTTTATATTTGTCACTAATTAGGAACCACTTCATACTGCAGTCAAGTCTTCCTCGCAACGTCTATGATTGTGAGACTATAATTGTAGTCGTCACTATAAGGATGCGTTGAGACAAACGAGCCAAAACTTGCACTGCGCGGGATAGTTAAGGGAACAGTAATGGCGCATGCGACAAAGGGTATCCCGCAGAATATCGAAGGAAGCAACTCCACCTAGGAGCAACACCTGCTCAGCTCGCGTGTGTAGGCTTTGTTACTAGGTGGTGTTGAAGGAAGTCGCACAGCTCGACTGATCATTTCAAACAATGCTGAAAATGTGACAATGGTTTGATTGTCGTCGACCACATCTGGCGTTAACACCGACGTCGGGCGAAATTCAAACCAGATCAGCGGCATGTCGCTTGTTCGTCGAAAGATAAACCTAATTGTTTGTTACTAAGAATATTTGGTTTCCTAACATAAGGCGCGGCCATTGCACGCCATTCGCGCCCCCCCACCTCCCTGGAGTTCGCGTCCCACAGTCTGAGAAGCACTGCTCTACACTACTGATGCTCGGCGTGCGTGAAGTTGGCACTTTACCCCGATGACACGGCGCTGTTTGTGCCCAGCATGAACGCGGCAGAAGGAGGAGACTCCTTCAACCTGGTTGATCAACCAAATGACGGCTGAAGTACAACCCCGTCAACAGCCAGACGAAGAAGCTGTTGCCTCCACATCTGCCACCACTCATCATTAAAGGAGGCCCTGTCCCATGGAGCAAAACTCGGCCGCTACCTCTCGGCTACCCTGGACCAACGGTTGACAGGGCTGCCGCACATAAAAGGCATCAAGAGCAGAGAATTAGGGCGACTTCGCGCCCTATGTGCTCTGCTTAATCCGTCGTCGTCGCTGCTCCCTGGCCACGGCATCACGCTATACCTAACACTGATCACACGCAGTAGTGGCGTCGGGCAATGTAGCTGAAACCCACATCGGAACGCTACAGAAGGTGCAGAACCAAGAGCTGAAGCTCATCTTGCGCCTGCCATGAAGATACAGTAGTAAACACCTTCTGAAGCAGACTGAGGATGACACAGACGCTAGCCATGCCAGAGGAAAATCCACAAAGGGAGGTACATATACCACATCACATCAACAAGAAGTACCGGAGGGATAGCGAATCAAGCGCTCAACCGGCGCCATATTCAAGCTCAGGAAAAGCTTGTCATGTTTGCGACTACGACGGAATTCCAGCGTGCAAACAGTCGCAGCAAGCCAAAGATGGGACGTTTAAGGACGCTGCTGTTGGGAGCGCACCGCAAGCAGAACACCTGGAACCGATGATGGAGGATTAAGGGCATAGGTATAAATACTGGATCCGATCCACTGTGCAAGCAGTCTCAGGTAGCAGGGGATGAAGATAAAGAGTCATTTTGTGAAAATATCGAGCAAGAACGACGCTTGCATCAGGCAGAATACCTGATACCTCAAGATGTCAGTAATTTTATTGACCACTGGAGTAAAAAGTAAGCACAGGGTGGACAAGATATAAGATCTAAGCCTACTTGAGCTCGACTGCTGTATTAATCCCTGTCTATTTATTACTAGCGAATGTGCTGTAGAGTGTAGTGTCACTGGATAGACGAGCCAAACCACACATAGACTCAGTAATGAACCATTCAGAATCATCTTCTAGCCATTATGTCCGTAATCCATTGTCCCATTCCAGTATATTAGCTGACGATTCGATGTACATTTTGGCACAAGTGTAGCACTGTGTACGATAGCATAGAACAATTTATGAGTCATCTGACTGTTTCCGGAGCACACAACTCTAGGTAATGAATTCTCCCACTCGGTGAAAAGGAACTCGCTATTACAGGTACAGGATCTTGCTGCTCCGGACCTGTACGTCTACCAACTATTTTAGATTGTTTTAGTGAACAGATGAACTTTATGGGTGTACTTGCCTGGCTCAAAAGGGCAGCTTCACCTCAGCCATAATGTAGAAAGAGATGTCTTCTCTTTGAAACCTTCTCAGACCAGTCACAGTTGTCTTTAGTGATTGTTGAGCGACCAAGAATTTACGTGGTGTCAAAGTGGATCTTCATTATGTCTGGACGAGTGCAAGTCGTTATGTGCTGCTGTAAAAGCGTCAGTAATTAAATTTATTTAATTGCATGAGAGGTTCCAGCAAATGGCGTAAAGTACTCGGTCTTAAAGAAAAGTATTCTAGCCATTCCCCTGTCAGAGGATAGAGAAAGAATGTTGGCGTGCTTCAATGTTATCTCTGAGACGATTGCGTTAACCTCCCAATGTACACTTTCAATGTTAGGTAAGTTTCATATGACTATTTTGCGAGTGGAGTGGCGATAGGCATTGTATATCAGGCAACTGCAAATTCCTCCTACCTGCCTTCAGTGATAGTGTCCTGAGAACGCTTTTTCACACTGAGAAGCTGCCTTTCCTTCTTGTGTTTGCATGCAGCAGGCCCAAACACACTCATGTATCCTTTGAATATAGTAAAAGTCTCACAACAACTTGTGAATTAATAAAGTAATTTCCTGGTCACCAATCGCCAAGGAATTTTATGTGAACTTTCAAAATAACAATAGCTAATTACTGTACAAGTTGAAGTTCTGCAATTTAAATAATTTTAGAGTTATTCAAAATAACCTAAAACATATTTCTGATACCTTCTCACTGCAATTAACCTCCTGACACGTTAATATGTTTTTATGAATGCATCAGAGGAGCCGACCCTGCGTTGGCGCTGTGTGGCGAAAAACGTAATGGATTCTGCCTGGAAAGTATTTCATGATGTAGTTTTGTGTCGAGTCATAAGCACGTACATAATGCTTAGGACACAACGTACCAAACAGTTTCAAATGGCTCTGAGCACTATGGGACTTAACTTCTGAGGTCATCAGTCCCCTAGAACTTAGAACTACTTAAACCTAACTAACCTAAGGACATCACACACATCCATGCCCGAGGCAGGATTTGAACCTGCGACCGTTGCGGTCGCGCGGTTCCAGATTATAGCGCCTAGAACAGCTCGGCCACTCCGGCCGGCACCAAAGAGTTTCTGACGGCTGTTACCTATAGACTGTTTTTCTAGAAACGACACATAGCTACGTGTGACATTGTCGTTTTTCCACATTTCACAGAGCAGCTGATGTAGCGACCAGGTATTTTGTAATCAGAGCCCAACAAAAGTTCTGCAGTAACGTGTTGTAGGATCCTTCCACAAACGGAAGTACCACGAGGCCTTTCTCAGTCAATAGAGCAGCTTTCTTAAACTGTAGTGGCAAGTGCGTCGCTCTGTGCTTTGAATTATATGCAGTAAATAATAATAAATCCACTAGAGTTGGATATCTCTTGCTTTCAACTGCTTTTCAGTTTTGGTGACAAATATTTCAGCATGTTACTGTAATAATTATCACCTCAGTGAAAGAAAATTTTGAAATTAATATAGTGCTGGCTTGCAGCTACATATCTGCTGTTCTAATATACATTGGGATCCCCGTCCAGAGTACCGTTGTACCCCACTAGGGGAGGCAAAACAAAATGGCGCAGCCTATTTATAAGGCGGAGTACGTATGTGGATTAGCTACACAGATTTAATAAACACGTCGAAAAAGTAAACTTGCATACCAGTAACTAAGTGTTTGCTTGTTTTCAAGTACATTCTTGCATTTTCGGTATTCATTTGAAATCATCACGTCGTAGTACCGTAACACGCCGCTAGAAGATCGTAAACAAAATGGAGCAAGCCACCTCCAATGTCTACGACAGTGTCAAAGCCAGCCTGCCTAGTGGCCTGAAGTGTTGCATCAGTCGAGGCACGACGGCTAAGCACTGATTGGCGGCGTAATACCAAACTGTCGCAATCAGGGCAGTGGGCGTAACACTGATTCGTCTGCTGTGAGATAACCGGCTATACGCTAGCAACCGCTATGAGATAGGCAGCCGTTATCTGGAAATATGGTGCGGGCCTGCTATAGGTCGCTGTTGGGACTCCGCCTATATGAGCCTTTGCTGTGGGCTGTTTACATTCAGTCGACAATATCTGCGTCCACAAGCGTGGCAGTGAGTGTCATACTGCATCGTGAGCTACGAATTTATCAGCAAGGCGTCAGCGACCGCTACACAACTGGCGGCTAAGGTCTACACCGCGCCGCGAGCAGAAATATGGCAGCTCTATGCTACTGCCTTTATCACAACTGGAGTTTCATTCTACAGATAGCTATCATCCGTTTTGCCATTTATATGGATAACATCCATTGAACATAGGATTTCTTTCCGTTGCTTGATTTCTTTTGTGACTTACGTCTCTGCAACAGGCCGTTTTCAATCGGATTTTTGTATTAGGCCAAATACAACAGAACAGAGACAATTTCAAATAATACTGTACATAGTCTACAAATTAATTCAAAATCGCCGCAAACGGATAACATGACGGTTGACAACTTCGTATCCAAAAGAGTTTCGAAGCCAATCTGATCTTTAGTGTTATGCGCGATATGTGCAAGTAACTAACTCTAATTGGGGTAAACAATGTAGCCTCTTCTCGCGACGAGCAGTGTGGTCGCTTTTCCCAATCGGACACCATGTCAGCATTAGTGGTTCACAGATGAAACTATCAGATCAAGAAAAACGACAAGGGACTACAATAATAGTAGATCATTTGCCATTGATACTGCAAAAAAGTGTTACTCTACCTATAAGCAAGGTAACAAGAATAATACACACACATCAAATAAAGTTTTACATCACCCCAGTTCCCAGAATTCCTGAAGATAGACGTTGACTGTACATGTTGTATCACAGACACAGTCACTTTGACTGTTCAGAGATGTCACTAAACCCGCCCTAATATGTAAACAACCATGAATGAGCATCTCCTATTAGACAGAGGGGGTCCGACAACCGATCAGTTCCAGTCATTCCACCAGGATGGAGGTACACGGCTTGTGTTGTCTGTAGTTCAACTATGCCAAACGGTCAATACCGTCGTTCGATCACGTACGCACTGTTACTTTGTGCCAGAAAGGGCTCTCCACAAGGGAAGTGTCCAGGCGTCTCGGAGTGAACCAAAGCTACTTCACTCCCGACGTCCACTCCGAGGTCCATCTTTGCAGCCACGACACCATGCACCGCGGTACAGATGGTCACAACAATATGCCGAATGGACCGCTGAGGATTGGCATCTCGTTCCCTTTGCCAATGAGTGTCGCATATACCTTCAACCAGACAATCGTCGGAGACGTGTTTGGAGGCAACCCAGTCAGTCTCAACGTGTCCAGCGAGTGCAACAAGGTTGGAGGTTCCCTGATGTTTTGGGGTGGTATTATGTGGGGCTAACGTACGCCGCTGGTGGTCATGGAAGGCGCCGTAACGGCTGCACGATACATGAATGCCATCCTCCGACTGATAGTGCAACCAAATCGGCAGCATATTGCGAGAGCATTCGTCTTCATGGACGACAATTCGCACCCTCATGATCATCTTGTGAATGAATTTCTCCAGGATAACGACATTGCTCTACTAGAGTGGCCAGCATGTTCTCCAGACATGAACCCTATCGATCATGCCTGGGATAGATCGAAAAGGGCTGATTATGGACGATGTGACCCACCAACCACTCTGAGGGATCTACGCCGAATCGCCGTTGAGGAGTGGGACAATCTGGACCAACAGGGCCTTGATGAACTTGTAGATAGCATGTCACGACGAATACAGACATTCATCAATGCAAGAGGACGTGCTACTGGGTATTAGAGTTACCGGTGTGTACAGCAATCAGGACCAACACCTCTGAAGGTCTCGCTGTATGGTGGTACAATATGAAATGTGGGGTTTTCATGAGTAATAAAACTGGCGGAAATGTTATTTATGATGATCCTTATTCCAGTTTTCTGAACAGGTTCCGGAACTCTCTGAACCGAGGTGATGCAAAACGTAGGCCTACCTTACTTAAAACTATTGAAAATCGGTGTAGTTGTTGCTAAAGAACGACGAGACAAGCTTTCTCTGTCACATTCACTTACAAAATGAAGGAATATGTTAGAACTAATGTGAGCATGCTTCGGCAGGCTGCAGCACTCTTCAGGGCAAAAGATATGCTATGATCACATTTCCCGCCCTGGCCACTTTTCCTCAACTTCCCTAGGATTTTGGTAGCCCTTTTTCAAACGCTTCATGCACAGATTTTCTCACCGGCAAAGAGAGACGTTAGAAAGTGAGAGCATGGTATTCGGAACTCCATGGACACTCAGCGATCTCCTTCAGCAAGAAACCCAAGAAAGTTTTATCGCATTAACACGACACGAAAACCTTCATCTGCGTGTACTGCTTACTTTCTCGTTCAGATGCCTGTCTATAGAACTCACAGCATAGTTGATCTGAAACTTGCTTTCTATATGACTTTCGAAACTTAAAGGATTTTCTTTCCATTGCCATTATTTCTAACCTGTTTGCCAACAACAATTTGTTCATACCCGTCTCATCCACGCGGAATGCCTTGTAAGTGTTAGGTCCTTTACTTGCCAGACGAAGATCTCAAAACCTTTCATTAATAAATTAAGCTTCTTTAACATTAAATGACTGCTTACCAATACACGAATCTACGGAAGTTAAGCAATTCGAAGAAAGTAATCGGAAGCAAAACAATGTCACGGAAGAGTTACATGACCTCAAGGAAAGTAGAGATGTAAAAAGCATTGACAACATACGGGAACAGACGCACCTATCTACTTGAGTACACCTCACTTCAGCACTTAGATGCAGTTCTTCTACAATTTGAGAAATAGTTAGTTTGTAATAGTTCCACAATGAGAAAAAGAAACAGTTTCCCACTCCGAGCGTCTTACTCGCATTGAGTACTTCCACGGTTTGTCTGTTTCGAAGGAAGTGTTCAAATACTAGTCGTATCACTAAGCATTAGGTTATGCATCATGATATCGCGACCTTTATGTGCTCAGTACCTTGGTTCAAAAAATGGTTCAAATGGCTCTGAGCATTATGGGACTTAACAGCTGAGGTCATCATGTAACCTCCCCCTCGCTCATCGACCTTAATGACAGTGAAAAATTAAACCACGTGTACCCAATGGAAATTTGGGAAAAGCAATCGTCACCGAAGTTAATTTGTCGGTAAAGAGGGAGGAAAGGGTTGCATCTCTATGAAAGGAAAAATGCAAATGAAACTGGTGGATATTAATTTTGAAAAGGGGTAAAGTTAATAAAGAAAGTAAATGTGCGGTCGTCACGTTAACAATTAATTGGCGCTAATTAGATATTTGAGATTTGGGGGAAATTATGGTCGCCAGTCCTAAGGACAATTACTATAGTAACTGAAAAAGAAAGGTTATTACACATATAATTAGCACTAGAAGCGTGGCAACTGAAGGTTGACACGTGTAGTGTGAAAACTGAAAGTTTGTCAGAAGTAATAAATTTCGCTACTCTCTGACATAATTTAGCAAAAGAATGAATAAAACCGGAAAATCGAAAGTTAATTTAATGGCTAAAGTTAATAGTGAGCTTTCTTTCTGAAGCACATCGAAATTCAGTAAGATACGGTTAGTCTTGGACTACCTCAACAATCATTTCAAAAGCTACTTGAATCTACGCAATTTAGAAATAAGAGATTTAATTTTGAACTTGAATTAAATGATTATGAACAATTAACAATAGTAAAATTTAGTACATATCAAGCTGAGCTGCCGTCACAGGTAAGCTAAAATACGGTAACAAAACTCGCACTCTTAATTTGTGCTTGTGTAATTTAAATATTGTAGCCAGCTATGAATACCTTAACTGAATTTGAAATTAAAGCAGTGAAATCGAATGATGCTGGCGTTTGAATTTCAACGACACTCGGGTTCATTCCGGAAAAGGAAGGGACCCTGCTTGGTAATGCAATTGGGACAATGAGCAACAAAGGTTCATGCTACGTTGCTGTAATTTTGTGATTTGAACAGTTTGAAAAGCTGAGGTCTGCCATACAGTTCTAAAACTTTACGTGCTTCCAGTCTTCCTTGTTGGTTGATTGAAGGTTTGAAGCCGTCGATCGAGGAGGTGGCGACAGTCACTCATTGTCGGCCGTCGCTGTTGCAGAAGCTGGATGTTGGCGCACCTTCTTCTCGACACGGTCACCAGGCGAAACGGGCTCTTGATGTGCGCCAGCTAATGCTTCCCGTCCGCGACACCGTGTCAGAAGTCGAGCGCTATTACATGCTGCCCAACTCCGAAAGCGCGGCAACTCGCGGCAGCGTCACACAACACACCTGCTCCACTGCCCTACTCCCGCCAGACTCCCTCTGCCCGTGCTCCATGCGGCAGAGTTAACACTACCAAAGATCCTAAACACTTTGTTTCTCCACACGACCTATCGACGTAATCGTTCGATAGCATAGTTTTCCCTATGCCAGACCCAGCGTATAAATACAAATAATATTCACAAAACATACCAATTATAAATCGACATAAATGCATATATACACAAATAGTAAGACAATTACAATATACAAAGACACAGAAATGTTATATCTTCAGTTAACAAAATAAGGAAAAAAAATTATAGTACAATAGATGGAAATAGAAGGATATGCATTTCCGGCGTTACAATCAGTCCCCTAAAACTTAAAACTACTTAAACCTAACTAACCTAAGGACATTACAGACATCCATACCTGAGGCAGGATTCGAACCTGCGACCGTAGTGGTCGCGCGATTCCAGACTGAAGCGCCTAGAAGCGCTCGGCCACCACGGCCGGCCTCAGTACCTTGGTCTTTAGCGTCCATACTAAAATAAATAAATAATATTGTGGTTAATAACGGTAAAACTCTCAGACTGTCACCTGAAATAAATGTAAACTACCTGGTTAAAAATATCCGGACACACCTATGCTATGCAGATTTGAGCACTAGATGTCACGAGAGTCTGACCCGCCAGTATAAAGGGCAGGGGAGGGGGGAGGAGGGGGCGGCGGGGTAGGTCTATTGTGTCTTCGATAGAGAAGCAGTAACAACAGATTGGGTCGGTCAGCAGAGCTCAGTGACTTCGAGCATGGAATAGTCAGTGGCTTCTACCAAAGTAACGAATCCGTAATGGACATTTCAGCCGTTCTAAAGCTGCCGCATTCGACTATTGGTAATGTGATTGTGAATCGGAAACGCGAGGGAACAACCACAGCTAAATCAAGTACAGGCAGAACTCATACACAGGTGGACAGGGACCGCCGAGCACTGCTGAGGGTGATTCTAATGAACTGCCTGCAGTCAGCAGACGGATTCACTCGTGAGTTCCAAAGTACTGCCAGCTGTCCAGATAGCACAAAGACTGTGCGTCCGGAGATAAAGGAATGGAGTGTAATCGTGGAGCAGCTCCTCATAATCCATACATTCCCATAGTCGGTACAGAGCGACTCTTGAGATGGTATACAGAGCGACGCCACTGGACTTCGGGTGACTGGAAACGAGTGATTTAGGGTGATGAAATACGCTATACTCTGTGGAAATCCGATGGAAATGTTAGGGTTGGACGCATGTTTGGAGAGCATTACCTGCCATCATAAGTGGATGGTAGTAAGAAAGATGGCGAAATTCTGTATCAGACGCACGTGACTCGTTGGAAAGAAATTCTCACTGACCGCAGGGCTTTTATATTCCTTACAGCAGGGATGGGGAAATGTGCTACTGTTCGCGCGGGCCCCCGTGAGTGCCCACACCGCGTGCCAGCGGGCACTGAGCCAGCAGTTCCCCATTTAGCTGTCTTCTAACACCGCCCGTTTGTTACCGGTACGCTCACGGCATAAAGGGCCTGTTTACTTCGTATCGGTTGTCGGTTCGAAGTCTCTTTGGCATTCACGATGGGACAAAATTAGTGAGAGGAAAATGGCTGCGGAGGAGTTAATGTTCTCAAAACTAAAATCGGTCAAATCCCTACACTTCAGTGCACTGTTGGAAGAAGATGACTGTTTTGTTGGAACACAAACCGGCCCATAGTGTCTATTTTGTAATGCTATTTTACGGGCGTGGAAGAAGTACAACGTGAAGCGATATTTTCAACTCCTTCATTAAAAATTCGTGATCACTTTCCAGACTGAGGATAGGAATGCCAAACATCCCGAGCTAAAAATGGAGAGAGAGGAAGAAGAACGTTCCTATTGATATAAGTCATTTCATGAAAACGTAACGATGTTATTTATAAAGCATTATGTGGTTCTTAGCTCGATTTTACCTCCTCCTCGTAATGTATCTGAAGGGAGAGAACCATATCATCCACAATGATGGTGCCATGAGAGTGAGCTATCATAAAGATCTTAATAAAAACAAAACGATGCCTCCCTTCAGCGATGGATACTTTGTCAAAAAGTGTTTTGTTGCTGCCGCAATTATCTTGTGTCCAGGGATTTTTCTGGTTTTGGAAACACTTCCTCTTTATCGGAGAACAGTTTGCAGTTGCATCGAAAAAATGGCAAATATGGAAACGCAACTGAAAGACAAAACAAAACATATCTTTTTCTCTCTTTGGCTTTGGATGAAAACATGGATGTAACGGTTATTGCTCAGTCTGCTGTATTTGTGAGAGGCGTTGACGCTGAGTTCAACTTGGTGGAGGAACTCCTTGATTATGTGTCAGTAGACGATGCAGCTACGGTCGACGACATATTTTCTAGCTTAGAAAACATTATTGACAAAATTACCTTAGTTGGGAAAAACTATATTTGATTGGAACAGATGGAGCTACTGCAATGATTGATCAAACACAATACACACGATATATTGTGTCGTAAGTATTGCTGTGCTGTGCTGTAATAATTACAATGCAAAGAATACGAACGTAACTACAAACTTGAGTGTCACCTGCCGATCGTGTATTATCGGCAGTCTTCAGTCCCGTTCGTGAGTAGAGAATGCGTGCTGTGCGCATCTTGCCAGCACGGCGACACAAATGCTCACGTTGCCCGCGGGCAGCCTCGCGGGCTGCTCTCGTGCCAAGCCCTGTCTTACAGCCACTCTTCCTTCAATAAGAAAATGAATTTGTAACTTTACAATGACAACAGCTGCAAAGCGACAGCACATTTTTCTCTGCAGACTAACCTTGTAAGCTACCTTGAATGCCGTCAGCTCCCTCGTTTTCCTCGATTATGACGCGCCCTTGTACCCAGCAGTGCGTCACTTCCTCCTCCTTTTGTAGCAGGAGAATGTCCCTGAGTTCTTCCCCACTCAAGCTTGGACTAGGTATATGTGTGAGTTTTCTTTTCACTCTGATAGACGTTTTGCGAGTAATATGAGCCGTGCAAACCGCGCCGAGAGTCATCTGGCCGGCAGTGTGCTAGCGTGGGACCGGAACACAGAGAGTCACACTTTGTAGTTTAGATCTCTCGTGTAAACGGCAATCTCCATATTTCAAGAGCTACACGTCGTAGGTCTCAAACAAAACAAACTATACCTTCACTTTGAGGAGTGCTGAGGGTAGTCAGTAGCTGCTTAGCGACCATATTGCGTCCAGATTTTCTGCCGTATTTCACACAGTACTGAAATGTTCTTAGAAGCTGCTCGCGGAAGTGCGACTTTCTGAGGGTTCTTATGTCGGGTTCTGTTGATCACTGAGATAAAGGTCAAGTATTCTGAATAGCCCTGAGTCTAGCAACCATTTATATACCTACAGAAGGAATGGACGTACTGTAGATATCCTATGGTAAAGGGCAAAGATTTAAACACTACACACTTCCTCCAGCCCAGGCAATTCGAGCGTATCAGCTGGTTCTCTTGCATTACTTGTTGTTTAGGGAGGACCTCAGACGATTTATGAAAGGACCATGCTCGGTTCGTGTGAATATCCCGAGAAACCATGATTTATGAGTACAAAAGTACCAATAGTGGGATGGCCACTTCCGTAATTTCTATTCATGGAAAATTTTCGGAATTTTTGCCATCTACTCTTAAGATGATATTCTCGAGGAACTTGGAATCTTTAGCATTACCTGTTGGCGAGATCCAGAGGTTCAAAGTTAGAGTATTTATGAAGAAAACTGCAGAAACTGGTTTTTAGGGTTTTTTCATTGTCAGCAGCAATTATACAAATACCGAACACAGCAGATAGCGCAGATATTAACTGTACACATGAAGACATTTATCTAAAAACGCCTTTTTCCGTTTCGAAAATCCGAATCCCTTATCAGATACACCAGAAAAACCACGATTTTTGGGGAACAAGAGTACGAATTGTAGTTATGGACTGTTCTATAATTGATAGCCAACTAACGGAAATTCGTCGAAACTTTTTCCATCTGTTCTCAAGATGACGTTCTGGGAAAACTCTGAAAATTTTCTCGATATCATTTTCTGTTACCGAGATTCAAATGTTCACAATTACGGAAATTTTGGAAGTAATATCCGATTTGAGGAGTAAGTGTAGTTTTAACTGACCTGGCGAACACATTGCGGGACGTTGGTGCTGTCACCAAACTATGTTTCAGTCAGCATATTTTACCCAACAAAACTTTTGACTTGGTATCTCTGTGTAATGGACCTTCACACGTATACAAATATGCCCAAAGTGAGCACAGTATCCAGAAAAAAATGTAAAGAAAACGGTTTCGTGTTAACCTTACATTATGTGTATGTATTTGTTGTTTGTATGTGTCAAAGTAAACAGACGTGTCTAAGTATATAAACAGAATGTCAAGACTTTACTGGCCTATAGAATTCGTTTTTATAAGCAACACACTCTGCTGTAGCAGAGAAAAGAAGAGATCCGCGGAAAAATGCTCCTGTCGGAGTACAGAAAAGGCGAATATGTTCCTCCTTAAAAGACTCTCTCAGATAAGTGGGGAACCAGCTACCTCAATCCTCTTTCCACCTCAATCACCAAAAATTTGGCCAGCGTACAGATTCGGGCTTATTGCGCTGAAAGAGCAGCATAGAGGCAGTGACGGTGGAACAGAGAGGAGACAGTGATTGTGGAAGAGAGAAAGAGACCGCGAAAGAGAAAGAGAGATGGATGAAGACAATAGAAGTGGCAGGGAAATAGAGAGGAGCTATTGATGGTCAGTGAGAGACAGTGGCCCTGAAAGAGAAAGAGAGATAGATGCGGACAGAAGAAGTGGGGGTAAAAGAGAGGGGAAAATGTGGAAATGAAAAATAAAGAATTATGCAGACAATAAATAGGTCTGTGGAGTCTGAACCCTCCTAGACCAGCGAAGTTTAAGATGTAAATATAGGGGTGTACGCATTTTGCACCGACATTTTAAACACGTGAGTATAAGGTAAAAAGTGAGTTGGTCTCACCAGAATTTTTGAGCTGCCGAATGAAGACACAGGCAGTGGGGATGGGAGACAAAAGAAGGCAATGAAAGCGAGAGAGGAGCCAGTGTCAATGGGATATGCTGTGAGTCAGTGGGAGAAAAAGGAGACAGTAGGAGAGAGACATATATAGACAGTGGCACTGAGAGGGAGATTCTGAGTACGAAGGCTTCAATGTGAAGTGAGACTGCCGACCGTGGTGGCCACGTGGTTCTAGGCGCTGCAGTCCGGAACCGCGGGGCTGCTACAGTCGCAGGTTCGAATCCTGCCTCGGGCATGGGTGTGTGTGATGTCATTAGGTTAGTTCGGTATAAGTAGTTCTAAGTTCTAGGGGACTGATGACCTCAGATGTTAAGTCCCATAGTGCTCAGAGCCATTTGAACCATTTTTTTGAAGTGAGACTGAGTAAAAGGATTTAAAATTCTGTCTTAAGAGAGCGCGAATATGTTCGCACATTAACACTTTTGTTAAGGAGGCGGAATGAATGTTGAGGCAGCTGTTCCTCACCTCTCAGTCAGAGTCTTTTAAAGAGGAACATATTCACATTTTTTTTCCGACTGGAGCATTATTCCGCTATTAGGTTTTGGCATACTCATGCCCACATTAAATGAAAGTACTCCCGAAACAGTGTGTTTTGACCCACAGCCATGAGTCGTTGCAACAGAATGTTTCTGAGAGAAGAAATCGCCTATTTTACCTTCTACACGAACATGAGGAGCTGTTAGCCTGTTTCGAAATTTCTAGACTTACACAGTACAACGCCGCAACAAACTTATAAAAACATCGTGGACATGCTACACTGAATTAATAAATGAAAGGAAATTGTCACGGAGGAGACTCGATCCTTCATTAACCTAGATGACAGGCAGAAGAATTCTCCACAGCGTAACATAGACGTCGTGACCAGTTTCTCGAAAAACGTGTGCTGGCATTGTCGGGACAGTTGAGATTACTGTCGTGATGTATAAGCACGGTGAAGTGACTATGTTTCTGCCAGCCATAGCTGCAGGTGCGTAATAAAGCATGTTTCCCAGTCATTCGGCAGAGTAATTTTGAATTTCGCGTTAAAACTATAGGTTTACAGTGAACAGTTTCATGAACCATTATAGGTCCTGATTGTAGTATTTGAGTGTTTAAGGTGTGGCACTGCATCCTGCCATTACCGAATAATCCATTAAGACTTATCCTTTACAACATGTACACATCAGCTAAAAATACGTCGCTTATGTATTATAATTTTAGGAGTCATAACTAGAAAAGAACTCATGATCACGTGATCAACAACATCTGAGCTAGTATTATATCCCCGTAGACAAAATAGTGCTTACAGCCGAATAACGTCAACAATATACCCCCACGGCAATCCATGCATGAGCACGTAACTTTTACCACTGGCTTTGGCACTTAGTGTTTACGTTTGGAGGAAGAAGTATAGTTAGTAGTTACCCTAGCTGGATTGGGGCTCTGTATTATAGCTGGATAGTAAAATAAAAGAAGCAAGCCACACTTATTGATAAAAGCAATAAGGGCATATATACAGTTGTAAATTTACATATTTTCATGGAAAAACATGTTTCGTATGAAAGAATAATGAAGAAACGGAAAAAGTGTCAATTTTAAGATGCCACGATATCATAGGAGAAGAAGGCGTACGCGCCTTACAGTTTATAAAGCAATAGACAATATTCCTATTAATACCGAGAACTATGTAGGTGCACAAGTTGTCCCGCATGGTCCATCAGTGTCCTGTGGTAGGGTGCTTAACTTTACCCTTAGTAACAATCATACCTTGTAGCATACTAACGGCTGGGTAACCGTAGCCCTCGTCCGTGGACCTAAAGTCGATAAAGTTGCAGGGCTAGAAAGCTGTAACAGCCGTGACGTCATGGCTTATCGGACATCTCGCATCGCAAAGGTCTACAATAGAGATATGGGTAAATCATTTTACTTGTCGTCGACGCCGTTGGTTCTGAGGACTAGGAATCATCGTACAATAAATGAATCTGAATCTGCATCAGTTTGGGTAAAAGATATTGACCATTGTAAAAAAAATGAAACTCGTGGGTGATCTCACTCCGAATACGACACGATCGTACAGGATATCTAAATTTATACTTAAGAAGTAGAGGAAATATATAGGGCCATATGCAGTAGAAAATGCCTGGTGATCTCTTAGATTTTTCCTAGAAAGTTACAAGGAAGGGAGAAGTATCATAATTGAATGAGAGATATGTGCTGAAGTCTGAGAGAGAGAGAGAGAGAGAGAGAGAGAGAGAGAGAGAGAGAGCTGTGTGTGTGTGTGTGTGTGTGTGTGTGTGTGTGCGTGTGTGTCTGAGTCTCGTTATTTTTTTAGAGCGAGAGACATACACAGATAATTAGAAAAAAAAAAACAGTAGACACATAGGGAAATCGGTAGAGACTGCTACCGTAGATATAGCAGAGGTTATTCTGAATACGATGGTATTCTCCTCGAAACAAATGGGTGCTGCCAATCATGTCTATTTGGAGTAAAAAATAATATTTCGGTGCTATGTAAAGTGGTATGATTCCAGGAGGGATCACATGAAGCACATACACTACGTGATTAAAAGTATCCGGACAACCCCAAAAACACGTTTTTCATATTAGCTGCATTGTGCTGCTCGTAAGTCACACATTACGCCTGTAAATGTCAAACGACGCCTCGCTTGGTATAAGTAGCGTAAATATTCGACGATTGAACAGTGGAAAAACGTTGTGTGGAATGACGAATCACGGTACACGATGTTGCTATCCGATGGCAGGGTGTAAGTATGGTAAATGCTGGGTGAACGTCGTCTGCCAGCGTGTGTAGTGCCAGCTGTTAAATTCGGAGGCGGTGGTGTTATGGTGCGGTCGTGTTTTTCATGGAGGGATTGGTACCCCTTGTTGGTTTGCGTGGCACTATTACAGCACAGGTCTGCATTGATGTTTTAAGGACGTTCTTGCTTCCCGCTATTGAAGAGCAATTCGGGGATGGCGATTGCATCTTTCAATACAATCGAGCACCTGTTCATAACGCACAGCCTGAGGATGGGTGGTTACACATCCCTGTAATGGACTAGCCTGCACAGAGACCTGACCTGGATCCTACAGAACACCTCTGGTATGTTTTGGAACGCCGACTTCTTGCCAGGCCTCAGCGACCGTCATCGATACCTCTCCTCAGTGCAGCACTGCGTGAAGAATGGGCTGCCATTCCCCAAGAAACCTTCCACCACCGGACTGAACGTATGCCTGCGAGGGTGGAAGCTGTCATCAGGGCTGAGGGTGGGCCAACAGCATATTGAATTCCAGTCTTACCGATGGAGGGCGCCACGAACTTGTAAATTATTTTCAGCCAGGTATCGGGATACTTTTCATGACATAGTGTATATTGACGCTTCTATTACAGTTGTAATCACGAGAATTTTGCATGGGTGACATACATGACCTACGTCAGAAGCTAGCACTATTGCACAGCATCTTCTCTAACTTTTTACGATTTGTCTTGTTTTAATCATTTTTTCGATTTTTCTCTCTTGCAATATCAGTTACAGCAAATTTACTACTTCCGACACACATACAACTGAGCATTATGGAGGAGAGTGAACACATGTTGGCGAGAGAGAGACGACCGAAGATGCAGTTAGCACTGATACGTCAACATCATGACTTCCTTTGATGTCGGCTCTGCGTGAACTGGGCACTGCTCGGTGCTCGGCTTAAGTTTCTTTTTACTGTTGGCCGAGCGGCCTCTGCACATTACTTGGGCGGGGGAGGAATTCTGAACATTAAATAGACGGACAAACAGGTCGTTGATTGCTCCCCACTTATCAGTTTATGGAGGACGTTTTCCCACGTTTGCCATTAGCCAATGTCCGCGCTTTCAAGCTGTTTTGGTTGTTAACTGAAGATAGCTATTTGATTTACGTCGAATATGCCATTGTGAAAGTCCATTGAAGCCCTGCGGTGGTCTCATGAATCAAGAAAAATTGGTGGTGATTGTACTGTTATCATGTATGTGCAGCCAGTTTTTTCTAGCAATCATTGTATGTGATGTTCACAATCTGAATTCCGTTGTTGACACCTTAAGAACATTTGAGTCTATGGAGGATCGGATTACTGACAGATTTTGCGCGATCTCTGCAGCTCTCCAAGGTCCCTTTATATTCTATAGCGAGAGAGATGTCATAGCCTCTGTGATTTAATGACTTTGTATGTAGGAATAGTTTGTTTTTGCTGCACTGTGGTCATTGCTCTGTTTTATTTGCCTGTGTTAAGGGCGTATGTACTTCAGATAATTTCTGTATCTACTTACAAGTCTTATAGTGACGTCGCACACTAACATTGTGAGATTAACATGTTTTTATATTCTATGACGGAGTGCTGAAAGGTAATGTCTCTAAATTTCTTATTATGTTCTCTATATCTGTTCAGGCATTACATGCCATACACATTACTCAATCGACTGTCCTGAATCGCTTAAACAAGTTGCAACCCTCAGCCGCTACAGGACTCCGAATCGTAGCATGTAACGTGGCATTATACAAGGTAACTATATCGTTGTGAGAGAAACAGATCGCTATATTCAGATTCTACGAATTCGAAGAGTCCGTTCATACGTGGCGCACACTACCTACAGCATGACAATGCCAGGCCACAGACGAACGCTACGACATCTACAACAGTCTGTCACCTTGGGTTCACTGTCATCGGTCATCCTCCATACAGTCCGGACTTGGCCCCATCCGATTTTTATCTGTCTCCAAAACTTCAGAAACATCTTCGAGGACTTAACTTTCATAGTGATGAAGTGGCACAAGCAGAGGTGGGGTTGTGGCACCACAAACAATGGCGAACAGTGACGATATCAACAAACCTGATCCTCGTTGCAAGAAATGTGTTCGTCGACAAGTTGACTATGTTGAGAAATAAATACGTATGCACGAAGAATACAGATGCAAAACGTTAATTAACTCTGTCTTATTAAAAAGCTTCAAGAGTTTTCACATAAAAAAATCAGAATCATTACTTTTCAGCAGACCCACGTACCTATGAGCCCAGTACCGCTGCACTGTAACGGTATCTCGCGCGAAGATACGCAGTGGTGCTCCGCCATTGCTCATGATACCTCTCCATACTATAACTCTTGGCCATATCGATGATGTTCATGAACATTTTGTGGTGTGTAACGTGTTTCTCTCTCTCTCTCCGTAGTAACTGATGGCCAGAGTAGCTTTCCATAGTGAAACCGGAATAGTTGCACAACATCCCTCTAACCACTGTTGCTGACCCAAACAAATATGCTCCCCACAGCAGCGATTCTTTGTTGCCGATGCCCTCGTTGAAATTGGATGCAGTCAACATGCAGACCAGGCTGATTTAATTGGCGCAAAATTGTTCTGACAGACACACCTGCACCGGTAGCAGTTACAAGGCCTGCAGCGACCTACCTAGGAGTGAGAAATCTTTTCATTTCCTCCACTAGTGCTACGTATCGATCCTCTTGCCATGTGGTGGTGCGTCTACGACCACCGACATGCTTTTGCACAGCATTTCCACTTTCAGTGGCTGTATTTAATTTCGAGATGACACTTTGGGACACACTGTCCAACTGCTAGTCAGCGATTGTAAGAAAACAAATGATGATTTGCTGACTGGTTGCCGTTCCATACGGAATGTCGCACTAATCGGTTCCACAACAACTGTCGTCAAACACCATACTGCACAAACTGTCGGATGCATATAGAGCGTTCGTGCACAGGCTTCGTTGCAGTTAACACCTTCCACCCTCTACGTTTCCATTAACGAGTGCTATTATTGATCGGGTGTTCGGTAGAAATTGTCGGTTGTTCCGTAGTAACAGGCAGTTGTCCCTTAGCGAGTGTCTGTTTTTTTTTTAGCAGTTGTCAAGCAATGTAGAAAACAATAAATCAGAAATGACTGATTGTGCTTAATATGTGATATATCATTATTATTATATTGTACAAACAGAAATATTATTATACATCACGTTTTTGAACAGAACATTTCGAGACAAACATTTTCTGAATTTCACTTCCCACGTAACATAGTACTTTTGCAACGCAGTTTCGTTGTAAAGAACATGGTGGAGGTCTCTAGTCATATTGGATTACAGATTACTTACCTACTTAGATCTTAGATAGATAATACACTTCTGGAAATGGAAAAAAGAACACATTGACACCGGTGTGTCAGACCCACCATACTTGCTCCGGACACTGCGAGAGGGCTGTACAAGCAATGATCACACGCACGGCACAGCGGACACACCAGGAACCGCGGTGTTGGCCGTCGAATGGCGCTAGCTGCGCAGCATTTGTGCACCGCCGCCGTCAGTGTCAGCCAGTTTGCCGTGGCATACGGAGCTCCATCGTAGTCTTTAACACTGGTAGCATGCCGCGACAGCGTGGACGTGAACCGTATGTGCAGTTGACGGACTTTGAGCGAGGGCGTATAGTGGGCATGCGGGAGGCCGGGTGGACGTACCGCCGAATTGCTCAACACGTGGGGCGTGAGGTCTCCACAGTACATCGATGTTGTCGCCAGTGGTCGGCGGAAGATGCACGTGCCCGTCGACCTGGGACCGGACCGCAGCGACGCACGGATGCACTCCAAGACCGTAGGATCCTACGCAGTGCCGTAGGGGACCGCACCGCCACTTCCCAGCAAATTAGGGACACTGTTGCTCCTGGGGTATCGGCGAGGACCATTCGCAACCGTCTCCATGAAGCTGGGCTACTGTCCCGCACACCGTTAGGCCGTCTTCCGCTCACGCCCCAACATCGTGCAGCCCGCCTCCAGTGGTGTCGCGACAGGCGTGAATGGAGGGACGAATGGAGACGTGTCGTCTTCAGCGATGAGAGTCGCTTCTGCCTTGGTGCCAATGATGGTCGTATGCGTGTTTGGCGCCGTGCAGGTGAGCGCCACAATCAGGACTGCATACGACCGAGGCACACAGGGCCAACACCCGGCATCATGGTGTGGGGAGCGATCTCCTACACTGGCCGTACACCACTGGTGATCGTCGAGGGGACACTGAATACTGCACGGTACATCCAAACCGTCATCGAACCAATCGTTCTACCATTCCTAGACCGGCAAGGGAACTTGCTGTTCCAACATGACAATGCACGTCCGCATGTATCCCGTGCCACCCAACGTGCTCTAGAAGGTGTAAGTCAACTACCCTGGCCAGCAAGATCTCCGGATCTGTCCCCCCATTGAGCATGTTTGGGACTGGATGAAGCGTCGTCTCACGAGGTCTGCACGTCCAGCACGAACGCTGGTCCAACTGAGGCGCCAGGTGGAAATGGCATGTCAAGCCGTTCCACAGGACTACATCCAGCATCTCTACGATCGTCTCCATGGGAGAATAGCAGCCTGCATTGCTGCGAAAGGTGGATATACACTGTACTAGTGCCGACATTGTGCATGCTCTGTTGCCTGTGTCTATGTGCCTGTGGTTCTGTCAGTGTGATCATGTGATGTATCTGACCCCAGGAATGTGTCAATAAAGTTTCCCCTTCCTGGGACAATGAATTCACGGTGTTCTTATTTCAATTTCCAGGAGTGTAGATTGCTTAACTTTATTTCAAACTTTACTCCTATTAGTTAACAATCCACAATTTGGTAACATGATTACAAGGCTACGTTGCCGAGAGATCACTAAAAACAAAATTTGCAGTTTTCCAAGAATAAACTGAAATACCTAGATGGATAATTAGGACTTACGTACCTCCATTATTCTTATATCTTATGTATTCGTTTGTGTTCGGCAATGACGTGAGGTTGGTGGTAAGAGACTTTTGTGTTTTCGTATGCGAACGGTGTGAAGGATAAGTTATTAATAATTGTGTGAGGTTTTGAACCAGTGAGCATAATTGTTTATGGCATAGTAAGTCACTTACAAACTGCGAAATTACCGACTGATATCGCTCTGTTCTGACAGCAGCAGTTTGGTGTTTGTATCTTGCATCAGGCACTGACAAGCAGACCTCAAAGTGGTTCTGTGTTGAGTTTGGTAACTTTGTGTGTTCATAGTCAGCCATCTGCCACGATTTGAGAAATTAATTTTTGATCACTTGCGAGTGTTTCCGCAATGACTTGTAGTTGGTTCGGTTTTCCTCGCATGCAAACCGAGTGGAGGAACAGTTACTGATAGTTTGTCTATCTGTTTTTTTGTGTTAGCTATTCTCTTTTGAGACTGTTGACCTTGTGGAATCCGATGGAAATATTATATTGATGATATGACCAGTGAATTTACTGATGGGAGAAATGAATTTTGCACGTCTTACGGGAGAAAATAACCAGTAAGTCAGCCTCCTGTATAGAGTTGCATCTTGACCATCTGTAGTTAAACGTGGTTTGTCATAAGCGGATGCGACACTGTTGTCTGAATGGTCACTCAGTCGGGTGTGTCCATGTTTGGACTGCCCGAGAACTTGTGGTTTGCGAGTGCTTGCAGTTCGTGTGTTGAAGGAACACATGCGAATCCATTTTTGTTGCATTGTACAGCTGTTTGCATTGAGTATCCTCATCGTGTGTTTTTTCTTTTTTTAATATTATTGGTTGTGTTTATTGAACACACGACTGCGTATACATCTTAAGTGGTTACCTTGTTGACTAGCGTCTGCTTTGGGTTGATTATTCTCAAATGGTTCTAAGGAAAGAAGTATGTGCGTTGTCGCTGTTCATCCACTTGCAAAGGCCGTATTACGAGACGTCAACAACAAAATTCTACAAAGATAGCTGTTCTGATTCTAGCAATGATAAATCAGTGTAGGGCGCTGAACACTAGCAAAGCTAATGCTGTATACTTGTGTTCTAATGTCAGTGTGACCACGCCAGTGTTTGTCTGGCACACAACTCCACAACCCACTTTCTGTTCTATTTTTTTGGTCAGGATGTGGTGTCCCAAGGCAGGTGAATATTATTTTCAGCTTCTGACCTACTTATTTCCTCATACCCTTCTTTTTTTAAGCTAATGACAACTTATCTTCTGGGACACATACAGGATTCAGTTCTATTTTTAACCCATGACCTACTTGTTTCCTCAGACAATTCCCTTTTTTTTAAATAACGACTACTTATCTCTTGGGACACATCAAGGATTCTGTTCTGTTTTTAGTCCATGACCTACTTACTTCCTGGGTGACACATCCAGATCATATATAAGTTTTATTTTTAGCCCTTGATCTATGTGTTTCAGGGTACACACTGTTTTCAGCCCATTGGAGTCATAAAATAGGGAGAAAAACGTGCTGTTTTCAAGTTTGATTACGGCCGCCGGAGAGGCAGCTGCTCCGAAAAATTAGTGTGATACCACGTATCCACTGGGTGGCGGCTAGAAAATCAAGCATTAGGGCGCACCCCAACCAGTCCAGCAATCAAAAATGGTGGTAGCTCTGCAGTTAGTACTGGAGAGTTGCTCCAGCCAGTGTGAAAGAGTAGCTGATCAACAGACGTTTCGGAATTATTTTTCTTTATCGTCATTTCATTTTCCATCACCCCACATAGACTGGGGGGTCGTAGGCTGTCAGTGGTACTTGAAACCCACTCTACAGCCAAGCGGCAAGTGAAGACTAACTAAAAAGAAAATAAATACCAACATACAGGTGAGATATTCAAAATCAGTTAAAATATTTTAAAAGTTAAAAAAATGGATGTTTTCACGTATAAGAGATATGACTTCCATTGTTTTTTGGTTAAAAAGAGCAATAATAAAAGATATAAACGACACACAATGAGAATATATTTAAAACCATTACTCAGAACACTGATGGTTCAAATGGCTCTGAGCACTATGGGACTTAACTGCTGAGGTCATCAGTCCCCTAGACTTAGAACTACTTAAACCTAACTAACCTAAGGACATAACACACATCCAGGCCCAAGGCAGGATTCGAACCTGCGACCATAGCAGCAGCGTGGTTTCGGACTGAAGCGCCTAGAACTGCTCCTCCACAGCGGCCGGCAACACTGATGGTATAAGCAAGCATTGCACTACTGTCACTAAAACTGGAATGACCTGCTCTGTCAAGTTTACTGTTGAGTAAGTTCAAAACTTTCTATAATTAAAGCCTTTACTTAATAATCGTTGGGTGCATTTGTACTCAGGTTTTTACAGCATTTCTTGACTGATTTGAAGTGGTATGGTTTGAATGTTGTCAGCCAGTGGTGATGTTGGTTGGAAGGAGATCACTCTTGTGTAAAATATTTTTTTATTGTATACATTTAATTTTTTTTTAAAGTTCTGCCGGGCGAGTTCAGCACAGAGCAGACTACCTGTGGGCTGGTGTGCCAATATGAATGTCAACAAGGCATACTACCGACGTAACAGAAATCAGGGTATGAAATTAGCATTGCCACACAAACCCCGAGCGAAGAAGGCAGGAACGCAAACATTGCAGTGCCACATAACAAGATAGTGTGAAGTAATACTTTGAAACTTAAGCGCCTCTGCAAAATCAAATGTAGGAAGAAATACCCGAGCTCAATGACCCAGAATAGTTATTGAATTACTAAAGCAAGACGAGGGCAAATGCGCTCAGACACCCAAAGCGATTCTGAGTCCTTTAAAAAACAAGGCTTTCGGAGCTGAAAGACACATTCAATTGTGGCGCCAATCTGTTCGCATCGCTAGAACCAGAGAGAAAGTCAGTTTCAGAGAAACTGGGACAAGATGATCGACGATGGTCTGCCTGCTACCTGCCTGGTGACTTGAACATCGAGATGCAACCAACATGATGTACACTATAGCTGTGGTGTTTTTAGATTAGATTAGATTAGATGCAGTTTTCGTTCCATAGACCCAAAATATGAGATGATTCTCGTGGGTGTTGAACATGTCAAAGTATGACACAAAGACATAAAACATTTGAATATTATACTTACTACCCTGATCATTTGTCACGAGATAGTGGAAGTAGGCTAATACAATGCAGTAAACTGGAACAGCCAATGCTTACAGAATTAACACGCTGTCAGAATGAAACACTGTTATGCACTATTAATAAATTTATCATACACAAAATACCTAATCTTGACTGCTGTGACCAAGTGTTGTCAAAACTGAAATCTAACATATTTTTATTTAGGCTGACTTTACAGTGTCTGTTAAGATATTCATCTACGGAGTAGAAGGAGTTGCCTATCAAAAAGTCTTTCAAACTCTGCTTAAACTGTGCTTTATCTGAAAGCAAGTTTTTAATGGTTTCTGGAAATTTATTGAAAATGTGTGTTCCTGAATAATGGACCTCTTTCTGGACCAAGGTAAGTGATTTAAGTCTTTGTGTAGACTGTTCTTATTCCTAGTATTGATACTATGTATTGAGCTATTGGTTGGAAATAGAGATGTATTACTTGCAACAAAATTTCATTAAGGAATAAATACACTGAGAAGCAGTGGTTAGAATACAAAGTTCCTTCAACAGATTTCTACAAGATGTTCTTTAATTTACACCACAAATGATTCTTATCACACACTTTTGCACCATAAAAACTTTTGCTCAGTTTGATGAGTTGGAGCAGAATGTCATCCCATATGACATAATAGAATGAAAGTAACAAGAGTGTGCAAGTTTTTTTATATTTATATCTCCTATATCTGTCATCATTCTCATGGCAAATACAGACTTGTTTAGGCGCTTAAGGAGTTCTTTGGTATGCTCTTCTCACTGGAATTTGTAATAGAGTTGTAATTCCAGAAATTTAACACTGTTAACCTCTTCGATCTGCATGTCTTCATATGTTATACTCATGCTGGAAGAAATCTGTTACAGGTTCTGAACTGCACATAGTGGGTCTTCTCGAAGGTTAATGACAATGAAATAGCTTTGAACCACTTCTTAATGTCAGTGAAAATTTGATTAGGATCTGTTTCTAAATTTGTACTTGACTTGCTACTTATTGCAATATTTGTATCATCTGAAAACAAAACAAACTTAGCATCTCGCAATGTAACAGATGAGAGATCATTAATGTACACAAGAAAAAGCAGTGGACCCAAGATGGAACATTGAGGGACATCGCATGTAGTTAATTCTCAGTCAGATGACGACTGACTGCTTACTGCACAGGTATTTCGCAACGATACCCTTTGTTTCCTGTTAGACAGATAAGACTCAAACCATTTCGCAGCATTGCCGGTGACACCATAATATTCTAATTTACTCAAGAGAATGCTGTAGTTCACACAGTCAAAGGCTTTTGACAGGACACAGAAAATGCCAATAGCGTCTAATTTATTATCTAATTAATGAAGTACATTCTCACTGTAAGTTTAAATAGCTTTCTTTATATCAGAATCGTTCAGAAATCCAAACTGTGACTTGGAGAATACATTATCTGCAGTCAGATGCTTAAGGAGATGCTTGAACACAACATTTTCAAATAATTTTGAGAAAGCTGGCAAAAGTGAAATTTGTCGATATTTTGATGGTCTCTCTTTATCTCCCTTCTTGTAAAGAGACTTAACTTCAGCATATTATAGCCAGTTTGTAAATGTTCCACTGATAAGAGATTGATTACACAAATAACTTAAGATAGGACTCAACTCACATGAGCACTCTTTGATTAACTTTGTAGATATGTTATCATACCCACTGGAATACTTAGATTTTAAAGATTTTATAATGAATGCTACTTCTTTAGGAGACATGAGTGTCATTTCTATTTTACTGAAGTTATTTTTAAACGCTGGTCTCAGACACTCCATTGCACTGTTCACCGAACCTCATAATACCAAGCTGTCAGTAACAGAAATGAAGTACTTATTTAAGAGATCTGCAACGCTAGATGTACTTGTTAGCAAGGTCTCATTTATTTTTAGAGCAATGTCTCATACAGTTTTTATTTGGTTACCTGATGTAATTACCTTTTTCGCATAATAAAGCTGCTTCGTTTTCTGGATCACTTGTTTCAATATTTTGCAGTATTCTTTAAAATACATTACAGTTCTAACATCAGAGCTGTTCCTAGATAGTACATACAGTCTCCTTTTTGTCCTACATGATATATTTATTCCTTGTGTAATCCACAGTTTAATTTTTGACTTATGTGTGATTTGAGTTACCCTTAGGGGAAAACAATTTTCAAAAGTGGATGCAACTTTATTAATGAATGCTTTGCATTTTCCATTTCAGTGAGACGTATTGTAAACATCTATTCAGTCCATGTCTTTGAGCAATTTCCCCAATTTCTCAATTTTTGACTTATTTATTAACCTCCTCTACTATGCTTTAATAGATTTTTTATCCTGGCAAGTTTCAATATTCAACACAAGATGCTGCATCTCATGATCAGATAACCCATTTACTATTGGTTTTGTGATATGAAGTTCTGCCCTATATTTGTGTACAAAGATATTATCAATAGCAGTCTCAGAGCATTTACATATCCTAGTAGCAAAGTTCACAGTAGGAACTAAATTGAATGATAGTGTTACTGACTGCAATCATTTTCACTGACAGAGCTTTTCAATAAATCCACATTAAAGTCCCCAGCAACCACTATATCCTTGTTTTTTTACTATGAGATGGGACAGCAGAGCTTCCAGATATTTTACGAAGAGGTTAAAATTTCCTGGAGGTGATCTGTATATACCTAATATTATAAAGGACTTATTATTAAATACTGCTTCTGCTGCACAAGCTTCTAAGTGCTTCTCTGACCAAAATTTATTAATATCAACATTCTTGAAATCAAAACAGTTTCTGACAAATATGGCAACTCCTGCTTTCTCCATATTTTCTCTACGGAAATAAGAAGCTAACTTGAACCCTTTAACATTTAAAGTATCTATGCCAGTGGTCACATGATGCTCAGAGAGGTAGATTATATCAACTGGTTTTCTCAACTCTAATTCTTCAACACTAATAAGCAACTCATTAAGGTTACCCCTTAGTCCTCGGATATCCTGACGCAATAGTGATAATTTATTTTATGCACTGGCTGAACTACATCTGGCTGAAGCTAATTTTCTGGCCAATTTTTGAGTGTCTTTAGTTTCCATCAGATTCTGTCTTCATGAATTGTGTACATTAAAATTTCCTTTCTGGCTGCCTGTTTTATCAATGTGAATTTCATTTTCAGCCTGTCTCTGAACTTCTTTTGTTTCTGCCCTCCATACCCTAAAAAAATCTGCTGATCTGTCACTTGTAACCACTGCTACTTCACCACTTGTGACAGCGCCCCCCCCCCCCCCCTTAGGTTATTTGTTATTAGAGCAGACCGTTTTCCCTTCTCTTTCCTGTTGAGGTGAGCGCCATGCCTAGTATAGTCCCACCTGCTGATATAGTCAACAGGAAACATACCGATATGAGACCCCATATCCGATCCAAGCAGCCGTCCCACCTCTAAATTAACTCTCCTAACAGATGAGTTTAAATGAGGCCGGTCATGGCGTCTGACAACAGACACAAGCCCAACACCAGCATGTCTCGTTCCTGATGCTATCTTTACCAGGTCCCTCTCAATTGAATAATTGGGGTTCCTATCTATGCTGTTGCCCGCCCTACCTATTATTACCACGGTGTCATCTTTTGTGAAGTCTTTACAAAGTGAACCTACATCCTCTTTCACCTGACCCAGACTTGTACTAGGTTTAAAAAAGCTTGTGACCTGGTAACCTAACCTTTGTTCTTCCTGCAACAGTTGACCAGCTTTTCCTGACTTCTTACTTTTCAAACACTTTTTGAAATTTTGTGGCTCATGAGTTTCCAACTGTGACTACGGATCAAACCTGTTCTCCACATTCACAACCACACTGTCTGAGAACGTCCTATTCCTATTTCTTCTATAACCTGTTATCACTTCCCATCTCTCTTTTCCCTTCTCCCTCCTTAACCTTTCCAGATCTTGTTCGCTTTATCCCGTTCCGCCTGAGGGCAGCAATCTTCTCCTCTTGTTCCACTATCGTCCTATCACTACAGCAAATCCTACACAACCAATGAGCCTTATTTATTTCCCCAATTCCTACGCCACTACAGTCACCCATACAAAAGAAACTGCAACAACCCTCACACCACACACCGGAACTAACAATCCTACGGCAAGTCATACGCTTCTCACTAATGGAAAACAAATTTTAGCTTTAGTCTGAGTTAAAAAAAGAATAGCTTCGCAAACTACTCAATTAATATATTGAATTTCTTAGAAAGTTTAGGCCTAATGTTCGGATATTAATTCAAAACTTCTGGAGAAACAAAAACGATATGACCTGTACTGTTTACTTGACGAAACAAAAGGTAAACAAAGAAATGAGATTACACTATATAAAGTTTCCACTTATTTCGGTACTTTTCACTTCGACTACTTACTAGAGAATCAAGTGGATAGCGTATAAGAATACACTAACAACTAAAATTTTACTTTATTAAAATAATCACGTAACTCACAGTATATTACAACGTAAACAAATCGTAGTCCAAAACTCGCGCGTATGAAAAGTTTTCTTTTTTCAGTAAATACGCAAATAATTTGAATCCTTCAATTGATAGTTTACAATAGGTATTACTTTCCCTAATTATGATGTAATATGGCCTTAATTAATTGTTATTAAGCAATTAAACATTTATCTTTACGAGAGCAGTGAATGTGCACTACCCGCCAACCACTTATTCTGTACCGTTGATATCTACTCGGTCACTGGGGATGAGGAGGAGACTGGTGTACAACCAGCTCTCCTACACTACCGCTCATTGTAACGATCTTCAACTTGTCATCTCCTCGTCGAGCAGGCGTGGCGCGTTCACGCAGCCGTCTGGCCGACTCGTGAAAATCTTCTGCGGTCATGGTCGATCTATGGTAGATTAGCAGGGCATAGTCTTCATAACAGCCAACATCATGGACTACAGTCGGCTGCTCTCGTCTAAGTGCGCGACGGGCTGTCTACGAAAGCGCTGAGGTGGGAGCTGTGTTGTATCACAGAACGTCGGGTACTACTCATTCCCCGCTGCCACCAACGCAGCGGGAGGCTGCGGCAAATTGTCCTGTAGGGGACCTCACACTTCACTTGTGAGGCATCAGTATTTCTTTGTGGCACTCGCTTAAGCCCGACCACTGATCGCCATTATGAAGACCCTTTATAACACTGTAAACTCAATACGATTAATAATTGTTATTGCAGTTACCACTACGTCACTAACGCCTCCAGGCATAAACTGGATCACACACCCACACTCCATGCCTAGCCTCCTGCTCCCAATGCGACCCCAGCTTTTCGGGTCGTCACGTCACTTTATTTATTCAGAACGGTTGTAGAGGAAGAGAATTTCCATTTTCCATTTAGCGCGGTCGTTGCTACCGACGCTGGGCAGCTCGAGATGCGTATGGTTTCCAAACCTGACACCGGGGTCACTAAAAGGACGTCGGGTTCTCCAAATTGACGTCGGATCTGAAGCATAGCTATTAATTAAAATTGAGCTGGAAGAAGAAGGTTTGAAATCAATAAATTTGCTTCAGCCAACTCAACCCTCAGTAGTGAATTAAACAACCGCAACACTCTCCTCTACACGTCCCCTGGTTCACTATAGATGAACACGGCATACCACTGTTAAAATGTCCTCTTGAAAAGATGTGTTCCGCGTGCAACTTCGCTAACAGTGTATGTCGGTCCCTATCTTCTGATGGAACACATTTTTGTCGGAAACACGCAAATAGTACTCCATTAAAAAAAAGAAACTTAGGATGTAAGTAAAGAATTTAAATTTTCTGTTACGTCACCATCAACCAAAACAGACCACCAACCAGTCATGACATTTCTGGATAACGCGTCCAGGCAGTCGTGTGAAGAGCTGTATGGCAACCAAGAAACCCTAAAACACGATTGGCTGGCAAAGATTTAAACTCAGAAAATTTCCATGCAATATTTTAGCCTCTGTTTCAACTTACTTCTTTCGTTTGATATAACCATTAAGCATGATTTATTGTGAATGAAAGATTAACGACAGTTATGAACTAAGTTAGAAATGAACCACCACTTTACCTGCCGCGCGGGATTAGCCGAGCGGTCTCAGGCGCTGAAGTCATGGACTGTGCGGCTGGTCCCGGCGGAGGTTCGAGTCCTCCCTCGGGCATGGATGTGTGTGTTTGTCCTTAGTATAATTTTTGTTAAGTAGTGTGTAAGCTTAGGTACTGATGACCTTAGCAGTTTAGTCCCATAAGATTTCACACCCATTTTTGAACGACTTTACCGATATCTTGCAGCAAAAAGCATTAGATAAAGTTCTTATTCTATTGTGGATACAGCTTTTAAACTCATTCCTGATTTGCTGTTAGCTTTATACACACATCAAAAAAAGTTTTGCATCACCCCGGTTCCCAGAACTCCTGCAGACAGACATTGACTGTCGATATTGTATCACGGACACAGTCCCTTTGACTGTTCAGAGATGTCACTAAACCCGACCAAAGATGTACACAACCATGCATGAGTAGCGCCTATGAGACAGACGGCGTCCGACAGCCGATCAGTTCTAGTCACTCCACTGGGAAGGAGGTACACGACTCTTGTCGTCTGTAGTTCAACCATGCGTACACGGTCAATACCGCGGTTCGATCGCGTCCGCATTGTTAATTTGTGCCAGGAAGGGCTCTCAACGAGGGAAGTGTCCAGGCGTCTCGGAATTAACAAAAGCGATCTTGTTCGGATATGGAAGAGATATACAGAGACAGGAACTTTCGATGACATACCTCGCTTAGGCCAACCAAGGGCTACTATGGCAGTGGATGACAGCTGCCTTCGGATTATTCCTCGGAGGAACCCTGATAGCAACGCCACCATGTTGAATCACGCTTTTCGTGCAGCCACAGGACGTCGTGTTACGACTCAAACTTTGCGCAATAGGCTGCATGATGTACAACTTCATTCTCGACGTCCATGGTGAGGTCCATCTATCCCACCACGACACCACACAGCGCGGTACAGATGGGACCAACAACATGCCGAATGGACCGCTCAGGATTGGCATCGCGTTCTCTTCAAAAACGGTTCAAATGGCTCTGAGCACTATGGAACTTAACTTCAGAGGTCATCAGTCCCCTAGAACTTAGAACTACTTAAAAACAAATAACCTAAGGACATCACACACATTCATGCCCGAGGCAGGATTCGAACCTGCGCCCGTAGTGGTCACGCGGTTCCAGACTGTAGCGCCTAGAACCGCTCGGCCACATCGGCCGGCCGCTTCCTCTTCACCGATGAGTGTCGCATATACCTTCAATCAGACAATCGTCGGAGACGTGTTTCGATGCAACCCGGTCAGGCTGAACGCCTTAGACACACTATCCAGTGAAAGCAGCAAGGTGGAACTTTCCTGATGTTCTGGGGTAGCATTATGTGGGGCCGACGTACGCCGCTGATGGTCATAGAAGGCTCCATAACGGCAGTACGATACGTGAATGCCGTCTTCCAACCGCTAGTGCAACCATATCGGCAGCATACTGGCGAGGCATTGTCTCCATGGACGACAATTCGCGCCCCCATCGTGCACATCTTGTGAATACTTCTTCAGGATGACGACATAGCTCGACTAGAGTGGCCAGCTTGTTCCCAAACATGAACCCTATCGATCATGCCTGGGATAGGTTTTAAAACTGCTGTTTATGGACGATGTGATGCACCAATCACTCTGAGGGATCTACGCCGCCGGCCGCGGTGGTCTTGCGGTTCTAGGCGCTACAGTCCGGAACCGCGGGACTGCTACGGTCGCAGGTTCAAATCCTGCCGGGGGCATGGGTGTGTGTGATGTCCTTAGGTTAGTTAGGTTTAAGTAGTTCTAAGTTCTAGGGGACTAATGACCTAAGATTTAAGTCCCATAGTGCTCAAAGCCATTTGAACCATTTTTTGATCTACGCCGAATCGCCGTTGAGGAGTAGGACAATCTGGACCAACAGGGCCTTGATGAAATTGTGGATAGTATGCCACGACGAATACAGGTACTACATGAAATGTGTGATTTTCATGAGTAATAAAAAGGGCGGAAATGATGTTTATGTTGATCTCTATTCCAATTTTCTGTACAGGTTCGGGAAGTCTTGGAACCGAGGTATAGAAAAACTGGTTTGATGTGTGTTCCTCCTCCGCAACACAACATAAGGTGACTTGCAAAGTATTTATGTTGAACTCACTTCCGTCAGCAACTATTATACGAGGCAAATGCGATATTTCTGATTGTTTTGAAGATTTAGGCACCATATTACACAGCAAAACACAACTGAAGTATCACTTTTTCGAAGTACTGTTATTGGTTCCCATTACAACGCGTAGGTTTGAAGTTTTGTTTAAAGTTACCTAAAACCTCCCTATGCAATTATGCAAAAGCGTGGCGCCCTGCGATGTGACACTCGGACTTGGAGACGCTTCGAACAGCACTGTGTCGACACATGTGAAAAAGGGCCATAGACCAGAAGTTCGTGTCAGCTATATGATGCGTTCATTATGTCACATTTGCACCAAATTTCAGCACAATTCTACGCAAGTGCACCACGCAAGTGTGAAATGATGAGAAGGCTGTCTTGCCCATTCGTACCCACATTTAATCTTTTCTTCTACGATTTGGGTGATGATTCTTGCACATTTCGCCGTCGAAAGTGATAGAACACAGTGTGATAACCAGAAGGTCTACTTTCTTGACGGCGTTCGACACTGCTGTCCCCCAAACGCTCTTTAAGCTTACTGCCTTGCCACGGGTCGCGCGGCTGCCAGCCAGAGGTTCGAGTCCTCCCTCGGGCATGGGTGTGTGTGTTGGTCTTAGCGTAAATTAGTTAAGTTAGATTAAGTGGTGTGTAAGCTTAGGGACCGATGAACTCAGCAGCTTGGTCCCAAAAATTTCCAATCAAGCCCGCTCTAAGGACATCGTGGGACTGCAACGAAATTGAACATTATCTGACTCCTTTGTGGTGTAGTGTTGCCGCCTGTTTTGCTCTGGTTGAAACATCCCCTTAGAAAAATTATACCTGACCGTGCTTAAACTGACACACAATATTTTTAGCGCAACGCAATCTGACTTTCAATAATCCCTACAAAAGAATGGCCCTGACTAACATTAACCTATTCCTTTCACAAATCACTTACCTCACAAAAATCTTCGTTACTCGAACTACTGCAATACAGCGAGCGCCAATACTACTAGCTAAATAAAAGATTTAAACTACTGAAGGCACTAACTACTGAGAGGCATAGTTAGCAAATGAAAGATTTTGATAGAGAACAAACTATTTACCTTAATAGTGCTCGAAAGTCATAATATATATAGCAGTTCATGACATCCAGTCTTACAGATTTCAAAACTCCGCCATTTCTCTCCCCACATCCAACACTGCTGGCGGCTCACCTCCAACTGCGCAACGCTACGCGCTGTTAACAGCCCACTGCCCAACATTACAATGGCAAATTCCAACAATGCCACCCAGCCACAGACTGCACACAGCACAGCCAGTGATTTCCATACAGAGCGCTACGTGGCGTTACCATTAAAAAAACCTAAACAGCCTTCTTACATAGCCCCCATGCTCCCCACAAAAAATTTTACAAATTGTTTTGGGCAGTGGCCAATACAGATTTGAAAATTTTTTTCATAATTACAATAACAAAGGAATCAATTGTACACACTTATCGATACAATGTTGGTCTAAAGCTAAAATTTTCTCACAGTCCTTAAAGACGGTCCTGATAGTTCATCACAGTAAAATTGCAGTGTTTTTCTCAAAGTCTGAGCAGCAAAAGAGAATGCACATGGAAGTAGTGGATTTCCATGCAGTCTTGAAGAAGTAGTGTTTCCTTCCAACGGAAAGACAGTGCTGACTCTTGACATGCAGACAGGAATGGGCCACAACAGAGCTAACCCACAGCAGAGTCAGTCGAAGTTTTGAAGAATATTGGTAGGTAGGTCATCACAGAGCAGACCCACTGTAGTCCTGGTAGAGAGTATGGTATTGGTGGGCCACCAGAAGTGCAGACCCACAGCAGTCCTTGTAGAAATAATGGTATTGGTGGGTCATCAAAGGAGCAGACCCACTGTAGACCTTGTAGAGACGGCCAACAGCCATCTGTTGCGACTGTGCAGGTGCACAATCACCATCGAAGAGTCTTGCGGAGAATATAGCAAGTCCATAAACCACCACTTGTGCACTCACAAAGTTTTTGAATTGTCCTGAGAACCAGCAATGCTGTTAACCAGTCTCTTGCTGAAGTATCAACACATGTCCAGACACTAACAGTCCTCTTTTTTCACATATTGTGCATATACTATGACCAACAGAAATGTGTGCAGTGAAATGAATGCTTACAAGTTACTTAATTTGATGAACTGGTGTCAATTACAATATTATAACATGAGAATACAATAACAAAGGTACAAAAATCATCATTAAAGAACATAACAATACAGATAACAGTTATAGTAATACAGGGTTTACAAAAGAATAGAAATATACATATACATCAGTGTCACAGGAATTATGACATAATTACATACATAAAAGATCAGAATAACTTTTTAAACATCAACTTCACACATGAGCATTAAAACAAAACAGAATAAATAATGTCTAAACATCTTTACGAAGTAAATAACATATTATTAACGCAAATTATATTTGAGGATAACAGTATTCCTCATCATAGTGAATGTAGCTTAGTATTAGAAGAGAAAAAAATTCTATGAAACGGTACACAGAGACAGGAAGAAAACAAATACAAATACACAAGGGTACACAAACACATAGTGGGATAACACAAAAGGAAAGGACAGGGTTGGTTTTCAATGTATCATTTGGTACTGCAGTCCAACCCAAAACTTCATTCCATAGATCGTCCCTTTTATTTCAACATTTGCTCCAGCCAAAAAAAATCCTATCCAAGCATGCTTTCTGTATTTTGTTCACATCCTTTTTCAAAAATAGTTTTTCTCCACTGTACACTACTTTTTTGGCCAAACCATTTTCTTATAGCTTCTCAATGCATTTCTTCCAATTCATCATAGTAAGTTTCTTATATAGTCTACCCCCTCTTAAGCTAACTTAAATCTACTGAGCCCAGATGCTAAACTAAGGGACGACGCAATGCAGCCTCACAAAACAATTAGTACAAACAGCAATGACAAAAAATTCAAATTGGCAAATCAAGCAGCAATATATATAAGTTATATATAAGTTAGCAAAGCAAATGCACCATCATCACTAATATGAGCCAATGTGCAGCAAAAAGAAAAATAAAGCAGTAGTAAATCTGGCTTAACAGAGTAATACAAAGTGAAATTCAGTAGCACTATGGCTGGCACACAGCAGCAGCAAATGCAATAACTTATACCTAAACATGACAAAGCTCGAGCAGAAAAAATATTACAGTAAAAATGGCCATATTTAATACCTATGTCACAACTTAATACTAGAGTGATGCATCACAAAAACTTACTGTGCAAGAAAGTTACCAAATCGTTAAAAAAATTATTTATGCAATTCTTGTGAAGGGAAATGTCTATTTGTGTTCCCTCTTTTTAAGAAAGTAGATTATAAAATTACTGTTTACTGGATCTGTAGGCATAAAATATCTATATTAGTACATCTATTTTATTTTAACCAATGCTGCAGTGCAGCTAGAAACTAGATATTAAACAAAATGAGCAATCTCTCAACTAGAAAGACAATAGATGTAAAATGTTTCTCATCATTTCATTAGGCATTTTAGTAATTATCATAAATTAAGAGCTCCACAGTGTAATCATATGTTTTCAAGTTTGAGCGTGTCGCATTTGCGATGCTTTCTACAAAGGAATGTCAATAGTGAGGATAATACCCTCTTTTTTTTCTCCACCTGTGCCTCTGAAAGGCACACACTAATGCTTTTTTCCAGGCGACTGTCGCACAGCTGGGTGTCCACGACGCATTCCGTGCAGGTGGTCACTTAACTTTCTTACCGAAATATTTACGACACCAGTTTGCACTACAGTGACAGCCTCATATAAAAATTTCACAGGTCGAGAATTTGCGTTTCAAATCTGTAGAAACAAAATCCTGTCAATATAACAGTGTCCAAAAAATTTTCGCCAGCATAGTGATGCATTCACGCATATACACACATTTCATAACTCTTAAAGTACGATTCTCAGTTTCCAACATCCTTTTCCACAAACCAGAGTCCATAACCACTGCTCATTATTCCTTGCTTTATTACACATATACATATTCATAGACACTTCTTCAATATTTCATCATAATAAATATGTAGCATATCAAATTCCTCATATAGCATCAGCTTATTAATCATAAACATACCACAACAGCGTAATACACATCCTCATCATAACATCATAAAACCTCAGCGAAATCTCAAAATCGTCATAGCTTCCTCCAATAATTTCAAAACCTAAAAAAAATTCTCTGCTCATGTCAAAAGTTTCAACTACCTCAAACGTACTTTAAAAATCATGATCCCATACCAAATACATCATTCAAAGCTCTCATAGTATCACAATGGTTCCAAAAAAATATGAACATTTCACAAAGTACAGACAAAATACAATTTCATAAGTGTGAAGTTATCCAACTGTGTAACTGTGCAAACATGTGTCACTGATGTAGTAAAAAAAATGTTTGTCTCTCAGTTAAATGATCAGATAGCTGTGTAATTTACATGTTAGAGAAATATGGTACCGATGTGTAAAGTTGTATAAGTAAATACCATATCAGCTAGGGCTCCCTGTGCTTGCCACACACATGTTACACAAAGTAAGCGTGTACCCCCTTGAGGATTAATGTAATTATACCCTCAGGTGTTACAGATTACAGCAATGGAATGAAATGTATCACGGAAAACTTTCTTTGTAATTGAAAAATCTTGAAAAATAAATGGTTTAAGTTCAAAATTAATCACTCAAATGCGTGTCCTTTAGCGCAAAATGTGCATCTTGCTATAAGATAATTCTGTGGAAGTGTCGTAGTTATCGTCCTCCGAAAGCTAAGTTCTGTAGAAGTCAATGTACTTACCACATGATAAACAAAAGTGAAATGCTATGCATATAGATATCGTAGTTATTACACACAGTACTGTGATCAAGAAAGTACTATACTGTAATGAATTGTTGTGCTACAAGAAATGCTGTCTCATTGTAGCTATACCACAAAAGTTACTACTAAAACACGTTTTACTTTCCAGAAGAATTCAGAAAAACTGTGCAGATATAAAACAGATATACCGCAAAAGCAACAATGTAAATTGTGTCACATATTAGTAGCGTCGTGATAGAATCGTGTAGCTGTCAAAGAAGCCAAATACTAAGTCATCTTTAATCTCACAGAAAGTACTTCAAATCCAGAATGTATTTTCAAGTAAACCAAAATGTTGCATTAAAATCTCATTTGCAGTACCAGTACATGTTCCAAGTATGTCAGCCTTATAGTCGTTACGTAATCATGCAACTAACAAGCAAGAATGTACACACACAATAATACTGTGTCGTCTGTTCACTGTAACAATGCACTCGTAAATACTGTCTAAATATGTTCCCTAGGTTCTAGACTGGATAGTGAACTTCAAAACATTGTTGCATATTAACAGTTTCTAAGTCTGACAAGGCATACTAATAACGTGAAGTGAAAAATTTTATGGCAAAGACTAAGTTATAAAGCAGATTATCTTTCAATAAACGGTTTCACATGTGAAATGTGGTGCAATCCTTTACTCTTCCTAGTATGCAGAGTTTCAACTTCAATGCAATTATCATGCGGTATACGTCGGTAAAGAATACTGGAATTTTTGTCAAGGTTAGCTTCTATGTTATTTTTCTCTGAGCCAGCCCGTGTACGTGGCTGCCTGCGGTGCAAGTCATTGTCTGTCTCTTTGTTGGCGTGCGTCGTTATTTGGATTAGGAGACCTAACTTCTACAAATTCACCTTGTCGAGAGGGCCCTGCCGTGTTTGAATCCCGCCAATTCTGATGCAATTCAGGTCTGTCGTTACGATTATATCGTCTGTCGTCATGTCGGTAGATTCCATAATTTCTTTCTTGTCGGTCACGTGGTGGAGAATTTCTCCCGGAATCGTAACTGCACGGTGGACCATTGCGTCTGAAGTTATTCTGTCTCCCTTGATAATAATTGTTTTGGTTCCCATATTGTCTGGTTATCTCTGTCATATTCATTACTACGGAAGTGCGATCTTTCTCTGTACCTATTATACTGCCAACGGTCGTCATAAGGGTGGTGTCTGTTTTGGTCACGATTTGTGTTGTGAGAATAGCCTTGTCGTGTCCAGTTATTATTTCTTTCATCGCGGAATTGCGACGGATGTGACCTGTAATTGTTGTGTTCCTGTTTTCGCGTTCCGCGATTGTCAGTGTCAATTTCATTCTTGTAAGAGTCCCTGAAAAGCTTCAATGTCGTCTTTGCAACGTCCTGCCAAAATAATATGTCGTAAATGTTCAGGTAATTTGATTAAGCAAATGCGAATGAGTTCTGAGGGGCTGTATGGGTCTGACAGGTTCTGATTCTTGTGCAAAATGTCTTCAAAATATTTCACATGACTGGAGAATTCAGATTGTTCGAAATGTTTCATCATTATGATGCTATGTTTTACTCGGTCTTGTGTAGCTTGAGACCAATATGCTGAGAGGAAGGCATGATAAAATTCTCCCTCACTGTGGCAATCGTGAATGACCGATCGCATTCTTACAGCTGGTTCATTCTCTAAGTAGCCACACATAAATTCTAATCTGTGCTGTAATGACCGGTTGGGAGGAAAACAATGAGAGAATTGATGAAGCCACAATTGTGCATGAATGTCGTTGCCAGAATTCTTAAATGTTTTGAATTTGCGTGTAGTAATGAACAGCTTATAGTCAAAATCATCGTGTCAGAAAGTCGCATGTCGGTCATTGTTACGTCGTGTCGATGGTTCCATCTCAAAATTTAGTGCACCTTGCCGATTTCTTTCATAATTTCCGAAATGCCCTGTGTTATTATTTTGTGGCTTTTCCGTATTTCTAAGTCCCTCTTCCCGTGTTGGAGAGTGAGTGTCCTCTGAAATATGTAATTTTTGCATTACTTGTGCCAACTGATCTTGTACTTCCCGGATTTCTCTTTTGTACTGTGTATTGATTTGATTTTGATTTTGTTTGAATTTTCTAATTTGTTCATACTCTTCAGTGTCAGTGAAGGCTACAGGTCTTGTGTCATTCAGATCATCATCTACCTTTGTAGATAAGTTAGTGAACTGATCTGAAAGTTCAGCTACTTTATCCGATAGTGAAATTATTTCCTCTGGGTGTTTTTCTGAACCGAGTTTCAGAGTGTCCATTTGTGTTGAAATCGTATCTACTGTGTCCTTTAAGTTTTCCTGAGTTTTTGCAAGTTGTGTAACCGAATCGGTAGATGCAACTGAGTCAATCTTAGCTTGCAAGGTTTCATGATTTTCATGAACAATATTTTGCAGTTCTTTTAGGGCTGCTTCGTGATTCTGTAATGTATTTTCATGCCGCGAAAAGATAGGTTGGAAATGCTCGCAAATTTGTGTTTTTACGTCATTACAGACTTTTTGACATTTCGATTCGATTTTATGTAACTCAGTAGTAAAATATTCACGTGTTTGTTCAAGCGTGGTGTCTAACCTTCGAAGTTTTTGTTCCATTGTGTCCGACTTTTGAAGATTTTGTTCCATTGTGTCTAACTTTCGAAGATTATGTTGCGTTGTGTCTAACTTTTGAAGCTTTTGCGGTGTTTGTCCCATTTGTTGTATTAATTGTAATAACAATGGACTGGTGTCTGAAACATGTTCCTCAGTGCTTTTCGGCAGTGAATTTGCACCGGCAACATTCACATTTTGACAAGCAGATAATGTGTCATGACTTATTTGAGAAAACGGTGAGGACCCAAAACCTGAATCTACAGTATTTGTGAGATTGTGTCCTGTCATTTCGGATTCCTGAGGTGAGCTGTTGCCGACCGATCGATCGATAATGCTTCCCTGTTCACTAATTGTTTCACTGTCCACGCCATTATTTGTCGCCCGCTCCATTTCCTTATGCACAATTACCAAATTACCACTCTGAATATACGTTAATTCATTACACAGTGGTGCTGATAAGCTACGCTCGTCGTCACTATTATTTCTCAGTTTACTTTGGAGCCTAGTGTTACGTTTTTCACACGCCATTATTGTCACAATATTTCACACGATAACACAGAAAAGCACAATTTGAAGAGCAAAATAAGAAAACACATTAACACAGCACTGAAAATAATATGTAGTTAATTGCAAGCGCAGCTGCGAAATACTTGGTGCAAATCTACATGCATGCCACAACTGTTTTACTGTACAACAATGAAAAACTACAACTACAAAGGAAATTCTCTCTATGATTACGCGCTAGCAATAAACAATAGCTACACTAATTACACAAACTACAACAAAAAAATCAGAAGATTCCAGTGAAGTATCCTCGGCTAAGGGTCGACATATGAAACATCCCCTTAGAAAAATTATACCTGACCGTGCTTAAACTGACACACAATATTTTTAGCGCAACGCAATCTGACTTTCAATAATGCCTACAAAAGAATGGCCCTGACTAACATTAACCTATTTCTTTCACAAATCACTTACCTCACAAAAATCTTCGTTACTCGAACTACTGCAATACAGCGAGCGCCAATACTGCTAGCTAAATAAAAGATTCAAACTACTGAAGGCACTAACTACTGACAGGCATAGTTAGCAAATGAAAGATTTTGATAGAGAACAAACAATGTATTTACCTTAATAGTGTTCAAAAGTCATAATATATATAGCAGTTCATGACATCCAGTCTTACAAATTTCAAAACTCCGCCATTTCTCTCCCCACATCCACCACTGCTGGCGGCTCACCTCCAACTGCGCAACGCTACGCGCTGTTAACAGCCAACTGCCCAACACTACAGTGGCAATTTCCTACAACGCCACCCAGCCACATACTGCACACAGCACAGCCAGTGATTTTCATACAGAGCGCTACGTGGCGTTACCATTAAAAAAACCTAAACAGCCTACTTACATGGTATACAGCGTGGAACCACTAGGGATCGTTCAAAAGCATTCGATGAAGCTTTTTCAACCCTCCTGTGTGGCGTTTTCCTTTGGCGTGATCACGGGTCTGCAACATTCACTTGTCCGTAAATAAAGCGGCAAGGGGTCCGTCTAAAACCCGCAGTTCGGCTTCATGTACTCACATTTGTTGAACACGTTAAAAATATACCTGTCAAAATCTTCCACACCATCTGAGCGTCATGGTGTTTCTTGCACTTGAAGGTAGGCAAACCGCTCCTAAGGATGGACAAAGGGGTTTCCTAATCCTAAGGGTAAGATAAGGCCCATTTTTAACGTGTTCAACAATAGTGCGTGGGTGGCACCAAGGGTGTTGTCTCACTGGTGGAACTTATTGGGACACTATATCATTTAATTCGCGCACATGTTAATATTTCACTCCCTCATCATCGCACCACAGGACGGAGCGAAACAGGAGGGCTGAAAAGCATTAACATCCTTTGCTACTTCGGATTACATTCAAATTTTGGCCGATAGGTTTGGTCGTTCCCTGATAGTGCCATTTCTATACGAGAGTAAAAATTGTTTTCGCACTTTACGTCTAAGGTGTCTGGTCACGTTCAGTAGGGTTGCATCTCAATGTTGTCCTTAGAGCAGGCTTTAAATTGCAAGGGGTAACAGCAGTGTCGAATGTTATCAAGAACGTCGTCCGAATGTTTATCGCATTGCGAACTTTCATTTTCGACCGTGAAATGTGTGGGAATCAGCTCTCAAAGGGATGGGGTCATTACACTGATGCCCATTACACCACCTCCTCTGGACTTCTCGTGTCGATCGTGAGCGACAGTATACATAAGGAAACCGAGTGATTTCAAACACGGGTGCCGCCGCTCTGACCTCCATAGCAGCGGCGCCAAAAGAGGGGTGAAATGTCGGCAAGACGAGGCGTGACGACCTTCCCGTCATGTGACACGTCCAAGGTGGCGTTGGGCAGAATTATGGTGAAATTTGGTGCCAATGTGACATCATGAACCCACATTACAGCTTACATAAGCTTCTGTACCACGGCCTTTCTTCGTTTGTGTCGACTTCTTGCTGTTTAAAGCGTCGCCGAGCCCGAGGGTGATTTCGCAGTGCACCACGTTTTTACACTATTATAGAACAAGATAGGAGCCACGTTTGAGCTGAAGCCCAAAGTTCTGCGTCGCAATGGGACAAGATTATTGGTTATCGAAAACGCGATCCTTTAATTTTGTTGCCCAATGTAGTTCAAAATGTCGCGTCCGACAGGTGATTATGAGTAAAACGTGGCAGATACTACATATAAAGAGATGACGTTGGAATTTAATTCAATAAAAATTTGTTTCCAGGAGAATGAAATATACATTATTCTGTAACTCATCATCCGTCTGCTTTACCACGTTTCTGCGTCCTTCAGTGACCGTTATTGACAGTTATATTACTATACCAACTTCAGAGTTCAAGAATCAGATACACAGGCACTCCTATACCGAAGTGAAAAAATCTGTTGGCTCATAATTTAACTTTACACGTTTTGCTCAAACCTAACCTTATGATGCAGTTCTTCTATCGCATTTTTGACAAACATGTAAATGGCAGCCGCTGTGACCGATCGGTTCTAGGCGCTTTAGTCAGGAACGGCGCTGCTGCTACGGTCGCAGGTTCGAATCCTGCCTCGGGCATGGATATGTGTGATGTTCTTAGGTTAGTTAGGTTTAATTAGTTCTAGGGGAGTGATGACCTCAGACGTTAAGTCCCATAGTGCTTAGAGCCGTTTGAACAATTTGAAACATGTAAATTTCGAAAAACACTTTACCACATGCAATGTAGGAAGCACATTTTCTTTCAAAATAGTGAATCAGTATTTAAATACCCGAGGAATTACAAGTTTTGTGCACTAAATTTTACTTTACGGTAACGAAAAACCCTTAGTAAACATTTACTGAGTCAGTGCTCCAGCTACATTTTGCTTTTAGGTACACCTATATAAAAACTACACAGTATTAAACTATTTTGTACACTACTGAATCGATAGTTTTCGCTCTCCGTTGTACTACAGTGCAGCCGTTAAATCGATAATACTTAATACTTGGTAAGACACAAGGTAACTTTGTAACTGTATTTGGACTAGACACTTTCGTCCTCTGCAAAGCACTGAGTAACCACCAAAAAGTGCAACACAGGAACCCTAGTGAATCTTATTCACTCTCTAATCCAAAGAGTACAGCAGGCTGCTTGAACTTTAGTCTTCTATGGAGTCTCGATTCATTTTATCCATGTACTAGGCTAGTTCGTACTAAGTTAGAGCAGTTTCAAACTAGAAATAAGTGGGAAGCTTTTACCAGTTCCGCCATTTGCCTTACAACCAACGGAAAACTCTCTAAAACATTAATTGCAACTGGAGGATTGGGACCATTTTCAGTTTATTTCTGGGCAATGTTGTTCACTGACCTAACAAAACAAAAAATGTGTGTGTGCGCGTGTGTGTGTGAAAGGGAGAGGGAGAGGGAGAGAGAGAGAGAGAGAGAGAGAGAGAGAGAGAGAGAGAGAGAGAGAGAATGTATGTATGTGTATGTTTGTGTGTTTTTCCACATGACAACGTGTCTCCGTGTGAGTGTAAGTGCACTATGTGCACAACATGAACACGAATTTGCCTAGTTTTAGAAAAATGAATGGAAATGGTGCAGCACTGTGCTAAATGCACGTTGCCGCATAGTGTAATTCGTTAACAAGGGCGAACGGGACATTCTGTAACACACTGTGTCATTCCTATATATTCCTTTCATTCTTGAAACAGGGATTTACATCAATAGTGAGAGGAGTAAAGGAGAGGTAGCTTCCATTAGTGAACTAAGAAAATCGCTAATGAGACAGAGCGAGGTTATTGCCTCCAGATAGACCATTGTGGATTTTCTGTGGATACTTTCATACTACCTTATTTATTGTATGTCACAACACGGTTTTAAGAACTGATGTGGCTGTTAGCGGCATATTTTCAGTGCTTTTTCTGTTGCCATTTTCCTCGACGTACATCATGTCATCTGCAACTGTTTGAGCGGCAGTTAATAAACAAATACTAAAAAGTGAACTTACGTATGTCAGCGTTATACAGTTGGGATTGCCGTAGTGTTGTGAATCCAGTTTTAGTGTGTACTCGGTTGTTATATAGTATGTCGTGTACTCACGTTCGTTGGGCGGCTTGCAGCTAATTTTATACACAGAAAAACAAAACTTTCGCACTTCATTTATGATGCAAATCATTACGCCATCTTGCTGTTGGCGTGTGTCGCGAGAAATGTATCGCATGTTGCGAGAAGGCTATGAAAACTGTAGCTGGAATTCGGACGATTTCTGTTCCTTATTTATGTCTCTGTGCGTAATGGGGAAGTGGTTCTTTTGCTTGTGTGTCCTGGGCCAGTTCTCTGAGAGCAATAAAGAGTGTGTTGTTGCAAAGTGTTGTGTTTTCGTTTATTACGTTTTTGCCTTCCGCTATAGCAACTGTATGTAGTAATTTTCTTCTATTGTGGACACAGAACAGAATGCAAACACTGGCAAACAATCACTCCATCACATACAGGGCCATAAACAAGGAACGGAAGTCGTCAGAACACTTTTCATAGCCTCCTCGCAATGCGCGGACAGCAAGATGGCATAATGTTTTGCATCATAAATGAAATGTGAAAGTTTCGTTTTTCTGTGGATAAAATCAGCTGCAAGCCGCCCAGCGAACTTGAGTACACGACAACCTAAGTAAGGGCTTAGTACTCACCAAAAGTGGATCCACAACACTACCGCAATCCCAACTGAATATCGCTGACATACGCAAGTTCACGTTTCAGTATTTGCTTACAAACAGCCGCTCGCACAGTTGCAGACGACATGATGAATGCCGAGAGAAACGGTAACTTAAAAATCACTGAAAATATTCGGTAACAGTGACAACAATTGTCAAAACCATGTTGAGATTTATAATAAATAAGGTAGTATGAAAGTATCCATAGAAAACAATATTTAAAAACCAAACAGTGCAAATGTAATAACGTATTACAGTGTTTTAGAACTACGCTATTTTCTCCATGTTTTAGATTTAAAGAACTCACTGATGATGCCCATATTTGTCGCTGAAATTAGTTTGGGGAATAAATAAGAAAATAAATAACAAAAAGTGTTTTGCATATAGACGGATTCACAATTCCCATATTGTTTTTATACCTGAGGAAAACACTGTAGAGGTCCTGGACAGTTTTAATGTGAAAAGATTTGTCTTTGCAATTATAATACCATACCTTGCAGGTCAGTCAGGTACTCGTCCATCTGCACTTCCATAGGGGCGCTTTCAACAGAAGTGGCAAACGGTCTCGGAAACAGCTCGAAAACAGATGTAAGACTGACAGTGTCCTCAAAACCTTTGTAAAACTGTCCTTGCAACTCATCCAAGTCCGCAATGAATTCTTGAGGGCTCGAGCTTTATTTAACCTCAGTGAGCTTAGGGAACTGGACAGTCTGTCTTAGAATTTGCCCCTTCTACAACGCGAATTACTTTTTTAACGCATCCCTAATCAATCACAAGGAAGTTAATTTGCAGTGTATCACTGTGGTCAGCGCACAGACAAGTCCCCTTAAAATACGAAATCTCCATTCCATTCTGGGTATTGTAATTTTCGTTTCTGCACTTCTTTTTGCTTCATAAGTTCAACAATAGCAAGATTTAAATCGAAAAATCGTTTCAGGTATGCGCCTTGATTTAACCAAAATACTTTGTAGTAATGTATGAAGTCTCCATGCTCTTCGTTCAGTTTCTCTGAAAGCCCGCATCTCGTGGTCGTGCGGTAGCGTTCTCGCTTCCCACGCCCGGGTTCCCGGGTTCGATTCCCGGCGGGGTCAGGGATATTCTCTGCCTCGTGATGGCTGGGTGTTCTGTGCTGTCCTTAGGTTAGTTAGGTTTAAGTAGTTCTAAGTTCTAGGGGACTGATGACCATAGCTGTAAAGTCCCATAGTGCTCCGAGCCATTTCAACCATTTTCTCTTAAAACTGTTGCAACTGACAGTAGAACAATAGATAGACTGAAAGAATTTTATTTATTGTAACACCAATTTCTTCAAGCGTTGCATGCCTGCAAGTTTATCACATACTGCTTTTTGATGTACAGAACAATGAATCTTGTCTGTCGAATGGCTCAAATTGCTCTAAGCACTATGGGACTTAACATCTGAGGTCATCAGTCTCCTAGACTTAGAACTACTTAAACCTAACTAACCTAAGGACATCACACACATTTATTCCCGAGGCAAGATTCGAACCTGCGACCATAGCAGCAGCAGCGTGGTTCCGGACTGAAGCGCCTAGAACCGCTCGACCACAGTGGCCGGCTCTTGATTATCGATCGCAGTAATTTTTTGCTGTCTCATTGTCACCTAAACGTTTCAATTCTTTCTGATGGTACTTTAATGTTATTTCATAGCATATAAGCAGTACCCATCGCTTATGCGAATTGAGAATTCTCATCTTTCTCTTCTCTCATTCCCATACATTATAAATGCCTGAGACCATAGATCGCTAGGTTTCCTCTTTTTGTGCACGTTGCCACTGGACTTGTGAACGTCCTTCATATCACGAACAAATAATGAAAGGTGAACACCGCCGATACCACGATTGTTGAACTCAGAGAGTTGTGGCGAACGAAAAATGCCGTACTGCAGTGTTAAATAACGGTGGCGCTGCTCCAGGTACTTCCGAGAAGGACCGAGCAAAGCCGAGGGACATGCCGGTCTTTGGTTCCCACGCGGCTCGCATTCACTGCACGCGTGATGTTTGGAAGTCCGTGACCGGCCCTGTTTCAGGAATTACACCAGGTTCAGGCAGCAGAAGAGGTTACTCAATGCAGTCAACACACTGTAGTGAACGAGCAAGTTCCGGTGACGCCACAGCTACCGCTGTCAGTTTCCGCCACGAAATGCGTACAACACAAGCGACCAAGCCGCCCCTCGTTTCCAAGAAGGGGCACTCTACTCGCTCCGCTTGGCTGCATTCCTCATAACCAACAGCATACACGTCCATAACTGTTTCTGCTGGCTCACACTTATACGTCTACCGACTTCGCACCGGAGCTTTGTCGTATAAAATGGTTGTCATTAACATTTGATCGCTTCACTCTTTCTGATAGAATGTTTTTATTTGCACATATACATTTAATAAGCAAATAAGATTTCAATAAACTAAAAATTCGTTCCATTAATACATGGAAACTACGGTATATAATTTCTTACGTAACACAACAAGAATATTTTATTTGATAATATTTCAGATTTTAGCACAACAGTGTATTTAACATTCGGCCAAAACCTTAATTATTTTTGATTACAGGATAATATTGGAGCTCAATACTTCGTGGGATTTATCTTCTGCTTTATAAACGCATTCAAATGGTCCTTCATGTTATCGGCTTTGGTGTGTAGTCAGGTCCAAATGGTTTTCATTATTCCTCAAGAATCTTTTTAAACCTTCTTTCGATCTGGTTGTGGTTTGCCTGACCCTTCTATCCTTTTTACTCCATAAGTCTGTAATGAAGTCAAGTCTAGTGATTGAGGTGATATCTCAAAAACAATGGAACGTCTGTAACAGAATAACATCTTTGTAAGCTACGATATGGGCATTATGTCATCATTATCTTCGAAACATTCTCAGCGTTTCTGCACGCCTGTATTAATTTTTCTTCACAATGTAGAGATGTGTCTGCTTGTTTAACATCATGCCGTCAATGAAAGCAAATTCCTTCTCACAACATGACGAAACACTGCCCCATACCAAAACAGTCCCTCCCCTCTATCCCCCCCCCCCTCCCCCGGCTGTGTTTTACAGTAGTTTGGCGGTGTTTAGCCTGCAACTCTTCAGTTCACTTACGCCATAGGTTTCCTTCTCTTGGAAAGACGTTGGATTTGCTCAAATCAGCAAATGTGACTTTATTAACGTACCTGGATAACCCAGCGCGTAAACGAGTTCCGTGCCCCTGATTAAATTCGCCTCGTGGATTAAAGATGCGAGATGATGGGCCAACCACACTGAATGTTGTTTTTAGACGGCTCTCCGCATTACAGTATGTAAATACGCGGTGGGTACTCCTCTCCAGCCTCAGGTACACGCAAAGCAAACATGTAGGAAAGTTTCCACACTTCAACATGGGTTTTGTTCTAGACGCATACAAATGGGGTACACTGCATCCGTCCCAGGGGGGAGAGATGGCATTTGGAAGAGCGTCTGTCACTAACAGTGCCAAAACCCATATAATGATGCCGATCCCGTGGAGAAACGGGAGTAGATAAGGAAGGGGAAGAAGATAAAGAGCAAATGTAACGTCTTTTCAGCACTCTGACCTTTCATATACGTGGTCCCTTGCGATCTGGAGTCTTTCGTTTCAATTCAATTTGTCCACACGTGCCATTCTTCCGTAGTACCCTACTTCTCTTATAACACTCAGTATAGCTGAATCACTCACTTGCTTACCACATTCTTGCGGGAGATGTTTTGTAGCTGCAGAGGAATTTAATCGAGAACTGCGCTTAATATTTCTCATGATTACCATCCATTCTCTTTGACTAAGCTTCCTTGGCAGCCTTTTTTGAGGTACATAATCTATGCTATTCTCCTACTCAGATCGTCTTGTAATATCCGTAACCGTACTTCTGCGTGTATTTCACCAATTAGCAATATCTCTGTGAATATGATGCTTACACATGTAGCGGTTTTAGAACATCGTGTTAGTTCCCTTGTGTCCCACTGCGACTTTGTAGACCACTCTGTATGATGGAACAATATCAAGTGGGCGGAAAAGGAGAAGCACACCGTATTATACCACTCACAACGTGTATCTACACAAGTGCTCTCAAGTCACTGTAATACTCGTACGTGACCGGATGTTAAAGCGTCATTCTTTTACGACCCCTCCCAATCAATTACTTTCAAAACTCGTATATTAAAATGTTGACCGGGATTCGATGAATCTTTGTTTTTTATAATCTCGCTTTCTCTACTGAAAGAAAGTCTTTATGTCTCAAATGTACCGTCGACATTGTGGTAGAAAGACACAAGAGAACGACGGAAAAAAGGAGAAGGATTATTTGTTTCTAGTGTAGCCTTGCGCGTAAGTGAAATGTGGATAATGACTGTAGAGACAAGAAGACAATAGAACAGGTGCTATCCACCTTTTCATATCTAAGGAAATGGTGGCAAAGTAAATTAGAAATGAACCGGAACTCGAACACGGATTTCCCACTTCATGCGAGCGGTCGCATTAACCGCTTTGGCTATACGTGCTGAATTCACGGGCCGGACCCAAACTCTTGTATGTCATCTTTCCTGCGGCAAAACATGTACTCGCGAGCACATTATGTAATTCCCATACAGGGGAGGACATTTTAATTGAAAGTCACTGCCTGGTTACAATGAATAAGTACGATATTTCAGTGCCTGTGTTGTTAAAAAGAACTATGGAAAGTTCTCTCGGACATGCATGCATGTCCAGAGGAACGTTGTATCGTTCTTCTTAACAATAAAGGCGTTGCAGTATAGTACTTTCATACCTACGGCCCACTTTTGCATCTCTGTCACCAGTATAATTTTCTGATCGCCTGTCGGTTCCACAGGAATGGTGTTTTTTAAATAGGGAAATAACTTGACTTTGTAAAATTTATACAGCAGAGTTACACCATGTTAAAGCGCATAACAATAATTACTTACCAAATACTTTGTGTCGAGCTCTATCTACGTACGACAGAATAAATATTTATGAGACAACTTAAATGTCAGAATAAGTCTTTATGAAACAACTTACTATAGTTACATTTACTAGATTTATCTTCTTATTTATATTCTGCATGGGTACCCGTAGAATCATAAAGTCCATGAAATTACATTAAGGTTCTTAAATAGTTATGGGATCCCTGAGGCGGATGCTCTGATGCCAAATACTGGATATGTGGCACAAATCTTTTAAAGAAAAATCGAAGAAATGCCCAGGTTGTTTATTTTTTTGGTCTTAATATGGTTGGCAGCACTAAAGTCTGATTGCACAAGATATGACGTAGGGAAAAGTGTCAATAAGCTGAATATAGTTTTCCACATGTCTGGATATATGGCAGACATTCTATTATTTTTCCATAGGTTCCCATATCTACCACTATCAAATTTATCTTTACTTTCTTCGCCCTGAACAATTTCTATCAGTTCTTATTGGAAAGTTGTATCAGCGTCTTCAGTATTTGCGATAAAAGAGTTTTTCATCCAGTCGTTTACGTTCAATTTCAAACCGTCCAAATACTGTTTCCCAGTGCCCAGTTTAAGTTCATTGAAGTGGCTACTGAATTTGTCTATATCCTCTGAAGTTACACCAACTTTTATACATGGTGAGTCACGAGGAAAGGTACATGCTTTGAAGGGTGCCAATGTTATTGATTCTGAACAAAAAACTTCATATGAACGCATATCTTGTTCTTAACAGTTTCCACGGAAACTAATGAAACAATGGGGGACAAAAAAAATGCAGATGATAGTAAATGAAACATTGTGACCTGATGTTTTGTTTAATTGAGTTCATTTCCTCACAAAAGATATTCAAAAAGTTCACCATCAACTACAATGTATTTAACAGCTCTAGTAGATGGCTGCTGTGTTGCTGATCTGAGCTCATTCGTACGGGCGTTTACTTGAGCGCAAGACTGTAAAAGGCGAACAAGAAGCATTTTCTTTGTGTCCATTCTGCGCTGGTAGACTTCGCTCTTGTGGCCAACGCCACACACAGTGATCTGACGGAGTAATATCGGGTAACCTCGGTGGCCAAGAAATGACCCCACAGCTACTGATCCAACGCCCAGGATATGTTCCAGTAAGGTGCTGTGTGAAGAGCGAATTGAATTGGTCAGTATAAACAACACTACGTAGCCAAATGTCGCTTTGGTTTTATTCGCATATGAATGCTGATGAAGAAGGACATACGACTGATACCCCTGATTTTTAAACAGCTGTATGTCGGATACAGCACTCACAGAGGCTGGGTTTTCTGGTAGTTGGGAGCTCCAACGTTAGGGGCGTAATAGGACCCCTTAGGAACATGGCTGCCAAGGAGGGGAAGGAACCCAGTGTGCACTCCATGTACATACTGAGGGAGTCATTCCAGATGTGGAAAGAGTGCTTCCGGATGCCACGAAGAGTACAGGGTGCAGCCAACTGCTGGTGGTGACTCATTTCGGTAGCAATTATGTGCGTCGCCTTGGATCGGAGGAGATTCTCCCTGGTTTTGGCCGGCTAACGGAAATGGTAAAGACCGCCAGTCTTGCTTCCGAGATTAAGGTTGAGCTCACAATCTGCAGCATCGTTGATAGAACCGACTATGGTCTTTCGGTGCAGAGCCGAGTGGAGAGATAGTATCGACAGTAATTGAGGAATATATACTACATAAATTAATAAGTGATGGTACTGATCCCTCATGGCACACAAAATGCGTGAGATCGCTTTAGCAGAAGCGGCAAAGAAAGCATGTCAAATTTAAAAGGACGTAACATCACCAACAGTGGAAAAGTTTTGTAGAAGTTCGAAATATAGCTCGTACTTCAATGCGAGATGCTTTTAATAATTTCCACAACGAAATTCTGTCTCGAAATCTGGCAGAAAACCCAATTAGATTCTGGTCGTACATAAAGCACACCAATGGCAAAACGCAATCAATATCTTTACTGCGCGATAACAACGGCGAAGTCACTGATGACAGTGCCACTAAAGTAGAGTTATTAAACACGGTATTCCGAAAAACCTTCACGGAAGAAGACGAAGAAAATATTCCTGAATTCCAATCAAGAACAACTGCCACGCTGAGTAACATAGGAGTAGATATCCTCGGTGTAACAAAGCAACTTAAATCACTTAGTAAGGCCAATGCCTCCGTTCCAGATTGTATACCACTCAGGTTCCTCTCAGAGTATGCTGATTCAATAGCTCCTTATTTAGCAATTATATACAACCGCTCGCTCACAGAAAGATCCGTACCTAAAGACTGGAAAATTGCTCAAGTCACACCAATACCCAATAAGAGTTCAAAAATGGCTCTGAGCACTATGGGACTCAACTGCTGTGGTCATCAGTCCCCTAGAACTTAGAACTACTTAAACCTAACTAACCTAAGGACATCACACACACCCATGCCTGAGGCAGGATTCGAACCTACGACCGTAGCAGCAGCGCGGCTCCGGACTGGAGCGCCTAGAACCGCACGGCCACCGCGGCCGGCCCCAATAAGGGAAGTAGGAGTAATCCGTTGCATTACAGGCCCATATCACTAACGTCGATTTGCAGTAAGGTTTTGGAACATATACTGTATTCGAACATTATGAAGTACCTCGAAGAAAACGATTTATTGACACATACTCAGCATGGATTCAGAAAATATCGTCCTTGCGAAACACAACTTGCTCTTTATTCTGATGAAATAATGAGTGCCATCGATAGGGGATGTCAAATTGATATTTTTAGATTTGCAGAAGGCTTTCGACACCGCTCCTCACAAGCGTCTTCTAAACAAACTGCGTGCATATGTAATGTCGCCTCAGTTGTGCGACTGGGTTCGTGATTTCCTGTCAGAAAGGTCACAGTTCGAAGTAACAGGCGGAAAGTCATCGAGTAAAACAGAAGTAATATCCGGCGTTCCCCACGGAAGTGTTATAGGCCCTGTGTTGTTCCTGATCTATAATAACGACATAGGAAACAATCTGAGTAGGCCTCTTAGATTGTTTGCAGATGATGCTGTCATTACCGTCTTCTTAAGTCATCAGATGACCAAAACGAATTGCAAAATGATTTAGATAAGATATCTGTATGGTGCGAGCAGTGGCAATTGACCCCGAATAAAGAACATTGTGAATTTATTCACCTGAGTACTAAAAGTTGCCGGCCGGGGTGGCCGAGCGGTTCTAGGCGCTACAGTCTGGAACCGCGCGACCGCTACGACCGCAGGTTCGAATCCTGCCTCGGGAATGGATGTGTGTGATGTCCTTAGGTTAGTTAGGTTTAAGTAGTGTTAAATTCTAGGGGACTGATGACCTCAGAAGTTAAGTCCCATAGTGCTCAGAGCCATTTGCATTAAAAGAAATCCGCAAAATTTCGATTACGGGACAAGTCACACAAATCTTAAGGCTCTAAATTCAACTAAATACTTAGGGATTACAATTACAAATAACGTAAATTTGAACGATCACATCGATAATATTGTGGGTAGAGCAAACCAAAGACTGCGATTCATTTTCAGAGCACTTGAAGGTGGTACAGGCCTACGAAAGAGATTGATTACACCATTCATGTCCGCCCCATTCGTGAGTATTGCTGTGCGATGTGGGATCCGCATCAGGTGGGACTGACGGATGACATCGAGAAAGTACAAAGAAGGGCGGTTCGTTTCTTACTATCGCGAAATAGGGGACATAGTGCCCCAGACATGATACGTAAATTGGAGTCGCAATCATTAAAACAAAGGAGTTTTTCGTTATGACGGGATCTTCTGATGTGATTGCAATCGCCAGTTTTCTCCTCCGATTGCGAAAACATTCTGTTGGCCCCAACTTATATAGGGAGAAATGATCTTCACGGTAAAATAAGAGAAGTCAGGGCTCGCACAGAAGAATTTAAGTGACAGCTTGAACGTGGTTTATTGAACCCTCTGCCAGACACTTTATTGTGAATAGCAGAGTAACCACGTAGATGTAGATGTCGATGTACGGTTAAGAAAAGGGCATATGTTCATTTGAAGGTTTTTTAAGAATCACCAGTAGCATAACCTCTCAAAGCATGTACCCTTCCTCCTGACTCATCCTGGAGATGATAATTTAGAAAAATGGTAAAAATCTCATTTCAAAGAACTGTTACAAAGTAGTTCAAGTTTGTCAATAAATAACGACACAATACTTTGGTAGTCTGTAAAAGTTTTATTAGCTCCTTGAAGCTGCAAAGAGTCATTATTATATCTCTTGAAATTACCTGTCAAATGAAAGGCATAAGTGTTTGCTGCTAGTAACTGTTGATACAGATTGGTGTCATTATGTATTTCAACAAAAGACATTATATAATCGCCACCGTAATTAGGCAAAGTTGTACCAAGTACTAACATGGTGATAAAGAAGGTTAGCTATTGGGACTGACTTTAATTGATATAGAAATCATGTTTTGCGAATAAGATACAAGGCAGTAGCGCAATTTATAAAGCAATGTAACGGTAGCTTGGCATGAATAACACAAAAGGAATATTATCCCATTTTGCATCAACTGTCACTCACTAACACTTACTATCTGTATATTATAGCAGAAAGTTTATGAATAATATAGGTAAAGAATTACTAATGATGAAGCAATATTAACTTGGGGAAGAGGTGCATCTATCAGCTTAATATTTGGAAATTACTGTAACTGAAAAGATTTTCAGGTGATCAAGTGATCATCTCTATTGCGATTATTATTTGAATTCTGAAGGAGCGTTCACTTTCTAACGCTGTTAGCTCAGATGGAACATGCAGTACCTGGATCTAGTACAGTTTGAATATTTGTAGCCCGTTGATTGATATAGAACACAAATGTTAGTGTATTGGCAAATACACTTCATTAATGCTGTAGTTGTAGTATGAAACTCAAATCTAGCTCAACAGTTAGCATGAGGTCGCAGAAACTAATCTATCAATAGACTCAGATCAAGCCCGAGCATCTTAGCCAAAACACAATATGAGAAACAATATATACACATGAAATTGTAAACACTGTTACTTCCAGTCCGCTACGGTCGCAGGTTCGAATCCTGCCTCGGGCATGGATGTGTGTGATGTCCTTAGGTTAATTAGGTTTAAGTAGTTCTAAGTTCTAGGGGACTTATGACCACAGCAGTTGAGTCCCATAGTGCTCAGAGCCATTTGAAACTTTAACTATTCTTTTATGAAAAATACGTGAAGTACTTCCAAACTTATGCTCACTGAATAATAACGATACTTTATTAATCGTCGTGAAAGTTTACTGAAACGACTTTTCAGGTCAATAAAACAGGTTACTCGCAAATATCGTAGCACTTGGGATATGATCCTGTCTAGGTAAATGACTAAAGATAAAATACAGATGCCCAGCACGAAATTTAAAGACCACGAACGTATTAATGAAAAATAAACTGCATAAGTGGTCTACGCAGCTATACAGTACTCAACTAATAATCTCAGACGTAGGTGGTAACAGTGTCGATCTCCAGCAGCTATTGAAGAAAGGTGGCAAAAATATCTTACTTCCACATCCAAGTTTATATTATATAATCTTGCTGATCTCTTTGCCTCGTTCAGTTCACAAAATGTGAACACTTTGCCTACTAGCCACCAACTAACTCTTGCCACAAAAGAGCCTAGCAGATCAACCATCAAATCCACCTTTTTTATTCACGCCATGCCAGTTTCGTTGTAGAGGATCTTCCCTCCAAGTTTCACTTGATGACAAACCGACTTTTCCTATGCATGAACCAGTATATCAAGTACAGTTTTAACATTTACATTCGTTTATATAATATTATTTTTAAACTTACATCCATAGACCAACCCAGTTGACGTAAATAATGAATAAAGCATTTACACAGATGTCACGTCAAAGTGCTTGTTGATACGGAAGTCACATTAGATAAAACCGAACATCGAAGTTAAATAAGACAAGTGTAGATGGTATCGATAATAGTGTTACGAGGTAAACGCCCTTATCGTCTCCGTGATGAGAGTCCCGAGAGCAATAATTGTGAGCGGAATGTTAGCTGCTCTCCGCTTTCTGTGACCGCTGCGTGCTTTATGAATATGTTCACAATGGCAGAATCAACAAGCTCTCCGCTGTGTGCTTTGTGAATACATTCACAACGGCAGAATCAACTCGAAAATAAAAAAAATTCGGTGTCATCTTTTTAGACGTCGCCACCCAGTTTCATACAGTTCGCTTCTGATCAAAGAGATACACGCTATCCATTCCTCTGTTGTGCAGATTTATGGCACTTGGATAGGCTAAGATACAGAGCGTATGATCTTTTCGATTTCGGGACACAAATGTTACGTCCTTAGGAGATAAGACTGTAGACAGAACAATTACTGATCTTGAGTCTTACCACTTTACCGCAGCGATAGAATCTCTTATTTGAGCCTTGAACTCATCTCCCTAAAGTTTGTAGTTTTTCTTCCCAATGTCTGGAAGGCCGTTTTTGTTGACTGTGGTAGTACCTACAGTATATATTCCAGCATCCAGAATCGTTTTAATTAGGGACTCCTAAATTAAACAGTTGTCGTCTGCCGTAATACATTTTATATATAGTAGAAGTAAAAACAATTCTAGTAAAACCCTTACACAAAGATGGTTATCGGCATTGTTGTGTTCCCCTTTCACACAGTAGGTATGAACCTTAATAGATGTCTTTATTTCAGCGTCTGTGGCATTCACCCTCTTCTTCGTTGTTGTAGGTATTTCAGGACTAAATCGAAAATTTGGCTACTCTTGGGATGCTTACAAGTCTGTTTGTTCACCAATATTCTGAACCATCTTAACATTTAGCCTAGTCAATGGAGACCAAAAAAGATCAGTCAGTTGAAAAATTTCCTGTAGTCGCATGTTTTTGTGCAGTGGAAGGGGAAGTATGCCATAACAAGACATTAATTATCCTGACCAGTGAGATATGAGCGTTGTGTTTGTGGAGCGTTTGAAGATCACTTTTTTGTATTTCTGGAATGAATCGAAAACCACAGACTCTAACGAAAATGTTTCCCCGCAAAAAATTGAACTACATTAAATTCACCACAAACAGATGCTACCCATTTTTTCTCCACCACTATACAATTTCCGCCTCGCAGAGAATGGCTAAATATCAGGTGATTGACCCTTTCAGGCCTGAATTTTTCAAGAAGAAAGAAAATATTTCCTTACGTGGTAATGTTGTTAGTGATTTTTTAATGACTTTAGATGTCAGATTTATACAAAAGTATGTACCCGTTTCCAATACATGCTTTGTCCACTTGGCTTCATTTTATGGACTAAAATAACTAATTACAAAATATTCTTTGTTGTAATAAATAATAAAATGAACATTCAATAACTATAATTCAAAATAACAATAACAATATTCAATATTATTCTAGAATACAGCGAACCAACCACACTGTGTACTCTGGTGGTCACGAGCTGGTGTACACTGTTGCGCATTGCTGCGCACTGCTTCGTTGACTTGCTGATTTTCATACTGATGCCCAACAGTGGCAGTACTTACGCGTGATGAAAAGGGTTAACATTCACAAATGCGTATCTCCATTTTCCATTAGAAAAAAAATACTTTTGTTGCAACTAAGACACAGTAAAAGTTAATGTTCACAATTGTAGCCGAAGGGCCTGAAGGTATTAAAAACAGTGTATTAATGATATAAAATCACTATTTGTTATTACATGAAATTGGATAGGGAGAACTATGAAATGTGTACCATGTCTCAGTGTGGCAGAGCCGTATTAAGGTATAAATTGTGTCCTGACGGTGTAAGAAGGTGGAGGGTAGACGCAGTAGAGAATGTAGATCACCAGATTGTGGTCATGCACTTCCCTCCACCATAGGTATGCAAACTGAAGAGCGAACAGGTCATTCTCCTATCTTTCCACTCAAATACGTAACGAGAAGCTACTTCTCTTCCTATTAGCCATGGACGATTATAACTGTGAAATAAATACGAGTTTCATACCATAGTATCCATCTTTGGTGAATGTTAGCGAACAGTGCGAAAACTAATATTAACTGCTGCTGAAGCTACTTTCATAAGCTGTTCATAAATATGTAACTTAAAGTTACAGGGTGGTAGAAAGTATTCCATATTCTGTGAGGCGGTAGTGTGGACCGACACAGGACAAAATTTATCAGCAAACATGAGCTCTAAAATCCATATCTTATGAACTGTGAGCACTTGTTCATCTTTGCTACTGTGAAACACATCTCCTTTACTACAAGCACTTTGCTGTTACGAGCTGCCTACAGAATGCAGAGAACACTGCTACTGTGAAACAGCAGCGCTTCTAATTTCATCTGCTTGCTGTTACATACGAACTGCACTTATGCTCCATCGCTAAAGCAAGTGTTCAGTGTTGTGTCCACTCATCGTACTGCATGCTTCTGTCCGGAATCTTAGGGAACCACGTACTCTCTGAAAACACCAGGCTTATCACGGATGCGATGGGAGGCATTGATGACTTAGTATTTTATGTAATTAGTGGGAATTGCGTACACCAAAGATTTCAGGTGATCCCAGAACGAAAACTTTAAGGCACTAAGATCGGGGGAACAAGCTAACCAACGTACTGCACCTCCCCGAACAATCCACTAACCATTAAATGTCTGTGTGACGGGTTCTCGGACATTTCCGAGGATGTGAGTTAGTGCTCCATTATTCATGAATCACACCTCTTGTTGTTGGAACAATACCTTCCAAGCAGGACGGGCAGTTCGTTGGAATGGAGCTGGGGAACTTGTCCTTATTTGTATTCTGCTTTCTGTAAGTCGTTTGTGAAAGCAGAGCGCTTGCAGTGGAAGAGATGTGTTTCACAGTGGCGAAGACGAATAAGTGCTCATGGCTTTTAAGCTACGCATTTTAGAGCCCATGTTTACTGTTTCTTCCTTGTTTTGGTACATAACAACCCCTCTCAATATATGGAATTTTTCTTTTAACAACCTTTTTAGTTTGTCACGCTAGGACAGCAATGGTGCGTGTAATGCCTCTACGATCTCTCAAAAGCACTTCCACAAAATCGTGTCCTCATGGGTCTGAAAGTGAAAGCTGCAGTGCGCTTCCCAATGCATATTCTTTGAAGGTGCCAAAATGAATAACGTTGTTTGTTGAGTGTTAAGGGGGATGACACCGGTACTTGAAGATATCCGTAAGTGGTAGTAGGGCTGACCTGGTTGCAGTTGCAGACGAGCCGTTCAATCAGGAGGACGATATCAATCTACCCTACTATAAAAGAAAGAGAAAAGGATCGCCGGCCGAAATGGCCGTGCGGTTCTAGGCGCTACAGTCTGGAACCGAGCGACCGCTACGGTCGCAGGTTCGAATCCTGCCTCGGGCATGGATGTGTGTGATGTCCTTAGGTTAGTTCGGTTTAATTAGTTCTAAGTTCTAGGAGACTGATGACCTCAGAAGTTAAGTCGCATAGTGCTCAGAGCCATTTGAACCATTTTAGAAAAGGATCTCGCAAGCATCAAAGACGAAACTGAAACTTCCTAGTTAATGACCAGCTGTTAGATAAGTCTATAATTATGAAACAATCTGCAGACATGTGCGCCAAAAATTCTAATGCCTCCTGGAGCTTATATTTTTCAAAAGGATTTTTAGTATCCAGAAATTTAGTTGATTTATAGTGGAAAGTATTTTCCATAGGTTATAACCTATCCCGATAGAGTAAGTAAAAGTCCATACCAACCAGAGTTGGAAAAATTTGCATGAGAGATACATGAGCACCCGCTCAAAAAGGATGCTGAGGAAATCAGCCGTGGCATTGTTGAATGAATCATTCATCCACTATTCTGTAAATATTTATGGAAAACATGAAACACTAAATCATAATGACTGGACGCGAATATTAAATTTGGTCCTTCGAATAACAGTGAAGTTCTACAGCCACCGCACCAACTCTTTTGGTTAAATTCAGAGTAGCATAATGCGTCTGTCATTACTTGGATCGAAAGTACAGTAGTCAGAGAAGGCCATCCCTAGGAACAGGTAAATTCTATACTTACGATACATTTTTAAGTCTATGCCTCATCTCCTTCTCAACTGTTTAATAGTGTCCAACTACGAGACAAATCACATGTGATTGAGAGGTGGCATGAGCCCCCTCTCATATTTCTATCTTACGATTCTCCTCTCTAATTGCATGCGGTGGAAAGTTGCTATTCCTTCACACGTGGACTTCCCACGCAGCGTCTCTCGTCACCCGGGTGGTCCGGTGACAGGCGGGCTGTGCTGATTTTGAAGGGGTGTGAGGGAGTCAAGTGAATGCTTTCTAGAAGCCGACATTGTCAAAAGACACGCCCGGAGGGGCCTGAAGTAGCGACTGGGCTAGAGGTTCCGTTACTTCACAGAAACTTAACGAAAACACTTTCTGGCGGGCTACCAGCGAGGCGTGGGAATGACTTGTGTACCCAGGCAGTTGTGGCGGGAAAATTCCCGCGCTTTCTGCAAAATAGTAACTGTGATTGGCTTGCTCAGGGCATAGCTCCGTGACGTAGCAAAATCAGCGCAGAAATTGGCGCCAAGAATCTCTATTGGTGGAATGGTAGTGCTCCGGCAATGGAGTGGAATTTTCCACCGGTTTTCGAGTTGCTGATTGGAACGTTTAACCACGGCCACTGTCGTGGGGGCGGGAATGTTCGGTGTTCGGCATGTACGGGTACCCTAGAGAGTAGTCGGCTCTCGCTTTTCGGTCGAGGATGTCAAAGCAACCAGCCATCGCCTCCGGTACGCCAGATCGTGTTCTGGCAGTTAAGAAGACAGTTTGGTAATGTATGTCCGCAGCACCGGCAGATAGGGATTTTCCTAGGTGATAATCAGAGCTCAGCAGAGCGCGCCTGTTCGTCTTTTTCTAATTTTGTTCTGTCTTGGGTAGCAGCAATTAATGTGGGGTTAGCCGTGTGTCTCTCTTAAGATTTGAGTGCCAAGGAATTGGCTCCACATACCACTTTGTCATAAACCTCACAATCTAGTTTAGGGACAACTTCACCTTCACAGCGTTTGTTTGAGTATCCAATTTTAGCCAATTTGATGTACTATAAATGTTTCATGTGTTTTTGTTTATTATTTTGTGTTTAGTCTTAATAAATCATATTGTTATTTTGGACAGAACTTTCATTCTGTTGAACGGTAGAGCAACCCATCATTTCTCACTACATTAATGAAACCTTCCTTTACTTAACTTATTTATCAAATTTAATTATTGCAGGTGCCAAACTCTTTTCTACTCCACTTGCAGAGTTGATTACAGTCAGTTAGCGTATATTTTTTAATCCATGTGCAACAGCAAAAGTCGGAGTTAGAATAGGGGGGGCTTAGAGCATCATTTACATATGTAGATTCTAGAAGAATTTAGTGTTAAATACACTGCTTGCCCCGGCACCTCGCATGATTACTTTGAAATTTCCTGTCGCCATATTTTCAAATGAATATACAAAATAGTTTTTGAGCGTATATGTTACATTTAAAATGATATTTATTCATTTTGTCCTTGAAATGAAAGTTTATTTACTGGAAATAATACATTTGAATCATTCTCGACTATTAGATATCTGCAGAAATTTGTCACTGATTGCTTTAAGCAACAGTCAATGATGTGACAAATTGTAGTGTTGACTCATTCGCGACCGGGTGCTCGGTATTGTTATTGGAAGGTCTAAGGGAAGAAATTTAGCGTTGGTTGCTGACTCATGAGCTGCTTGACTGTTATCAGTGACTCAATGTACGGCAGACGCAAGGCGCTGTCGTCAGCATAGGAAAAGGGTGGGGTGGGGTGGAGCTTCTGGAAGGCGTTCCATAGTTCTTGTGCCCGTCACAGTCAGTTGTCGGCAGTCGTTTGGACGAGACGGAGCCCAGAGCAGACGGCGGGTGCTTCCTATATTGGTAAGTACAATTCTGTGGAAAATAGTGCATCTGCATACTTGTATCTATAAATACGTTTGTAGCACAGCTGAAACTGCTATATTGCTGCTGCTATAAAAGCGATCTTTTACAAAATAGCTATGCGTGATGTTCAGTTAACATCCAAGTTCGTCTATAGTGTTCAAACATATTACGCTGGACTTTTATTGAAGTGAATTTCAGGCAGTTCACAGACATGCTCATATGAAAGGCGTTTTTTTTTTTTGTTTTTTTTTTTCAAAAATTAATTCATAGTTTTGGCGAACAAGTTAGATTCAACTCATGTGCACCAGCTAGGTCAGTCATCGTGTGACCTCTGTTGGCTTCAAGAACAATACACAACGGTATCAAACTGTCAAAATGGAAATTTCCAGTGATCTACGAAGGCTATGAGAATTTGGGACTTTTCTCTTACCCAGTGATTAGATTGCTAGATATTTCGTTAGCTGTAAGTTACTGTTGCTGTTATTTCTGTCTTTCCACAGTCTCAGATTTATCGTTTTGTTCATTAGCCAAAGAGATAAAAATTACCTCTTCCTTACGCCTGTCGAAAAATAAATAAATAATAGAAAATGGCTCTGAGCACTATGGGACTTAGCTGCTGAGGTCCTCAGTCCCCTAGAACTTAGAACTATTTAAACCTAACTAACCTAAGGACATGACACACATCCATGCCCGAGGCAGGATTCGAACTTGCAACCGTTGCGGTCGCGCGGTTCCAGACTGAAGCGCCTAGAACCAATCGGCCACCCCGGCCGGCAGAAATAATAGAAGAAAGTAAATCTAATACAAGTATTAATTACTCTGAGCGATACTTTAAGCGTTAAGTCAAGATTTTACTTCCATGACGATTTACAGGGCCAGAGATACAGTGCGCGATACACAAGTCTGCAGAGTAGTGTCCTCGAAATTAAGCCTGTGATGAAGACTGTAGATACTGGGAAAAGGGAATTTATAGTCATTTTCCCTATTATGTCATTCTTGTACTTGTTGATACAAAGTAAATCGAGGATATGGACACATAGTAGCTACATTCGCACACTGACTAAATATTTTAAGGAACGACTGTATATTTACCACGAGTAAACAACCGAGAATTATTTTCTTAATGAAGAGCTGTTAGGTAAAGTGTTGAATTACCACTACGTTTCTACGAGTTTCATAGTAATCATATCCTGGCGAAGTATCGAAATATTGCGAACGTCCCCCTGCTTTTCACGCTCGACAGACGGTTGCTGTTTCTCCCTGCGTGCAGGCAACAGGTTCTTGCTCTGTGGGCAGTAAGTCTGGTGTAGTGGCCGTGGGACCTGGGAGGAGTGGGACGTGGGTGGGTACAGGAGGTGCCTTAAAGTCTCTACGTGGCCATGCCTCCAGCCCCACCCACCCCTCTACGGCACATGACCACGGCGAACTGTGCTTTGGGGTATGTGCAGCCATGTGCCGTATATGAACAGGGTGGCTTCTGTCACTTCTCTACACTTCTCCTGAAGATTATCTGTGCTACACGCTTTGAAACGTCGCGTACTGCAACAGCACCACCCGGCTGGAAAAACGAGAGCTCCTCGCTAGCAGTATACACCGGAATAATCTATAATCACATATCGTAATCTCATTGCTAAAACGGCAGCAAAAGCTAATAATTACTGTGTGGTTATGAAAACAAAAGAACTTGGTTGTGACAATGAATCTGAGCGAAATAACGTGCTTTGCAGCCAGTAGTATACCAGCCACAAACAAATTTTCTGTCTACATCTCGATTCATTTTCATTCATCCTAAACATTATCTCACATAATCTGGCAAAAACTTTAAATTAAAATTGTAACAGCGCCGGTAAAAGAAAGGAGAACAACAGAGTAACGGATCTTTAAACGTAGAATTTTCTGAAGGATTGATCACGTAACCTTTGCTCAGGTAAAGAAATTAAATTTCCATTTGTCACACACAGTCGATTTTAGTATGAAGGAGCTGTCTACAGCCACCACTACCAGAAAGTTACTCAAAATCAGGCGAAACGTTTTCCTACATTCACGAAATCTAATGACCACTCTAATAACTTATATAAAAAAGCAGGGAGACCCAAGTAATTGTCAAGAAGACTGGATCAGAGACAAAGGGAGTTTTATTCTGCCATCGTAGCTTCCTAAGCAGTGAACGAGCGACGAGTGTTCATACTAAGTCGCGCAGAGCACAGTTTTGGTTTTGCCACCCGAGATTAATGTTCGTGATTCTGCATATAGGCGCCCTACACCTCGCCAAGGACGTTCCGAAGCCCCACCACACCTCCACTGTCCCCCCTCCCACTGCAGTCTTATCGTCTTGCTGTAAGAAGGTCTGAGTGGGAGGGAGGATGTTAGCGTTTCACAGCTGCTGACTCACAAGCTGCTTGACGGCACTCGGTGGACGGCAGACACGAGGCCCTGCCATTGGCATAGCGAGAGGGTGGGGTAGGGGTGGGGCCTTTTGAAGGCGTTCCGTAGCTCTCGGATACGCAACACTCCCTTGTCCCTTGGATGAGACATAGTCGAGAGCGGAAGTCGACGTGGCAACTACGAATATACGGCTGCCTATTCTGTTTGTCGGTATATCTCAAGATAAAATAGTGCTTACTTGTAACATGCGTAAATACTTTTGCAACACACTGTAGTTTACAGTAGTTTGAAACTTAAGTGGTAAACTGATTGTTACCATTAAATTCTTAGACTCAAGGTCCTGTGAGTGCCAAAAGAAAGTTGTCATCTTCAGACAAAGTGCACAGTATGCACCTAAATCGTTTTCGATTTATTATTTCTGTTCCAAAAGAGCTGTTCTATGAAGCTACATCGCAAGCTTAAACTTTCATCTGTGTGAAGCTGTAGTGTTTAAATATGTCTCCGTACTTCTATCGAAGACAATTTCAAACAATGTATAGAACCTAGCAATGAAACCTCTATCTTTAAGCATTCGTGAGTCTTGACAAGTTAGTCACTTTCGACATCTATCGACCATATTGCTAAGGGGAAACCTCCTTTTCCGTCAATCTAGATAAATGAGAATGTGGAACTGTCTGAATTGGGTAAAATATGTTTCTAGACAATCATTTACCAAACGGTTCAAATGGCTCTGAGCACTATGGGACTCAACTGCTGAGGTCATTAGTCCCCTAGAGCTTAGAACTAGTTAAACCTAACTTACCCCTAGGACATCACAAACATCCATGCCCGAGGCAGGATTCGAACCTGCGACCGTAGCGGTCTTGCGGTTCCAGACTGCAGCGCCTTTAACCACACGGCCACTTCGGCCGGCAATCATTTACCGATATATTGTAGATGTAGTAATAAAACGAACTTTGTGTTATCTATATAGGACATTATGACATTCTGTCTTTCGCAGTGAACACGATGTTAGACATTTTACTCGCTGTAAATTACTCTCATAGTCGTTTTTTTCTTTAATTGTGAAAGATTCGCCCCGCGTTAACTTATTTTCATAAATACCATTTGAAGGTGCGAAGCGAAGTGCTAAAACATAAATTTTTAATTGGGCTGGCCGATATGTTATTCAGTAATAGAAAAATGTTATTGTTCTAAGAATATTTATTTTTCTCAGCGATGTACTGAGAATAACGAAGTTACTAAAGTGTCAGTGTATGGGCACGTATTGCTTGGATCAAAATTTATAAATTATAGAGTGCTGCAATCGGTCGTCCTTTTTTAGATTATATTACGCAAATCCAGATTTCGGCTAGTAGCTAGTCATTCTCAATGCACTCTTGTCTATTGTCAATGCATGTAAGTCCCTGTTGTTCGGGCGTCAGTCACAGTTCTTTGAATACTATGTAATTTCGTGAACTAGATTTTGAAAGTTGTAAAAAAAAGTATTCAAAATTTTAGTGCTTAGAACAGATAAAAAGAAACACTTTCTACGCAACACAAATGTCACAGTTGCGCCATATCCCCACTAGGGCTTCAGAGACCATGTTCAAGCATCCGTGTGATGAATATCGTTTAATTTATTTACTGAGAATGCCAGCCGTTTACATTAGTGTACAACTGGTATCTCCGCGTTAATGATTGTCTAATAATCTTAAAGCAACCAGATGTTTCACGCATAATGACTACAGCTTCAGTGAAACGACAAACAGCTCGCCTGGAGCGTCTGTTGGTGTATCGTACACGAAATACTTCATCTTCCACCACAAAATGGAATTCATAGCTCAGCAACACCTCTAAAAGAATATACATCACACGGCAATTTGAACAGCGTCTTTGATCTTCACTAGCGTCAAAGCTACCACGGACCCCTAGGAGGGAAACGGACCATCTATGTGATAATTGTGTCACTCAAGAAAAGCCTCTTTCCATTTCTTCTAAACACTCTCATACTCTGTTTACATGAATTTTTATGCCGTATTCATTTTGCGAGTGAAAAACGCAGGAACGATTTCGTGACGAAAAGCAGCGTGGTTTCCAATAGAGACGATGAGAGGAATTATCACGACGTTTCAACGAGCGTCAAGTTGATCATCTTTCGGCGCAGTGTCAAGATTTGCGGATCTCTCCCTATTGAAGGCGGCGAGAGGTGGCAACTGCCTCACTCTGGATGAGGGCGATGGGGCGTTGTGCTGTTGACAGCCTTGCTGGCGGGATTATGTTAGGATCTGGGTGGGCCACTATTGAGATCCATATTGAGCCCCGCGTTGCCGCCCCCTCCGCCACACTGTCAGCCAGCCTTACAAGGCCCTGGCAGAAGCTTCGTTTTGGTGGGGGATCGCCCTTCGCGTCTGAACAGGTGGAGGTGTCACTAGAACCAAGTTTTAAACAAGAAACTATCTCAACAGCACTATACGCCAGGAGAGCGTACGTTCACACATTGTAATCTTATCTTCAGAAGTCAAATTATTTCGGAAATCGGCAGCAAGATGTAGTACAAGTATCACACTGCAGTAAAAAGACTAACTGTTGCGTAACAATAAACCTGAAGAAAAAATCGCTGGTGGAACCCACGTATATCGTTCAGTTTTAATGTGGATTAAATTTCCTTCATACTGGAAATACACCGATGTGCAAAGCTTAAAGACCCACGTAATTTTGGCATTACATGCGAATTAACGTAGCTCGATGAAACTTTGACCATACAAAACATAACTGCTACAGTATTGTACAGAAGGTAATTGGAAGAACTACACTGTGAGGTGACCAGAAATGACACTTTTATTCAAAGAAAATAAATACACTGAAGTCGCCAGTATTCGTGGTGGTCCTCTGTACATTAGAGATGGCGACACATGGTTCTTATAGATTTGTGATCATCTCAGATGGCACTGCATACTCTGCCGATATTTATGAAGAAGGCCAGTAAAATCCGTGTTCGCTACGTCTTCAATGTCTGACTTATCACGCCTCGTGTGCAGGACATACCAGCACAGCCTGGTACTGTCATGCATCAGCGTTATTGGTTCAAAAGTCTCTGAGCACCATGGGACCTAACTTCTGAGGTCATCAGTCCCCTAGAACTTAGAACTACTTAAACCTAACGAACCTAAGGACATCACACACATCCATGCCTGAGACAGGATTCGAACCTGCGATCGTAGCCGTCGCGCGGTTCCAGACTGTAGCGCCTAGAACCGCTCAGCCACCCCGGCCGGCGCAGGGTTATTCAGTCGCCACATCAATACTGGTTATCCTTCATGCTTTCCTGCCCCTTTTAATACATACTGCTAAATCTAATATCACACTAGACCAATTCGGGACCGCTCTATCTAATGGCACGTAAAATTCCCCTTTAGTAATAATTTTGTATGTAACTGGAAACAAACGTATGCTTTCCGTTGCCAGTAGGCACCACCTGAATCAGGTGATGAGAATATTTCTACACACCTAAAATGAAACTGAAATTATTTTCTGAAATACCAGACAAAATATGCCTCACTATTTTTAGGAGAAACGCTCGGTCTACGCAGAGTGAACCTTCGATGCACACGCCGGGCAGCAGAAAGTGCTTGTAATCCACGGGTGGTTATTCGTCTTTCATCTTTTTGTTTGGCTAACGGCTTAGTCAATAATTAACATAAAATGTTTTTTGTTTACTGGAGTTCTTCAAACTCTATCTGTTGCCGATACAGACAGTCGCGCAAGGATAACAGAACAAGCATGCTCGGGAGACATCTTACAAGGGAATGGTCCAATCCGAAATGCCGAAATCTGCCCTGAAACTTTTCACGCGGGAAGACTGAACCAAAAGAAAACCAGTGTCAAAATTTTAGCTGCTAAGGCACATTACAAGTATTTTTAAGAGATGTTAAAGTACCCATTTTTGCCCCACGAAGAATCACTTGTAACAGCGGTTTGTACAGCCGTTCCTGCCCAGCGCGAAATCGGCGAATAAGTGGACGCAGCCGTAACAAGAGAACGTAGCGCAGCTTGGCACGAAGTCCAAAGGGCACACACGCGAATTTAAGAAATGAAACTATACTAAAAATGATTCAAATCACAAATTTTTTGGAAACTTATAGTTCACATCGACAGCTAAACTGTTGCAGTTGTAAGTCTTACACAGGTGACTAGCACAGCAAAGAAAATGAAGTCAGTGCTTGATTTTACATTACAAACCACTTCCAACAGTCTAGACTTTAATTTGTTGACATGGGATATTTTATAACAATTCCTGTTGCACGGTTCTTACTATGATTTTTAATCATGTATCTTCCACTAACTAATCGTCATAAAAATGTGGAATGTCTACTGGATGACGGAAACTAGCGTCATTCTTACACGAGGCACACATGTTAAAAGGCACTTCGCAGTAATTACTGGTTTTACTTAAACAGAAATGGGATGGGGTAAGAAATGGTCATGACCATTGTTCTGCCAATTGTGCTGTGTACCAGGCATACATGGTTAAATTCTTAAGACATGGTGAAGTAAACTGACAATGAACAAATGACCAAAGTTTAAAAATAGTATTCCAAATGATAAGCCTGAAATGACAAACAAGTATTGGAAACTATATTGTCCAACTATTTTGTAAAGAATGCTTTGCACTGTTGAATTTTTTTATCGAGTGAATAACACTATTAGTTATGGATATATCAGAGTTATATTAAGTCTTTCCTTGTTCTCCTAAAGACAGAGGTGTCTTATCAGCAGATGAAGAATCTAACAAAAGCAATGAATTATTTCCTGCAACTGGTACGAAGGTGTTTCAGACGCATTATTGAAAATTATTCTTTCCCGTTTTTTGCAGATTTTGCTACATTGATCAGGAGATTTTTGCAAATAAACAGTCCTTTGTTGGATATTTTGGTTCTTTTTTACCTTAAGGTTCCTGAAGATAGATATAAAGCTATATTGTGCTTCTAGCTTGTGCTACAAACGTCACTTCTTGCAAGAAACAGGACTGGTTGGCTTTATACACATCATACTAGGGGATAACAAGAATCTTCGTCTTCACGTCAGCTACAAATTACTCTAGAGTATTACCTCATAATGACATGTTTTGTACACTATTACTTGAAGTAAACTTCGTAATTTTGTGACATTCTTTTCCATCTGATGGCCTGAATCCTTTTAACTGGGTCAAAGAAGCATGGGACTCAGCAGCGCTCATCTCATTTTCAATTCAGAGGGCCAGGTCTCTTACATCTCCCTTAGTAACGGTGGATTGACTCTCACGAGCAGTTCTAAATCTTTCGATTAGTTTTTTCTTTCATACTTTCATGAGCTTCATTTTGGCGCATATTTCGTACTTTGCGTGTATCTTTCTTACATTATACAGTTCACATTCAAATTTTACGTGACGATTCCGGCTTTGCACATCGCTTAACTTTTAAACATTTTATGCCTCCTGGGTTTAACCAAAAAAATTTATAGCCTTCACTAATAGCTAAAGTCAGCGTCATGTGGGAAGGGAGCCCAATTTTCAGCCGTTCTGCGCATCCCACTCCACTAGCCACTGGCAGCCAATAATATTCATTCCCTTTTTGAGTAGCTAGCAGCGAGTTACAGGTAGACAGCGAGAATGCTATCGGCAAGAGAACTGTAAAGAGCTGTAGGCACCGTAGAAAACGTTGGTTTCGTGTCGCCTGGAAAGCGTCGAAATCGCAAGCAGCCTGTAACACAAATGGATGATTTTAACAACGATGCTTTAAAGTGCTCCATGTGAATTATGAATGCCCGACATCCCAAAAACGTGTTACGGTTATGTAGGAGAAAACTGGCTTAAGTGATAGGCGCTACGTTAGTATAAGTAATTTTAAAAGACGTTGGTCACAGATATGTTAAGAAGAGAGTTTTTAATTCAAGAAAGTGAGATAGTTGCAGTACGAACTACATCCCATATAAAGATTCACGATACAAGGGAAGGAGGTAGTTCAACAGTGTATTACCTCGATGAAAGAAGGGTCAGTTAGAATCACTCCAGAAAGACTTGCTGGAAAATGAATGATGGTATTAGCGGCTTTAAAGTTATCTTAGGAATAGGTTCTCGAATAATTATTCTGCCTGCTGACTGTTCTTCTGGTTTTGTTTCTGAGAATAAACTTGTATTTATGTGTAAGAAAAACAGCAGTGACTACCAATTGTCGTTAGACAATTGTAAAATTGTGCTTCACGTCTACATAAAGCTGTGTCAGGTGTTCTCGCCTCCCGACGTCACGCAGAGTAAATCTGTGGCGCAGTGGACATAACGTCAAGATGTGAATTAATATTTCTTTCATGAGGATTGATCGAAATTGCTTTTAATATCTACTATTCCACTCATAGATTTGAATGTATTATACGATGTAGCGTAGGAAAATGACCCTGACTGTTGTCCGCAGCAACGCAGTTCAGGACTTTGCCCGCTCTCTGCTGCCGCGCATGCACAGTTCTCATCCCTCCACGCTTCCTTACCGCTCCACTTCAATGCGCTGGAGCGCCGTCCTACGTGATGTAGGCTATAATACTGAAAATGCTATCTTTGATCTGAATAGGTACTGGATTTTTGTTCTGGACTTCAGTGATCAGAAAAATCATCTTCAAACTACGATTCATGGAATCGTCAGAGTTATTTCCTGTTTCTTCTAATTTTCTTCCAGATTTTGTAACCAAATTTCGACATCATTCAAACGAATATCAAAGACATAAATTAATATATTACAAAAATCGCAAACTGTGAATTTAAATTTATTTCAGTCGTAGTATTTATTTTAGTTACGTAACTAATAGATAACAAATATGTAGGCCTCCAGGAAAGTAGGTGAGTTCGACTGGATACCACATTCTTCGTATTTTATTTTTGCAAAGTTGTAAACATTTATTGTATTCTCCATTGCTGTGAAACTCTGGAGTCTCCACAAAGACAGACGCTATTAACAAGCATATACGAAGGAAACACATAGAAAACTGTTTTAACATTATGGTTAACTCATAGCGATACGATAAAGGCAACTGAAAATTATTGTGGATATTAAATAGGTTGCAAATTCTAGTGAATAGCAATTGTGAACAGTTGTCTCAGAGAGAACTGTCAGTGTAAACTGAAATTCACTTTACAAATTACGATCGCATAGGGCGTGTTATCTGTTTAACTATGCTTCATCTATCAAAGCTAGGCACCTGCCGTATTTAGCGTGTACTGTCTGTTGAAGCTACGGTAGGGGTGCACATTTCTGCAGCCATTTGGTGGGCTACGAATCTGGCAGTTTTCTGCATCTTTTTAATACCTATAGAGTGCCGTAACAGCTAAAGATGTGACATTCCGTTTCTTTCAGTGTATTTCGCTGCAGAAAAAATTCAGAATAGCTTTCGACATGTTGGATTTCACTGTTTCCTTGTTAGTTAGTATTGGCTACACGTGGGGAGTACACACAACACGTTTTCGTTCGGAGAGAGCTGTCATGTAGCGCAGGCAGTCAAGCCTGCGGGAACTACAAGACTTCTATACTTCCGATCCTCTTTCTGTTGGTTTAATATTGAAAAGTTTCGTTTAGGCCAGGCACCTCCATGAATTCTGTATAATGTAATTATTTTACGTATGAGTTAGATACTATTATGTTAATATGACTTGTCGTTTGAAAGTTGCGATGGCTACATAATCTATAAATTGCAATAAAACTGTTCATAGCTTTCAATTTCTTTCAACGTCAACTGTAGTCGTATGCTGTTTGATTTTCCGCTCATACACAGAAGACACCCCGTATACGGCAGTTAATTATTATGTCACCCTCTTGAGTGGGGTATGTATGGTGATAAGACGGTATCACCGTGAACTGTGTACACCGATAGCACCACGTGAAACTGAGTTGTGGAGTCAAGAAGCAGAATCTGATCCTGCTAGGAAGACGTGACGGTTTCCGCGAGTGTTTATTTTGTTGCGAGACCAGCGAGTATGTGGTGTGCTGCAGGCACTGGTAATGGAGAAGGTGCCGGGGCGCGAGATGAAGCAGGAGCAGCAGCAGTTGGGGACAGAGCCGCGCAGGCCCCGCCCACCACCTCCGGGGTCACCACGGCCGAACCCACCACCACCGCCACCACCCCCTCCGCAGCCAGCACCAGGCGGTTCCCAGATGGCGGTTACCAGTACTCGGGTGGTCGGCCTAGGAAGGTCGGGGATAAAGTAAGTATTTGCTTTGGTTATGTTCACCAAAATTCGTTTGTAGACTACTATCATATAATTTCCTTATAAGAAACTACGCATCGTAACGTGACGGAATGTGACATGGATTCAGCTAGACACAGTTCCATTCAGGGACTGCTTCGCTGGCTCATTTATTTACCTTTCAAACTTTTCATAACTTACAGCAGTTCTTATATGTGGCTCGGTGGTCTTAGATACTAACGCATAGCTTTGTGTTGACATTAAAAGCACAGATCGTTGCTAGTGACCAACTTGTGGGCAAACATCTCTCTATAACAACACTGATGGAGCGAAAACACTAACACCAAGACGTGTACAAGTGCCTGGGATGTATTTTATGACGCAGATCAGGTATATATAGCAACATCCAGGCTATTAGGATTTCACAATCGTACTTGAAATCCTATTTCAGAATTCAAAATGATGTCATGGTTCCATATGCGGTAATAAGTGTCTATAAGGGAAGGAAGCCATAGTTTTCAAGACAGAGCCTGCAAGGCGTAGACGTGAGATGGACCAGAAAACAATAAGTAAGTTAAATTAACAATCATTATTCTTGTGGACTGACTTCCATAACATCTTCCACTATGATTAGCAAGCTACCTGAATGTGTGTGGCGGAGGGTACTTCTGGTACCACCACATGATCCCAAATTTCCATACGTGAATTGCTCGTAGGAAGAATGATTACCGCTAGTTCTCACTATGAGCTTAAATTGTGGGCATTGCCATAGGCTCGCCGCTCATCGTTCGGTACTGCGGCGTCTACACAGTTTTCCGCGCTTCATTAACAAAACACACAAGAGGTTATCACAAGAATAGACACAGATCACGGTTCATACGATCCATAGATGACCCACACGAATTTCTTCCGTTTGAGTAAATGACGACAGTGACTGAAGGAAAATATCCGTACACACAACCCAAATGAAAATAATTGATTACGGGGAGAACATACATTGAATAACTGGCTGTCATTGCCTTGCCGAAATCAAGAAAGGATTGTGCTACGTTCTAATCACAATGGACTCTGTAGATATGGAACACAAGCTTGTACAGGGTATTTGAAAAAAGACTTGACAGCTTTGAAAATTCATACAAATTAATTCATAGGACCTACAGCGGTAATTGTAGTGTGAATTTGTAGGGAAATACATCATGTTTCGTCTCGTGTAGTTGGCTAGTGCCGAATCGCACCGTAAGGCGCGCTAGCGGCAGATGCGTTAAAGATGGCTGCCTTCACTGGACCCAAGCGTGCTAGCTGTGCTTTGCTTTGAAAAATCGAAATCGACGATAACAGTTCAGCGTAATTTACATACCAAGTACGCTAAATAAGCTCCAAGTAGGCCTACAATTTATGAGTGGCATAAATGTTTTGTAGAAACAGGATGTTCGATAAGATAGGGGAAATCGCCAGGTCGTCCAAGGACATCTGACGACGTCGTTGAGCTAGTGAGACAACGTTTTGTCAACAGCCCTACGAAATCGTCCCGGCGTGTATCTCGCGAACCGTAGATACCACATATGACTGTTTGTCGTGTGTTGGGAGACGGTTTGCATTTGAAACCGTACGGATTGACGATCGTACAAGCAATAAAAGACACTGATAAAATTGCTTGCAAGAACTTCTGTTCAGATATGTTACATCGATTATATGAGGATGAACATTTCTTGGACAAAATCATCTTTTCTTACGAGTCGACTTTTCAATGAGGCAGTGAAAGTCCACATCAAACATTGCAAAATGTTCGTGATAGCCCTAAACTGAACGTTTTTTGTGCACTGAGCAAGAACAAAGTGTGCGGCCCCTTTTTTTCCGTGGGAGAACCATCAATGGGATTGTGTACGTGAATATGTTACAACAATTTTTGATACCACAGATCGAAGAGGATGACCAAGAACGAAATATTCACTCCATGCAAGACGGTGCACCGACCCACTACCTGGCTGTCGTCTGGTATTTTCTCAGTGGCCCCTTTCCAGTTCAATGGATTGGCCGTGGTGCGCCAATTGCATGGCCCCCAGGTTCCCCAGACCCGACATCACTCGATCTTTTTAGGGAGATTCATAAAGGATGCCGTGTTTGTGCCTCCTGTGCCGGCTTCACTACCTGAACTTAGAGCAAGAATTTACGCCGCCACTGAGCAAGTTACACCTGCAATGCTACAGCGAGTTAGGGAAGAAATTGACTTCCGATGGGATGTGCGCAGGGTAACCAACGGAAGCCATATACAACATCTTTAGTTGAAGGTTGATACACCCTGTGTTATACTAGCAGGTGGTGGGATATCAGCTGCATCCTCTTATAGCTACCGTTGCAACATTTGTCTGAAGCTATAATGGGAAACAGTGGAAAACCTAATGTCGATCATCAGATTGGAATATGAGTCCCAAATATGGGTCCACTGTCTTAGCCACTGCGCCACATCAATCGCTTGTTCCAATCGATGAGCAGGCACTTGCGGAAATAGTATCACTAGGAGACAAATCAGAGGTAGCAGTCTTCATCCGACCTGTTTCAGATTGTACCATAAATCGTCATGTCGTCACTACAGCGTATGTGGGTTTTCAGCCGGTAATAAGAAGAAATAATATTGATAATGATATGGTTAAGTAAGCTATGTTCAACCACACAGTTGAACAGGCTGCGTTAAATAACGACTAGAGAGGCCAAAATACTGGTGCCACTCATACCGAAGTGATAGTGGCATCAAGATATCATGCAGCCGCATAACGGACGAAACATGCTGGGATGTCAGAGTTTACCTTATTAGAAATGTTTATGGAATGTATCAGTCTTCCTGTTTCGAGTGTGGATGTGTGCGCTATTATCTAAAATATCACGTAGTTCCTGTTTACTGAACTCACCAGGGTCAACTGACGTTAGTATGCAGCTACAATGAAAACGATTCTTGGAAGAAGTAGAGTCATCCCCGCATGGGACGTGAATGCTAACGCGTACGTGGAGCGTGACTCTATTTATAGCATCAGGAATGAATTTTCCTGTTGCCCAAAATTTCCGTGAGTGAATGGGGTAACGAATCAATGAAAATTTTCAGTAGTGTGCTGCAGAACCCAGCGCCAGACGGGGCTGACTCCATACGTGAATATATCTCTGTGAAGTTCCACAGCATTTGATGATTATGGTACTATAATTTACACGCTGTGAAAAAATACCTTTACAAAGTATCATAGCATAGAGTATCTATAAAATAAACATTGTTTTCGTATGACTTGATACAATATTGAGGCTTCAACTCTACTGACGGTGACTAAATGCGCTATTTTTCCTTCAAGTGCCAAGGTTCTTCTCTAGAACTTGACGGAAGTTTTACTCAAAAAGCTGCATCTGTGAAGAGTATGCAGAACGAAATCTTTGTCTGATATAAAGTTGGATGGTATGGATGGAACAATCAAGAGGAACAAATTAAAGTAAATTAGTGGTATTCACACCGATGTCAGTTGTGTTAGTGTTTTTCCCTATGTTTTTAGCTTCCCAGTCATGTAAATGACATTTGTTGTCACATGTTTTTAAACTATTTAAAAGCTCAAATTTGCTAGCATATACATCTTTTGATGTAAATTACGGGATATTTTCTCGACTTAATTGCATTTTAATCTACTGATGTCCACGAAATCTCCTTCGGGTTTCTCTCAATCCATCTGCCACAACCTTTATTAAAGTTAACGTAGCACTTTCACACGCATACACTTCCAACAGCAATGACTGCCTGTTTGGGAACTACGCTAGAAAGTGCTACGGTCGTGAAACATTTTGACGAACACTTACCGCATGGCCGATCCAGAGTCTACCAACGCATTCCTGTTAAAAATGCATACCAATACTCTACGTTGCACAGGCCAATGCCAATGGGAGGAGTCAGCGACTACTACCATTATATTTTCTCTATCTAGGATAAAGCATATGACTTAAGTATTTCCATATTTTTGTCAGACCAGAAGTTAAAAATTTAGATTATTATTACTGGGAGAGGGTTTCTGGGACTTGTTTCTACAAAAAAAATTCTTTAGAAAAGTGTTTAAATAAATTATAAAAATGATTTTACATTTACTTATATTAATTTCACAATTTCAACAGTTACTCAGATTGACATTAAGAACACTTCACAATACGAACTACTGCTATTTTTTGGTGTGTGCAGGGCAGATATACTTCTAGCAGGAAGTATAAGACATAATGTACTTACATTGTTTGCTTCTGGCGCATAAGTAACAGCATCCTTTCTTTGGCAGATTGTCCACAGCGGCATGTGTTACTTTCCGTCGCGGCTCTGTAATGATAATATCTCTGCCTACAGCACCTTGATGTTGATTACACTCATACCCAAAAGTTGATAACACTGTCGCGTATTTTGAGTGGAGGCCTGCAGCATTTTGAGCGCGTCTTTTCATGTTGAGAGCGCGAAGTTCCCGAGCAATATCTTTCAGGTACTGCTTTGTTCCAGAACTCTTTGACGGGTGATTCTTTGACCACTCCTTGCGTGTATCTTGAAATACAACATACGAGTTGTATGCTACAACGTCAATTAAGTTGAAAAACACCCCCATTGGCTATCGACGCGTTGCTCGACGGCAGCTGTACATTCATACAGATTTACTGAATGTATCCATTCCAGACTTTGTACAGTTGCAGAATAGGACAATGTCTGGCTTCACTTCCGCCACATTCATGTCGTGATGTTGAATTGACAATACTGTAACAATCTTTCCTTTCTTAGGCACATAAATGATTACAGTGGCATCATCACGAAAGGCCAACCGGATTGTTCACTGTGTAAATTTTTTTAGAGAAAGAGGACGGAGTTCTGTAGGAACATGGCGTTTGTCACTTCGATTAGTACCAACTGTAGTTATTTTCTCTTTCAAAAGATCAGATGCGAGTGGAACGGTAGTGAACTTTCTGTCCATGATAACATTTCTTGCAGATTGTTTCAAGTTAGACATTTCATTCAATCTTCTAACTATTTCAGGGTCATTGTTATGGCTCTTCTCATTAGCGTGCTTTCCAGCGTAGGGATCCGCAGCGAAGCAGTATTTCGTATCTGAATCACATAACAGGTTCACCTCTATTCCATATTTTCCTGGTTTTGTTGGAATATATAGCCTGAATGGGCATCGCCCATGGAAGGCCACAAGTTCTTCATCCACTGTGACTGACTCACTAGGATTATAAAACTCAGGAAATTTACTATCATGTTCCATATATCCCTGATAGGAGCAAATCTGTCGGTCTGTCTTCTAGCTGCACGAGTTAGAGCATCATCAAAGGGCAGGCACTTTAGTAAGATTAAAATGCTCAAATGTGTGTGAATTCCTAAGGGACAAAACTGCTGGGGTCATCAGTTCCTAGACTTACACACTGCTTAAACTAACTATTGCTAAGAAAAACACACACACTCACGCGCGAGGGAGGACTCGAACCTCCGGCGGGAGTGTCCACGCAATCCGAGACATGGCGCCTCTAACGGTGCGACTCTTTAGTAAGAGCCTCAGCCTATGCTCCGAAAATGAAGCTCGGTTCATCGGAAAGTTTTCTTTACTAAATATATTAGGTACGCTGTCCTTGTTCTGTCTGTGGACTCCACAGTTCAAAAGAATTCCAATTGCTGACACAATTTCTTCCTTTTCGAATGCTATCGAAGTTTTCACGAAAATATCGTCAGATGATTGGTTGGTATAAATCAAAATGTTATCCAAGATGTAATCGTCAAGGTACATGAAAAAGCATTACCTGGTCTATCAGATTTTCTCCCCGCATTAGTTCCTTTTGGGGTCCTTATTACGTTAGCAGCAGACCTCCTCCCTTGACCTACATAAGGATCTCTTTTCCATATCGTACCTGATAGGGCCACCGTATTCCTTTCAAGGTGATCAATTTATGCCTTCGGCCTGGATCGCCTTCTTGTTGCTTCAATATCTATAAAAAATGTGAAAGCAGAACCGAACACTAGCACACAAAACACTCATCTACCGAGACAGACATCGCAATATACTCCAAAATATCTACAAAAAGTAATAAAAATCAATAGTTACCCTGTTCATTTTCATCCAACTCGGTGCTGTCAGAAACAACTTGATCTGGAATTTCTACGACCACACCTTCAGTTTCACTGCTTGAACTTTCGGATAGTTCCTCACTAAATTCATTGTCTGAATTCTCAAGCGACTTTTTTATTTTTTCATCTGTCAATTTATCGATTTGTACATTCTGTTAATGTGCCACAGAGATAATAGCTTCTACTCATCACACTGTTAATTAGTTGACTGCGGGTGGTGATTGTTGAGCTGCTACACCTTCAGTTACAACAATCGCTAAAACTCAACAATGAATGTAAACGAAAAGCTCTTCCTTTTATCAATTGTAGCAATAATAATTACGATAAATATAATGTATGTATTAAATACAAAACTGAACACAACAGCAGCTGTAGCCCAAAAACTACGTTGGGGTCAGCTACTGAGCCCCTCCCCCCCCCCCCCCCCCCCCCCGCCCCATTGGTACGCAACTGTCAAGGCATGTGAGAGCAAGAGTTAACTCCCTGAGAGACCATATTTCTTGCCCACATTATCTGTAAACATGTGAGTTATGTGGGCTGCGTTAACGCAGCGGGCGTCGCCCAGACTTACTAAGCGCCATGTCAGACCAACAGGAGAGGCGTACTTCAGAGCCCATCTGTAATCGCTGCTGAGAGTGCCACATGGTTTGTCTCGAGAAACATGTTTCTCTTCCTGCTCCTCCTGTGACATGTATAGGAATAGAACTGTTCTAAGTTGCTATGTTCAGGGAAGTTTCTATTTTTGATTTTTTGAATTATTATCATGTAATACAATTATTCGTGTCTCCTCTGCGCCTACAGTAACAAGATAACAACGTAATCATGAACCAAACGCGTTCATCACCGTAGCCTGAATTCCTTCTCATGGTACACAGCCCACTCATGTTCTTATTCTTATTCGTATGGAGGATAAGCGTAGCATTACATTACAAGCTAACGTTAGAAACGTGACTCTATTACCACTCGTCAAGAAATTGCGTTGTTGACATGAACTCTATTCATGAATGCTCCGGTTCTGGAATATGAATGGTCACCACAAACATATTTCTTTTCCCTAATGTTTATCCTGTCTAATACGGTTTCTGTCTTTTCAGGATTTATCAAATTTTGTTTTATTTAACTTTGTAGCTGGCTGACTTTCCTGACACCACAGTCATCAAGGTAACGTAAGGGAGAAAGTCATGTGCACTATCTGTCTATGCATCTTGGAAACGTTGTTCCAAGTTTTATCGTATTTATAACTGTTTGCGTATCGTATTCTCTCAGGCGGAATTTGTGGATTAGCCTAGTAACTTCCTAAACGAATATGGGAAACAGCTTAATAGCTACACTAAGTTTGGCCCGTGTACCAGCCTACCGACGTTAATCTACCACGTGGAATCGATCCGTGTCTGCATCACTTCCCTGTCTTTGCACTGTACGAGCAGATGGTAGCAACATAATATAATTTCTAATCTTCCTCATAGACTGCAAAAACTGAACAATAGCCTGAAAGAGATTTACTGACATCGAGCCGAGTTAGCCACACAGCCAACATGTGTTATATGTTGCAGCCACACAGCAATCTTGAATTATTCCTAAGTATTCTCATTATGTGTAATATGAAGAGGTCCTACTTGTAGTATATCCAGAACATTAAATTACCGTTTAAATGTTCCTAATAATATAACAATAACCAATGAAGACTACAAACATCTCTTAAAAACAAATACTCAACCTGGGACTCAGACCTACATTTTCGTTCTGTGGCGTTATATGTGACGTATATAAAAAATTACACAGTAATTAAACATTTCGGTAATAGGGTCGAAGTACTACAATATTTGATCAGTTTTTGGTTGCATTCACTGAACACAAATACCCAAAACATAAATTTCTCTCTAATCTCGGAACAAATTACGGTGAAGCTCTCTGAACTCACAGAGAAGTAAATTATGGGTTACAAACAGAAAGTAGTTAATAAAATCCGTTGGCTTTATTATCAGATGTATTAAACATTTGATAGTTACAAATTGAATCAGGCTTTATTACCAGTTGTATTAAACATTTGATAGTTACAAACAGAGCCAGTACTTAATGATATCCGTGTATTAGTAGCATCTGTAGTTAAAGATGGAGTTTCTCTGCTGATATGACAGTACCAAATAATAGAATATGTATAAAAAATGTACTCAAATGTCGTTCTCCACACTGGCCGGCAGGGGGAGGAGAGTTGGTAGCTCAAATGGCTCTGAGCACTATGGAACTTAACATCTGAGGTCATCAGTCCCCTTGAACCTAACTAACCTAAGGACATCACACACATCCATGCCCGAGGCAGGATTCGAACCTGCGTCCGTAGCGGTCGCGCCGTTCCAGAATGAAGAGCCTAGAACAGCTCGGCCACACTGGCCGGCCAGTTGGTGGTGTAAAGCTTCTGATCACCAATATTTGTGCCAACGTCCTGGATTAAATTCAATACCTCTCTTTAGTGTTTCATGGTGTCATTGTAAATGACACTGTTGATATTGATCCGTCCATCGGGTAGGGACGTTAAGCTCGACGGTCTCTTTAGTGCTTTTCGGTGCAGGGTGTGTTCCGGCACCTGGTTCCACCCTCTTCCTTCCGTTATGTCAAAACTACACAAGTAGCTGCGTGGTCAGCGCGGCGGACTGCTAAGCGAAAGCGCCTGGGTACTATTCCAGGCAAGGTAGGAGATTTTCTCCACTCGGGTACTTTGTGTTGTGTTGTCCTTATGTTCGTATCGTCATAATTGACATGACTGTTGAGATGGCTGAATGGGCACGGCCCGAAAGCCAATAAATTGAATAAATAAATAACACTACACTGTACAAGCACTCATCGCCGTCATCGAGGCACAGCACAGATAGTCACTTGAAACTTCATAACAGGTCACAGGAAGGCAACGGTAAGCCTCCACTAGGACCTTGCCAGAAGCAGTGGTGCAGGATTCCTGCATCTGGTCCCCCTACACTGATTCTCTGAGTGTGGGTTTATTTATTATTATTAGATGCATAGTATTATATAACTGATAGTTTAAAATGTGTAGATTTATCTAAGGAAGGTAAAGTAATTCATGATAGTATCACGCTGGCGGCGTAGTTCGCGTTACTTGAATAGCCCACTTTCAATAGTGACAACGATTTTCATACCGTAATTTTAGAGCAAGAATCTTCACATTAGTACTGAAAAAAGGAAGTTTATAATGACATGGGCATCGATGTTGGAAATGAATGAAGAAGGAACTCTTCCTTTATGTTGTTGGAGAAACCATCCGAACATTAATCTGAAGTGATTTAGGGAAACCGAAGAAGTAGAGTAGCAGTGGGCATACTGAATACAAAGGGATGCTAATATCAAGATATGATAAGACTTTTGGGAACATCCACTCCATCCCCACGTGGCATTACCGCATCTTGAGCAACTGAGTGTGTAACCTGATTCCCCTGTGGCGCGCCGCCGACGCCTCTGGGGCAATTGCACGAATGAGATGGCTGAATGGGCATGACACGAAAGCCAATAAATTGAATAAATAAATAACACTACACTGTAAAAGCACTCATCGCACTCATCTACACACACCACAGATAGACACTTGACGCTTCACAACAGGTCATAGACCAGAATCAGGTCTCCTTTGTCCTCCTACCCTTTCTATTTAGACAGTCGTGTTCTAGGTTTGTTCAGCATAGTGAAAAGTACATCAGCATCAGAGCTGTCCTAGTTAAAAGTGGCAGTAAATATCGCCTTAGTATAACATTTTGTAAGTAACCATATCCGATTGTCAAGTATTTGAAGAAAAGCATTTTGGTATTATGATGTGGGACTATGGCCTGGCTGAGATCCATGCGCACTATATAAAAAAATATGTGTTGTTCCACTTCTCCTCCTACCCACTTACCCCACTAGAGCGATTTTAACTAAACTTGGTAAACGTATCACTTGCTGTCTGGAATGAATAGCTGTGGGAGTAGGAACCACCTACCTATAAAAGGTGTTGGGATGGGGGTGAAAAGTAGTGTAGCCCACGACGCTCAAATACACTTAACTTAATCGTGAAGTTTTTGATAATGAGAGCACTTAGTGACTTTCAACAGACTTTACACTTAATTTCAAACCTTTACGAAACTTTTTCTCGCTCACATCCCCCACAAAAGGATGAAAGGTAAAAAGTTTATCACTTACGACATTTTTCGATTTCTATGCAGTAAACCTGCAGCATGAGGAATGGCATTTTAATTTATTACTTCTTTATTACTAACCGCATTCGTGACACATTTTGGAAAGAGTATTCACATATAGCACTGACTGTACCAGCAAAATTACGTAATACTGCGACACATAGTTCAGGATGTCAAATACTGATATTGGTAACACATGTGGCAGACAGTATCCCCGTCGGCCTCTGAATGTACCTAGAGAAATATATCACTGTGTGCTACATAGATCAGGTGATACGACTTCAAAAATACTGAGATGCGCGAAAGTCTGCCACATCATGCATGCCGCTTTAAGTCTCACAGCACCAACGTATATTTTATAACTCGCCGCACCAAGGGGGGGAGGGGGGGGAGTACTTTGTGGCCACTCAACAAAATTCTCTAATTCAAATTTCTTCATCTTTATTGACATATACTAAAAAAATATTGTATAAAGAGCTACTGATGTGTAAGAAAGGACCAGAAACCAAATTTGCTTTAGCACTCTCTACAAAAACGTATTTAGTATTTTTAACTTTTTTCGTCATTTAACTTTACTTAGCCTTACGTTCTTGAGCAGTATGTATTTACATTGGTAGTAAAAGTCATTACAGATATCTTGAAGAAAACTTCATTATAATTCAAAAATATTACAGATGTTTTAAATTAAATGTAGCCGTTTACTTTACATATTTTCTGGGATTACCTATTCATCATTTTCTTAGGAAACTTCTTCGCACTTGGAACATATAGCAATTTTCTTGCTGTGTACACTGCATGTGTATCTCTCACAGTTGTTAGAGATCATAGCTGGTTTGTTCACTTTATTATACTGCACTGCTTTTGGCTTACTTTCACGACAGCACAAGTGACATCTTCTCTTCCTCCTTCAGCTTTATTTGCAGCGAACTTCTGCTTGATATTCCCTCCGAGAATACCTTCCATGGCTGAAACCACACACTTCCGAAGTCCTGCAATATTCCTAGCCATTTCTTCAGTGTATGGTTTCATAAACTGTCGTCCCATGTCTTGAAGAAAAAGCCATTCCTTATGAGATTTTGTCTTATTCCAATATGTGAAGTTGAGCAGAAACAATATATTACCATTGACGTCTGCTATGTCCACAAGAGTATAAAAAATAGATAGCGGCCACCTTCTTGTTGCCCTCTTCGTTGAAAATTTCCTCATCATTTTATCTATTTTGTCACCGCCGCCTTTCGTCTAATTATAATATAAATTTATGACTTTTTCCTTCATAGTGTCACTAGGTGAACTGGATGCAGGGTCATAATGTTGAGTTGACAGCTACAGATGATTCTTTTTTCTAGTTTTTCACGAGGGATATAAGAAACAATTGTGATTGGGATGTTTCCAGTACTACAATAATTGAAGGTAAATTTCTGGGAATATGATTCTCTTCCTGAGATGTCTATCAGTTCTTCAGGTATGTGCTTCCTATTAACTTGTAATGTTCCCACGAGACTCAGCTTGTTATCTCTCCACAAATCTTCAGATATATTAGCTGAAGTGTAATATCTGTCTGTGGTGACATTGCACCCTGAATTATGTTTAATAACAACCAGGCGTTTCACTACAGCTGCAGCTGAATTTGATTGTTACGGACTATCGTTTTGTTCCGTGTATACGACTCCATGCTGATGACATAACTGGTTTTGGACTCTGTGATCATTCGTATAATATAACCATACTTTCCAGGATTTCCCTTCATAAAGATCTTGAAGGTCACTTGGCACAGAACAGTTACAACACTTCATCAATAACTGTGGGCATCCCAGTAGAATAATACAGTATCTTGGCTGTAATTCATTCACTTTATCAAATGCTTCTCGTATAGCAGCAAACTTGTAATGTCCCCCGCTCTCATTTCATATCTCTGTGTCAACAAACCTTACTATTTTAGTAAACTGACGGAATCTAGTTCTACTCATAGTAGCAGTATAAACGAAACTTCCTGAAGTGTTGGACCTTAAATCGGCAATAGGTAACTTACTATTGCCCTCCTTCCCCATAACAATACGTAGCCCTATATAAGTCACAAATTCCAGTCCGTCTCTTTCGGGTGAATTGTGTCTCAATGCTTCCTCAGTGGTATGCTTTATTATGATGTTAACAATTTATTTTCAAACGATTCTTTTATTATTCCTAGTTTAAATTCATTTCTTATACCTTCTCACTCTTTCACTATATTTTGTGCTACTCGTCTTGTGATACGAGAGGTTTCGAATAAATCTTTTTCAGTGTTTGTAAAATAGTTTAAAATAATTTTCACTGACCTCACCAGCTGTGTCATTATCCACTGCAGGTGCCCAGATTTCGTCTTCCAAGTCTGATTGTACACCATCACTGTCCACAGCCTCGCGCACAACATATTCCTCTTCAGTTTCACCCACTACTTCATCACTATCACCCATCACAATTTCAGAACCTCCAGAATCTCCTAAATTATCTTATACTTCTCTCTCAGTAAGAGAGTGACGGGACAATTTCAATCATAGTTTTCCGTAACATTGTACAAAATGGGACTGAATAAGATGGAACAAGAAACAATCAAATACCGAAGAGAAATTGAATCGTTGTTGAGATCATTGTTGCTATCGACACAGAGAAATTCAATGCCCAGAGGGTCTACACTGCCGAAATGTTATAATTTATGGAATAAGATATTCGTTATCAAATCACATCCACCATCAAGAAGGTAGACTTTATGACAACAGCATTTAAACTTAAGTTAACGATTTATATTCAGCTGAAAATAATAAAAAAACTAAATATTTTCATTAGACTTTGAAAGTAAGAAATACCAATCTAAATTACATATTTTACAAAAGGTGAGCACAAAGTACCCTCCCTCTTGGTACCATATGGGCTAATTTATTACGTCTTCAGAACTAACTGGATTCGCAACGCATTTAGCAGACAGTAGTCACATATACCAGTGGATGCATCTGCAAAATTATGTCATCATGCGACACATAATTCAGATACGATCTCATGAACGTTGAGATGCATGAAAATAAAACTACAGAGCGAAATTCAAGAGAGATACAGATGTGATATGTATACAAATAGGTGAGAAATATGTCAAATAAATGTGAAATATATTTGACACGTGCACACATGGGCTAAACCACGGGTAAAAAGCTCACCCCAAACCTCTGGAACGATTTCAACCAAATGTGGTACACATATTCGTTACAGTCAGGAAAGAAATACTGTGGGTGTAAGAACCACCAGCCTCCTGTTGTGGTTGAGGTGATAGCGTGGAAAGAGAAGAGCGAGGAGGATATGGACACACAGAGAGGAGAAGGACGATATGGAAGAAGATCGAGGAAATAAGAGATTTACAGAGAGAGGAAGAGGGGGAAAAGGACAGAAAAAAGGACGAGGAGGGAAAGCTCAGAGGTAGGGGAGAGGAGTTGATGGACAGAGAAAGGAAACAGGAGGAGGCAGATAGTGAGAGGAGAAAGGAGGAGATGAATGGCGAGAGGGAGGAGGAGATGGACAAAGAAAGGCGGGAGGAGGAGATGAAGTTAGAGAGGCAGAAGAGAAGATGGACACAGGGGGAAGGAGCTGATGGACAGAGAGAGCGGTAGGAGCAAATGAGCAGAGGGAAGTGTATGAGCAGGTGAGTAGAGAGAGGGGCAGTAAGAGATGTACTAACAGAAGATTGTAATAAATACACACCCGGGCAACGTCAGGTACTCAGCTAATACTATAATAAAATTACGCTAACACATTTTCGGCAAAATTGTGGCGTAATTTACAACGTATAACACAGTGACAATACAGTATGTTGCTGGATTATTGTAAAATAATGACGGCACGAAAATTACCTTATGCACCCCCACCTCTCATAGCTGTTTGCTAACATATTAACGATTATCCCTAAATACTCACGCTTCGATTCTAAAATACGTGTAAATTCGGTGACCTAACGACTAGCACAGTGTGATATTCACTACGGTAAAAAAGACTGCACCTAACAGACTTGCAAGTAACCACTTACCACGCTAAATGTACACCGTAAACAATCTATTACACTTGTGCTATTATTACGACCACGTGGATAGGACAGAAACAATAGAGAAGTATTTATTCTAAAAAGAATCACAGCGTCCAGCGAACGCAGTGCGTCATGAGGCGTCTGTAGGGTAGGCAACACTACAACCCGCACTAGGCCGCGTGCCACCGCCCCAGCTGCGAATAAAGCTGCTGCGAACACAAGCGGAAGTTCACGAAAACAATTTAACACGTGCTGAGGCCACCGCCCACACATTAAAGATGGTGGCCAACAGGTCACAGCCGACAAAGGTTAATGCGCCACCACTGATTACGAAAAACCAAGCAGCCTGTCTTAAAACTATATAAGTCTCTAATATCTGAGAATAACCCCAGTAACGACGTGTTATTAACACTCAGCTGCCTTGACATCCTGCTATTGCTAGTGAAGTCCTCTTTTACAGCAAGAATTTATTAAATCGACTGTCCTAAGAAATATTCTGGGATAATCGTACAATGAGATGTGTGGTGGTGGAAGCCTCGCCACCGTGATGAAGTCATTAAATATGCGATCTGTTTACATATACAGTGGTAAACTATGGCTCCCGTGTCGCATATCACCAAGCAATACGTACCCACACTTTGGTTCCTGAGATTTATTTCCAAATATTGTTACCATCCCGACTTAGCTCTAGCTCGCATTCTTCTACTTTTGTTGACAATGTATATGCTGATATTGATGAAAAGCAGTAAATAAGTATCTTACGTCAAAATTATTACGAATTTTTTTTCCGGTGACACGTTTCGCCTCATGTGTGTTTCAGAACTTGAAATATCTTCCCTGAATAATTGAAGTAGCTCGTTAAAAGAATTTATTGACATTCTCACATAGTCAAAGAATATTTCTTCATACATTCTTAATGTAGGATACAACGTTACGAATTGGCCACGTAAGAGCCGATCACTTAGTATAGGATGCACCCAATACTGATTTTTTTTTACTCTCGCTCTCTTTTTTTGAGAAACCAGAGTAAACACAATATTTCTTCTTCGACTTCCATTTTGACATTGTCAATTCCCGCTACACACTGAGAACGCCAACCGCTTACTAACCGCGGCCTGTCTGAACACGCAGGCCGTCATTTTGGGGTTCAAACCGCGCTATTTAAACTGCGGGATTCCTGCATGTCCGAACGCAGCCTTAAAATCATGTTTATTGTAATGGTACATGACCCATTATGCCCCTCCTAATCTGCATCTAACACTGTATTTTGCTGTATGCCTCCTCTGTTCCGAGTTAATCCCTACTAGAACTAAAAACGTATTTGGTTATTTTACCTTGATTGAATCTTCCTGTGACCTTGAATAATGTACTATTCTATACGTAAAATCAGCACAATTTTCAAATCTTGAATCAAATATTAGGGATCCCATATTATTAAAAATCACTGTAACCTCCAATTCACCTTGATAATCACGTTCCAGCACGGCCATTAGCAGAAATGCATAACCCTCTTTGCCACCAACAACTTCTATCTAAAGCATTTTACTGTATCTCATCTCTATCCCGATTTATTCCCCATTATGGATTAAAGTGGTCCACCCTGTATACAGGGTGGTCCATTGATTGTGACCGGGTCAAATATCTCACGAAATAAGCGTTAAACGAAAAAACTACAAAGAACGAAACTTGTCTAGCTTGAAGGGGGAAACCAGATGGCGCTATGGTTGGCCCGCTAGATGGCGCTGCCATAGGTCAAACGGATATCAACTGCGTTTTTTTACATGGGAACCCCCATTTTTTATTACATATTCGTGTAGTACGTAAAGAAATATGAACGTTTTAGTTGGACCACTTTTTTCGCTTTGTGATAGATGACGCTGTAATAGTCACAAACATATGGCTCACAATTTTAGACGAACAGTTGGTAACAGGTAGGATTTTTAAATTAAAATACAGAATGTAGGTACGTTTGAACATTTTATTTCGATTGTTCCAATGTGATACATGTACCTTTGTGAACTTATCATTTCTGAGAACGCATGCTGTTACAGCGTGATTACCTGTAAATACCACATTAATGCAATAAATGTTCAAAATAATGTCCGTCAACCTCAATGCATTTGGCAATACGTGTAAAGACATTCCTCTCAACAGCGAGTAGTTCGCCTTCCGTTATGTTCGCACGTGCATTGACAATGCGATGACGCATGTTGTCAAGCGTTGTCAGTGGATCACGATAGCAAATATCCTTCAACTTTCCCCACAGAAAGAAGTCCGGGGACGTCAGATCCGGTGAACATGCGGGCTTTGACGACCAATCCACATGTCATGAAATATGCTATTCAATACAGCTTCAACCGCACGCGAGCTATGTGCCGGACATCTATCATGTTGGAAGTACATCGCCACTCTGTCATTCAGTGAAACATCTTGAAGTAATATCGGTAGAACATTACATAGGAAATCAGCATACATTGCACCATTTAGATTGCCATCGATAAAATGGGGGCCAATTATTCTTCCTCCCATAATGCCGCACCATACATTAACCCGCCAAGATCGCTGATGTTCCACTTGTCGCAGCCATCGTGGATTTTCCGTTGCCCAATAGTGCATATTATGCCGGTTTACGTTACCGCTGTTGGTGAATGACGCTTCGTCGCTAAATAGAATGCGTGCAAAAAATCTGCCATTGTCCCGTAATTTCTCTTGTGCCCAGTGGCAGAACTGTACACGACGTTCAAAGTCTTCGCCATGAAATTCCTGGTGCATAGAAATATGGTACGGGTGCAATCGATGTTGATGTAGCATTCTCAACACCGACGTTTTTGAGATTCCCGATTCTCGCGCAATTTGTCTGCTACTGATGTGTGGATTAGCAGCGACAGCAGGTAAAACACCTACTTGGGCATCATCATTTGTTGCAGGTCGTGGTTGACGTTTCACATGTGGCTGAACGCTTCCTGTTTCCTTAAATAACGTAACTATCCGGCGAACGGTCTGGACACTTGGATGATGTCGTCCAGGATACCAAGCAGCATACGTAGCACACACCCGTTGGGCATTTTGACCACAATAGCCATACATCAACACGATATCGACCTTTCCTAAGATTGGTAAACGGTCCATTTTAACACGGGTAATGTATCACGAAGCAAATACAGTCCGCACTGACGGAATTTTACGTGATATCACGTACTTATACGTTTGTGACTGTTAAAGCGCCCTCTATCACAAATCGAAAAAAGTGGTCCAACTAAAACATTCATATTTCTTTACGTACTACACGAATATGTAATAAAAATGGGGGTTACTATTTTTTTTAAAAAAGTTGATATCCGTTTGACCTATGGCAACGCCATCTAGCGGGCCAACAATAGCGCCATCTGGTTTCCCCTTCAAGCTAGACGAGTTTCTTTCTTTGTAGTTTTTTGTTTGATGCTTATTTCGTGAGATATTTGGTCCGGTCACTATCAGTGGACCACCCTGTATATAGATACATTGTAAAATATGGAGACTAGCCATTCCTGAGAAGTTAGCAAATTTCTAATGTTTATACAACTAAACTTCTCAGTTCGATTCTGCTTGTACAGCACCCACACTCCTCCTGATATTCATATTCCACGTTTATAACTTCAGCATATTTTTCTTAGCTTCAGGCTAGTATATAGACACATACTACCGGTCATTAAAATTTGGAGTGTCTTACAGTCCAAATGCAGACCACATGCAAAAAAACAGAGAAAATCGCGTGTGATAAGGCTGGTATTGTGCGTGTAGGACTCAGCTCAGCCTTCTAGTTGTTCGGGCATATGCGTATGTAATCCCTGGACTGGATTTCCATCTCCACAGTAAAACTGGCCTCTATGGAAGAGCGACAACACAATTTTCACAGATATTTGCGGTGTGATATTTTGGAAAAGTGCGTTTGAGCTCTGCTGCATGATAATTCTACACCTGCAATCCTTTATCTCACATAGAGGGCATAAGAACAATATAGGAGCAAGATAGTAGGGACCAAAAGTAGATTTAATAATTTAGGGTCCAAATCACGTAATACAATTATACACAGAACAGTGAGTATGTAAAGATTTGGCGCATTATGTATTTTACACCACATGCTATTCGAGAGTCAATGACCCTCAGAATGTATGTAGGGCTGAGTAGCATATATCTCTATCCAGTGACGCCTATGGTCTGAGGATGACATGGCGGCCGGTCGGTACTGTTAGGCCTTCATGGCCTGTTCGGGAGGAGCTAAGCTTTAGCATATATCTCTATCACGTGCTGCAATATCATCCAAGTAACTTCTTTAATAGCGATCTGGTTAAGACTATTCGATAAATCACCACATTTTTCTTATGAGAAGCAAGACGCACGATAGAATATAACAATCCTCTTTAGGCATATCCAGATAGGTGTTTCGTAATACTATCGACAGAAGATCTATATCAAGTACGCTCCACTCCGCCGAGCGATTGTCAAAATCACAGAGTTACAGTTACGGAAATATAGCTCCTCACGACAATAAAATAATAGCGTTTCTCAAAATTCAAGAGGACAAAATCTGCAATTCATCTCGATGAAAGCAGAGAGAGAGGTAGATTTATAGTTCTCTTGAGTAATGATCAAAGAAACCTTAAATTTTAATTATACTATGCACTTGCATGATATCTGATTTCTGCTAGAGTAGAGTTTATCCCAAATCCCACATGAACAATCTACGAGCTCGTCCCCTTGTGTGATCTACATGTGTATTTTTAAGAACTGAAACGGCATGCAAAACACGACAGCTTTATAAGATGATCCCAGTCTTTACATACGGGGATCGTATCAGGAAACAAGACTCATAACACGCTCGTTCCATTTACGATATGTGTCAGAGAGTACATTATCATCCGTACTACTCCATTCGGTAAACATCCTGGGTTCCTCATCGTATTCCTCTAATGCAACGGCCACCACCTATATCGTAGCATGTGAGGTACATCACAGCCTTGTGCACTAAAGTGATACATACTAAAACACTCGAATGTCTCTGCGAAACTACTACGACGACTCTGATCCCATACTGGAAATTATTGACTAACAATCAATGTGTTCCGAGGACTGCGAAGAGAAGCATACCCTTATGTAATCCAGCATACTACCTTACAACGTCCGATGTTTGGAATGTATGTGGCATTGGAATATGATCAGAATGCCTACTACCGCAGTGGCTGTTCTTTCGGACATGCATGCACTGTAGTATCGTATGTAGTCTGCATATTAGCAAATCCTTTAGTTGTTGATGACGATTTTATACACCACTAGCAGAAACCTCTGGGAAGGTGAGTCTGTTGTTTCTACTTCACTACTAATAAATGAGCTTCCCAAGACATCGTTCAGTCGACAACTTAGCAACAATCCAACCCCATTTACAAATGTATCTTCAAAGTTATAACGAAGATTGTAATCAAACATCGGAACTAATATCTTGTTAAAACTACAGTCTACTAGGACTTAACATCTCCTCCAGGTTTTTGTAATGCATTTTTCTTGTGAAGAACTATTTGTACTCCAGTAGAGCAATCGAGCTGGATGCATAACATAGAATTCCATTAAGAGATAGCCTACAATACGACTGAAGAGGAACAGAGGGGTTAGTGGTACGCGAAGAATCCACTGTCACACAGCAGACACGAAAGCGAATTAATACTGAATTTTCATCCGGTCCTGAACTATGAGGAAAGTTCCAAGTCTGTATCTCATCAGCAAATTAGTTTAAAATCAATTGCCAAATTTGCGTCAAAGCGGAAAAGAGACAAGAAAATGAAGTAATTGAAACACGTTAAACATTAGTGTTTGTTGGCGTTTAATTCATTTTGGCAACCTTAACAGAGACAAACACGAAGTCCATTACGTAATTAAACATCTAAGCCTCTAGTATGGCAATACCATCATCTTTAACCAAGTAACATGTAACCGTCTCATCATTCTTTACAATAACGTTATCACTTTCCTGGAATCTTCCACTGCACACAGAACTCGTGGTTTGACGTTAGGTACTCACAAATCTCTATCTTCTTAAAGAAATCCTTACCAAAAACTTCCATTCTATGCAAAGCCCTAAGCTAACTGTCCTTAACGGAAAGCTTTTGCCATAATCCATTTTAAAGTCAGCCAGCACCAATTTATATGATATTGACATATGTTTTTTTTATACTGCCTCTGCTTATTTGAAAATGATTTTTCCAATATATGCTATTTGATACAGCAGTAATTCCCCTGTTTAGGAGAGTGGGATATTTCGCCTTTACATCGTGTCTAGAATTTCCCACCTTCCCACTATTAAAGTACACATAGGTCGCGTCATCCCAATCTTACATCTAATGCATACTTTAAAGTATTGTAGTTTCCGCCACAAATTCTAATTTATTTCTCAGCATAATGTTTTTTTCTGAGCATGTATATGAACCAGTGGAGGCTCTATGAATCAATGAAGACAAGGAAAGCGGCATGTTAGAGATTATTTGTGTAACTGCAGAATTACATTTTTTTCCATACAATAGAACGCTACACAGCACTGAGTCAGTATTGGCCTAGTGGAGTGCACATGTAGCCCCTGGAGTGCTATCTGCATATTGCATAGCAATTGTTTCTAAATCATACAGACTCGAATGTTCTACCAATAATACTCTGCAAGGAAGATGGTTGAAATGGCTCTGAGCACTATGGGACTCAACATCTGAGGTCATCAGTCCCCTAGAACTCAGAACTACTTAAATCTTACTAACCTAAGGACATCACACACATCCATGCCCGAGGCAGGATTCGAACCTGCGACCGTAGCGGTCACGTGGTTCCAGACTGAAGTGCCTAGAACTGCTCGGCCACACCGGCCTGCTGCAAGGAAGAAATTGGCGTCTTCTTAACTCTGTAACAGACCATCCACGCTGACTGTTGGTGGAATTGTCTGACAATTCTAAAATCAGCGCCAAAATTATGATTTCCTGTAGTTGATCAGTTACATCGAAGAAAGTGTTAAGACTGAGATGTGAGCGTATTAGGAGCTGACCCATCTAACCCTCACCACCTGAACTATAATATCCGCACATCCTTATAAACCTTGTGGGTAACATTTATCTCTCCATAGTTGCCTAGTGCCCTAAGAGGAAGTTGATTACAGTGTGGTTAGCAGCTTCAAGTTTTGCTATTTGTTAATGAGCTATATTTTCCATATTTCCACATTTTCATATTTTTTATTTATTTACCACACAGTTACACACTCTCCAAATTTGTCATTTTTTTTATTCTATGTGTAAATGTACTAAAATATTTGTTCTCATATTGGTTACCCTACTAATCTTTAGCATCCAACAGTGATCCAGATTCCCTCACCAAGCAGGATAGAATCTTCAAAGTTCAGCTAAATCACTTTCTCTCCATTTTCTTCCAAATGCCAAACCGGAAAGAAAAACTTCCATGAGCACACAAAGGCCATCACACTAAAACTCACACATGGATTGTGGAGGAGGTGGAGTGTTGACTACAGTTATTTTAAACACTCCTTAATGCCTACTGATTTTTACAAAATAACACTCCACGGCCACCAAACAACTATAACACCCATTAATACTTTTCCATATTTAAATAACACAGAATACACTCAAAATACAGCAGTCTAACCTTTCTACGTGCTCTGCAGATACAAGAACGAAATAATATTATGAATACCGATCAAATGCAGGTATTAAAGCTTCTGTATAACACATACAATAATGACCTAGGTTATGTGTATGTAACAGATGGGAATAGTAATGAAGTTCGAGGGCCTGAATTCAAGCCATTGTAAACAAACATAGCAGAATTGTGCTATTTTGTGTGTGTGCATGTGTTAGTTTCCCGTCGAAGCCTCCACTACCTAGGACTGGTTCAGGATAGGACTCAGAAGTGCATCCAGTTGTGTTATGTCCAGGATAATGTTGAGGGGTGATGTACCAGAAATATGACTGGGTATTGTCTGAGTTTGATCCACGAGCTTTAGGTCCAGGGAAAAGTCTTGAGCTGGATCTATCTCTGTCAGGTCTGGCAAGAAGTCCGTAGATGGATCCATCATCATGATAGCCACAGTAGCAACCAGAGTATGATCGACCAGCATTAGTTCTTGGGAAAAGGGCCTGGGGGAAGGACGGGGGGGTGTTCTCCTGAGAAACTGACACAAAAACACAACCACACACAAATCCTTTATAGTGCAATAGGGCTACATGTGCTTACAATTGGATAAAGTCAGTACCTCGAATAAAATTATTATTTCCATTTGTTAGATACAGACATTCTCGACCTTTATAGTACAGGTTTAAAGAACCTCTTATAGCTGCAGTTCGTCAGTATTCTGAACATTATATCAATTCTGTATCTCATGTGTATTATGAAGCTTTGATGGCCATAGTTGAACTGTGTTCTGTGTTATTAACATATGATAAATCGGAAATGGATATAGCCACTGACAGATGCTCGTAGAGAGATTTAGTGTAAAAATAGGCAAGTGTAAAGCTGTGTATAATATACCGAAAGTCAGTACTCCACCTCATCCACAACCAATGTGTGATATTTAGTGTGACTGGCTTTGTGCGTAGATGGAAGACTTCTTCCTAGCTAGATATTTGGAGGAAAAGAGGAACGAGTGATCTTTCCGATTTTTTGTAGGCTCTCTATGGCTTGATGGAGTGATCTGGTTCAGTGTTGGATGCTAAAGAAACCTGGTAGGGTGAGTTATAAGAGAACCAAAATTCTAGTACATTTACACAGTGAATTAGGAAACAAGAGGACAAATATAAGAAACATGTACAAAGTATGAAAATATGCGGAATATGGAAAATATGGTGGATAAGCGAATAGCAAAGCTAGATACTGATAACTGCATTCTAGTCACTTTTCTGTTTCGGCAGTACCCACCAGTGGAGAGAGAAATTTTATGCATGAGGAATATAACGACATGTGGAAGTTACGGGTCAGGTGGTAAGGTGCTAGATGGATCAACTCTTAATATGATGACATTTCGAGCTCAAAAATTCTTTCTAAAAGGCTGGTCGACATTAAGGAATAGTGATTTTAGTGCTAAAACGTAGATGTGACACGCAGTGCAATTGTTTGTCGATTCGGACTGTCCTCCACAGGGCTAAAACGACGCCATTTTATTCCTCGCAGAATAAGACTGGTAAGACATTTTGGTCTGCATTACTTAGTAACAAGCGCTAAGCGATATCTGGATAGCACTCCAGAGGCTACATGGACACTGCACTAAGTTTGTAGTGACTTGACACTCTATAAGGATGTACTGCAGGGAAAGAATTTCTGACAGTATCATCACACAAATCATCTGTAACACACCAAACGTAATTTCTTACAATTTATTACCTACTCTAGTTTTTAATATTCTTAGCAAAAACCATTCTACGGAAGGAGTAATTGGAATTGTGGAATTGTGGCACATAAAAGTAAGCACTAGATAAACAATACAGATGACACCATATATGTGTATTTCAGTATTGGAAGGTCAGAACATTGAAGAGACACAGCGTCAAGAAATGGCCAATATTACTGCATGAGGTGGAATATACTGAGAAAAAAACTGGCAAGGACTTGCTGGATATATAAAAAAAACCATGGCTACGTCTTATAAAGTGGTGATAGTCGACGTTAAAAATATCTATTACAACAACCTAGTGTAGACAACAGTTTTCTTATGAAGCATTTATTTTAACAAAATGATTGGGTGTGACTACCTAACATCATATTAAAACTTCTTTGTGGAGAGGAAGATAGTAGGGAAGCAGTAACGTTAATGTAAACAGTGGTAACACTGTTCCATCTTCCTCGGATGTAACATGTCGTGGTATCGTTATAATGGGTGGTTGTAATTAAATTTTTCCTATTTAACGCGTTATAACACGGAAACTACTTGCTGTACGAGTACCAAACTTGGTAGCATTAATGTCCAGAGTATGGGGTGCATGATTTCCATGCGTCACAGCGTCACCGTCCAGTTCCAACTATGGCCACCAGGTGCTGTGATCAGTTATCGTGATTCATAGTCTCAAACACCTCAGCAGTCGCAGTGCACTTGTTGACGTGTCAACGTTAGCTTGGATAAAAGGAGCAGGGCATTATTGGTGAAGTTTTGTTATCAAAACAACAATAATGCTGCAGCTGTACTTCGAGAATATCGCTGGCAGAAAGTATTACGGAAGTGTCCTCTTTCTCCACCTGCTGTGCAAACATGATGAAAAAATTCGAATCAACTGGAGAACTGGGTGTCGCTCCGGGAAGAGGCCGACGAATAGTTGCACTACAGGTGGTTGACAAAATCGCTGTTGCTAAGGCAGACAATGCTGCGCGCAGTTCCCGATCGTCAGGCAGTGCGCGTGCTGTGTAACGACACTTGAACATTCCGTGGTCCACTGTAGGGAAGGCACTTCAAACCATTCTCAAATGGTATCCGTAAAAGATCCATACTGTGCAGCAGCTTGCATCACAGGATGCACAATGACGTGATGACTTCCCTCTCAACTTTCTCCCAAGGACTGATGTTGACGAGGGCTGCCCCTGGACCACCCTATGGCCAGACGCCGCTCATTTTTCTCTGATGCATGAGTGGACACACAGAATAGCAGAGTGTGAGGATCTTCACCTCCAGTAATTGTGCATGAAGTTCCTCTTTATGGTGAACGTGTCACCATGTGGTGTGGCTTCACGGCTAAATTCATCATTGGCCCATTCTTTTTTGAACAGGTTGGCGCTCACGGACGAAAGACGTGCAGTGTAACTGGCCAGCGTTACTGTGATATGATGCGCCAGCATGCCATACCCGCCTTACAGGAGAGAGACGCATTGAATTCAATAGTTTTCATGCAATATTGGTCATGAAGTTCTCATGCTTTCCTGAAATATGTTTGGAAACGACTAAATCATCAGCAGATCGTTTTCAGATGTTTGGCCGGCACAATCATCTGAGCTCACTCCCTGTGATATCTGGTTGTGGGGCAACCTGAAGGACAGGGTTTACCAGGGGAACATTCACGCATGTGCTGATCTGAAGTACAAAATATCAAGAGAGGTAGCCAGCGTACCTACGGACATGCTTCGTTCTGCTGTGCGGAATGCAATCCTGCACTTTCAGACTCTTTTGGACACTAATGCGCGCCATATTGAGCCCGTTTTGTAGCAGTAATGGTACCAGTATGTAATGTTATGATGTACCGTAGCAGCACACAAAAAGTATTTCAGTTGAACTGATTCTGCTTTATTTCTCTTCCTCATGTCCTTGACATTAATGCTACCAAGACTGGTAGTCGTACGGCTATTAGTTTCCATGTTATAAGGTGTTACATACAGAACCTTTAATTATAACCACGCGCTACTAGCCGCTTCATTTTCTAGCTAGTCTATTTAAATGTATTAAAATTCAAGAAACACAAATTTTTGAAAATATGTTCACTGTACTCTGTACCAACCTTCCTCCCACCTATCGCCCCCCCCCCCCCCTCTACTCCGATGCAGGGATGTAGATTATAATTTATAATTATAAAGCAAACCCCATACAAAAAACAATGTTAATCCACAAGAAGTGAGAAAAGTTGCTAACTTAGACCATTTTCCATGCGAAACAATTTTTTCTCTCCCCAGGACCTTGTTAAAGTGAAATACCAAAAACCAAAGTATTATATGGAAACGGATAATATTTAAACAAACCAGTGTGTCGAGCAGACTTAAACCACACCTTATAACACAACTTGTAGAATAATCTACTATGATTAGTGACTGACAGGTATAGTGTAGACGTTTATCAGTGCCAAACGGGCCTAGTATGGCTGTAACCAGAAGAATTCGTCTGTATAACTGCAACATATTACTTTCTTCCACATATTTATCGCAACATGACCACAACGGCTAATAATAGCCAACACATAGGTTTAGCGACATAGCTCTTTAGGTTCATTGCCTAGCTGTTTAAACGTCGTTTTAACAGAAAATTTAGTAATGGCAGGATGCAGAAATAGACGGCGATACTGGGAAAGGTATTTTATACTATCTGTTGGTGGAAATCTATGTTAAGCAGCCAGTTCAATTGCTCTGATGGACATCACATTATTCTTTGAAAGCAAATTGCATTAAAAAAACCCGGAAGAGATGTGTATGCTGTAGATCTCTGTAGTTTTAAAGGAATAAAATTTCCTGTGGGCAATCACAACCTTCGTAATAATATTAAAGAAACGTTTGCAACCTCCAGGGGCAAGATGCTTGATAAGTAGCCGACTGAATCAAGACAGGAAAATTTGTTTACTTACGATGACTTACAAGCAATACGTAAGTGCTTCCCAGCGAAACATCTGCAGCATCGGCTGCCCACGAGTTGCCAAGTTTGTTTCGAATACAGTGCAGAAGTTTCGTTGGGAAGCTGTCACACGCCTCCCACACAGTTCCGATCGCTCCTCATGCGGTTTCCACATTTTTTAGCACTGAAAAATGACATTCATGGTATGTCAAGGTGATTGAATATTAATAATATTTTATTACTGAAAATATTTCTAGAAATTAGAGATCTATATCTTAGAACGTTTTAAGACAGGTTGCTAGATGTGTATACCCTCAAGTCGCGTTAGATGAGGTACTTTTATCTCAATCAGCTGTGGCCTGTCGGTCACTATCTTTAATGTTTAGGTAGTTGATTCAGTACGTACTGGCTTCCTGTTGCGAACAGCCACTGGAGTCGAAGAGTAGGTAGGCCCTGTGCTTCACGTGTGGCAGCATCAATCGTTCCTTGGCCAGCTTTCTGATATGGCACGCATGGGCATGAAGAGGATAACACACACATTGTTTCGTTGGTTTTGTATATAAATAAAGCGTATTCCCTCTTCCATCCTATCCTATGGTAGGGAAATGAGTGGATAGCTTGTGGGCTATTTAGGCTGGGCCAAAGCGTGGAGACACCTCTCTGACGGTCTGGTGTTGGCAGCTGTGGCATTGTCACTGCGGCTTACCTCAGAATATTCACTGTGCGCTGTGAATACTTCCATCTAGTACCCCTCCAATCCCCGTGGTTTTGGTAAAAGTGCAAGTATCTGAGGTTCATCACGGTCCAAATTTATTTTTGTGTTGTGAGTGGTTGTAGCTATAGTTATTTACGAGTCTACTAGGGGTAGTCTTATAGTGATGTCACACCTTAATAACTCAGGGGCATGACTTGGTATGTATTTTGTTGAATTGTGGAAATTGTTTAACTCTGGATATGGGTGTGACGGTTGAAATATCAGGCTCCGTTAGTTGCTTACTGTGGTATGTCAGTGTAATTTGTTGAAATATCGCGCCGTGAAAGGTGTTTGGTCATGAATTTGCATATATCTTGGAATCTAATTGTTGTCGTATGAGGAAAATGGATAATATTATAGCAAATAGAAGGGTGATGCGAGAGTGCATACAGTAAACATTGTGACATCATTGCTTTATAATAATTCAGCAACATGCAGTAATGTCAGTGTGTCTTACGTCATAAATAATGCAACTGTTTAACCGAATATGTTGTGGCATCGGTTTATTACCGTACTTCAGCACTGCCACAGTGAAATATTATAATTCACAAGTCCCTTACGTTAGTAATTAGAATAATATTTGCTGACATTTTTTGGATTTATAGTTGTGCTGCAGTATGCTCAACTGGCACATAACGACGAGTGTCTTCTAATAAAAGAGGGAGGGGGCGTTGCGGGCCTGATTCTTATGAACATAGGTGGAAGGATGGGTTAACTTCAGCTTTAGGCCATACAGTGGCCCTAGACACGGTGGAAACACTTCACAGGGGTATAGGGGTAACACACGCATTTGCCCAAAATGCGTGGATTGCCAGGGGGTGGAAAGGAGGGTAGAGGAGGATGTTCCAGGATGTCTTCCCTCGCATTGGGATAGCACTCCGTCTTCAGGCCAAAAATGGCCCATCGGGACCATCCGACCGCCGTGTCATCCTCAGTTGAGGATGCGGATAGGGGGGCTTGTGGTCAGCACGCCGCTCTCCCAGTCGTTATGATGGTTTTCTTTGACCGGAGACGCTACTATTCGGTCCAGTAGCTCCTCAATTGGCATCACGAGGCTGAGTGCACCCCGAAAAATGGCAACAGCGCATGGCGGCTGGATGGTCACCCATCCAAGTGCCGGCCACGCCCGACAGCGTTTAACTTCGGTGATCTCACGGGAACCGGTGTATCCACTGCGGCAAGGCCGTTGCCCACACATTGGGATAAGTGTCCCTTTAAATCCAGAAAGCACTCTGACACCCTGCTTGAAGAGAATATAAACTACTTTTACAAGTCAGGAGTGAGAGTCCTGCATTTGTAGAACTGCATAATAATTCCAGAATGTTGATACTTTCTAGTGGTAATCCTCCATTCAGTAATCTACTGATAATACACTGTCCAGTAACATTAGTGTGACAACTTGTCAATAACCTGAATAACCATGTTCTGTAGTGCAGGGCGTTGCGAGACTTGGAGGAAGAGAGTCGACGAGGTTCTGAAAGGTAACGACAGGAGCCGTGCTGACTCCAGTGCCGTGGCTAGCTGCACGACGTTTCTCGGTTGAGGATCTATGAGATGAACAGCCTGGTCGAGGTGGTCCCATAGTTTCTCAATTGATTTTAATGCCGGGGAGCTTGATGGCAAGCATGGTACAGTTAACTCATCCTGGTGTTCTTCAAACTACGCACGTACGCTGTGAGCTCTGTAACTTGTCGCATTGTCCTGCTCGTAAATGCCATCGTACCGAGGAGAAACAAAACTGCATGTATGGGTGGACATGGTCCCCAAGGATAGATGTTTGCTTGTGTAGATCCATTGTGCCTTTCAAAATGACGAGACCACCCACGGAATGTCCACCGGCCTGGACCCAATTGTTTCAGAGTGTTTATTTTCAGACGTTCCGGCCCGAACACGATTACAGCCATCTGTCTGATGGCGCATAAAACATGAACCATGTAAAAAGGCCACCAATCGCCACTCAGTGGACGTCTAGGTGCGTTACTGGCGTGAAAATTCCAGTCTTAGACGCCGATGAACGGCTGTCAGCATGGGTGCATGAACAAGGCACCTGCTGCAGAGTCGCACACGCAGCAACGTTCTCTGAATGGTCGTTGAGGAGACGGTATTGGTAGCCCCTTGGTTCATCCGGGTGGTCAGTTGCTCAACAGCTGCACGTCTATTCGCCATTGCACATCTCCGCAGCCGTCCTTGGGCCAAGATATCTGTGGCCTGTGGTGCACCACAGTAGCACAGTATACTTTAACGCCGGCCGAAGTGGCCGTGCGGTTAAAGGCGCTACAGTCTGGAACCGCAAGACCGCTACGGTCGCAGGTTCGAATCCTGCCTCGGGCATGGATGTTTGTGATGACCTTAGGTTAGTTAGGTTTAACTAGTTATAAGTTCTAGGGGACTAATGACCTCAGCAGTTGAGTCCCATAGTGCTCAGAGCCATTTGATAGTATACTTTAACCACTTTGGCACGCGAACAGTTTACAAACTTAGCCGTTTCGGAAATGCTTCCACTCTTGGCCTGAAAGCCAATGATCGTACCCTTTTGGATGTCAGATGAATCGCTTCGTTTCCGAAATGCAACAACGACTACACTGTTTTCCGCGTCCCCCAGACGTGCTTTACATACCCTCCATTGCTGGACTCGCATTCGGGAGGACGACGGTTCAGTCCCGCGTCCGGCCATCCTGATTTAGGTTTTCCGTAATTTCCCTAAATCACTCCAGGCAAATGCCGGGATGGTTCCTCTGAAAGTGCACGGCCGACTTCCTTCCCCATCCTTCCCTAATCCGATGAGACCGATGACCACGCTGTCTGGTCTCCTTCCCCAAACCAACCTACCAACCCTCCATTGCTAGTGATGCCACCTGCCGTCTGTGAGCGATTATTGCACGTCGCCTTCGAAATTAGGTGATGGTCACATCAGTGTGACTAGACCGTGTATCTGACATAACAGTAATCACTTTCCTTTCACTTCGTAAAAAGCCTTACGAATGTAGCGAAGCCTATGCTATCAAATTATCGGTAACCGTTTGCAAGTTAATGACTTCCAGTTGTATTGTGTTAATGACTTCCTTATTAAGTTGGATCTAATCTAATTTAGTACGTCAGATGAACACGCTAATTTACGTGTCCTGTTATGAACGTCCTATCTCCAGTCCTACAAGGTGTTCTGTTTCTTCGAAACATGAGTGTATGAAATGCTGGTACATTAATAACAAGCGTAGCCGCAAGAATGGTGAATGCAAGCATGAAAGCATGCGTGCATCATGTTGTATAGGTGCCGGACGTCAGAGTGAGGTATACAGTTCCATGCCTGTTGCACTTTGTCGGTCAATACAGGGACGGTTAATGGTGGTTGTGGATGACTCTGGAGTTGTCTGACGATGGCCCATACTTGCTCCGCTGGAGACAGATCTGGGGATCAAACACGTCAAGGCATCATGTCGACATTCTGTTGAGCATGTTGGGTTACAACAGCGGTATGTGGGCGAGCATTACCCTATTGGAATACACCCCTGGGTGGCCGTGCGGTTCTAAGCGCTTCAGTTTGGAACCGCATAACCGCTACGGTCGCAGGTTCGAATCCTGCCTCGGGCATGGATGTGTGTGATGTCCTTAGGTTAGTAAGGTTTAAGTAGTTCTAAGTTCTAGGGGACTGATGACCTCAGAAGTTAAGTCCCATAGTGTTCAGAGCCATTTGAACCAACACACCCCTGGAATGCAGTTTATGGATGGCAGCACAACAGACCGAATCACGAGATTGATGTACAGATTTACAGTCAGGGTGTGTCGGATAAGAAAGAAAGTGCTCCTGCTGTTATACGAAGTAGCATCCCAAACAATAACTCCAGGCGTAGGTGAAGAGTTTTTAGCGTGCACACAGGTTGGTTGCAAGCTCTTAGCTGGCCTCCTTCTCACCAACACGCGGCCATCAGTGGCACTGAAGCATAACCAGATTTAGTCAAAAGACGTGACAGACATCCACCCTGCCCTCCAATGAGCTCTCGCTTGAGGCTATTGAAATCGCAAATTGTGATGGTTTGGTGTCAGAGAAATGCATGCATCTGTCTCGGAGCTGTCCTTGAAGTAACCTTTTTGTAACAGTTCGTTGTGTCTCTGTAGTGCCAACTGCTGCTCAAATTGCTGCTGCAGATACAGTACGATGCGCCAGAACCATACGCCTAACCATACGTCTAACACGATGGTCTTGCCTCTCAGTAGTGCCACGTGGCCGTTCGAGGCCCGGTCATCTTGTGACCGTACATTCTCGTGACCACCAGTGCCAGCAATCGTGTACATTGGCTAGAGTCCTTCCAAGTGTTTCTGCACTATGTCAGAAGAAACATCTGACTTCTCGTAGAGCTATTACACGACCTCGTTCTGACTCAGTGAGGTGTTGATAAAGCGTCTTTGCCGAATTGAAGGCATTCATCATCACATCAACTCACCTCGTCCGATCTTAAAGGTAATTAATTCTCACGACCGTTACAGCATGCATTTAAAGCAAACCTGAATCGCATTCTCACAGTGGTACTACTAGCCTCACTCTTATGAGAAGGGCGCGAAATTTGAATGGACATCATCTTTCAGATGTAGAGACACGCCCACCAGCTTTCGTTTATATTGCACAACTCCTCCTTGGTGCTGTGATTTTTTTCCGTAATTTTAATTCAGATAGAAGTTCCTTAGTAAACACATGTATTGTTACCGAATGAAAGGAGTAGATTTACAAGCCCAAATTCTTTTACAAAGCAATATATATAATATCCAATTTCACAATGAACGATCTACGTAGGGTTCTCAGTTCACGACTATAAACTAAGTGACAACTTAGGGACAACAAGGGTGATAATATAGAATGTATAACACAATATATTGGAGACATATTTCGCTACAATCTGCTCTCATTCCTTCAAATTTGAGCAGCCTACGCCGACCGCAGTGGCCGAGCGGTTCTAGGCGCTTCAGTCTGGAACCGTGTGACCGCTACGGTCGCGGGTTCGAATCCTGCCTCGGGCATGGATGTGCGTGATGTCCTTAGGTTAATTAGGCTTAAGTAGTTCTAAGTTCTAGGGGACTGATGACCTCAGATGTTAAGTCCCATAATGCTCGGAGCCATTTGAACCATTTTTGAGCAGCCTACGAGTTTTCATTTCACCATGTGAAAAGATACTGCCGCTTCCTGAATAGCTTTGTTAGCGTGAGCAAGCAACAGAAAAATAACTTAATGAATTCACCTACTCTTCAATACGGCAAATAATTATAATGACATTACCCAATTCATTCACCATTATAGAATCTCCGCAACAGCACAGATCGCCACCAGACAAGACCTGTCCTCCTCCGAAGCCATGAAGCGTCACCTCCACATTAGGCCAAAGTACAGAACCAGAAATGGAACTGGATTGACAAATGCTATTTAAAACCAAGGTAGCCAAGTGGCTTCTAACCAAAGAAGGCTTACCAATGGCTGAAGTACAAACTGAATCCCCAAAGATACGAAATCGCGTCAGTGACAATGCAAAGAGCTTGCTCGTCGAGCATATATCGGACTCTCGAAGCCGAGTATAAAATACACCCGTAAAATGTTGCCAAGATAGCTGTCGCGACCTTGTAAAGGCAAAATATAGTGAGAGAAAATGATATTTCTGAATGAATAGGCTAATTTAAATTGGTGGCCACCAAAACTGCAGTAACTTGCTAAAAGAATGCAATAATCGTCATGTCGCCATGTTCTTACCAAAAGATAACACTTGATACAGGGTTGGCAACACGTCGACCTTTTAGTCTTGTCCGAGTTATGCGTATAGCAGCACGGTGGACGTGTCCATGTGTGGCGCTCCGAGGGGAACGAACGTTGCCAGACTGCATTCGTCGTCGACATACATGACCAGTAGCTAGCATGATGGTATGAGCTGCCTTGGAATACAGCTAACAGTCACCTCTGGATCACATAGCCGGTAATTTGGATTGCAGCTGCTACTTATCTGACTTGTTACGACTGGTGGCTGTACTCTGTATTCGAGGACACCGTGAAATTAAGTTTCAACAAGATAACGCAAGACCACATGTTTTCGGCGCTGTTCTGACCAACCCAGTACAGAGGATGTTTGGCTGTTCCCATGGAGATTACGTTCACTATATCTCTGACCTATTACAGAAATGTGGTCGCGGTTTGCCGAGAGACTAGTGCACTATCCTTCGCCAGCCACTACGGTGAACTTCGACAAACAGTTGAATCAGCATGAAGTGATGTACCCATGCATCCAAGTTCAGTTTGCCCCGAACCTCAAATGGGCTGCAGACATTGCTGCAGTGAGACATGGCAGATCTGATACTAAATTTCGCGCTCTGTATTCCCCCGAAAATACCTATAACTTTAATTCCTGCTATACTGTATTCACACGATAGTAATCATTTCGGTGTTTTGATGGCGGGCAATGTATAAGTAGCTTCATTACAGTGACGTGTAAAGGGTGTTCCTTAAGTCTACGTAGGAGCTGCAACACGCTGGTAGAGTATTAGGTCGGATCACGTGGGTGGGGCTAGTAGTCGTTGAATTCTAAGAAGCCACCCTGACACCATTTTCACCCGCAACTTCGAGATAGCCACTCTTACTTCTCTAGTGTTTCGGAACAAAGTCAAATTATCTTTGTTAATATCAATGGCACACAATTATGCTCATAACCACTTTAATAATACTGTCTCGCTGCACGATTACCGAAGAATTTTGCATGGGGTATGTACCGTCTGCAACACTTTGATATCACCAACACGTGATTCTGCCACTTACAACGCCTGTTTCTTCGTTCTGATGCAGTGTGCTTCAATATCATCGTTGTAGTCGGACGTGTATTGACAATCTTTATTTACATGACGCCTTGTCGGATTCGTACTGCTTCTTTGAACTCAGCTATGTTGCTAAGCTTCACTTTTATTTATTATTTCTTGCTCAGTATAAAAGCGGCCAACGCAGACTAGCGGAATCATTCCACTGTGAGCTATATCTGCAACAGTATTGAAGCACTATGCCTCGTCGACGTGTGTATCGTCAACGGCGCCATTGCATGTCAGTCACTATTTTACTTGCCTATGTACGCTATGTGATCAAAAGTATCCGGACACCCCCAAAAACATACGTTTTTCGTATTAGGTGCATTGTGCTACCACCCACTGCCACGTACTTGTAGCGGAACTGAAATGATCGTAGGCTGCCAGTAATTTGGAGCCCCGCGCGTTGATAGCGAGCGCACTGGCGTGAGACGGCCAGGGCGCGCATCCTGATGCCATCTCTTGGCGAAACCTGGAATTAGTGCGAGCTGAGGCCAGCAAGATCGAGCGAAAAGGCATCACCACGCTATCTGTCAGCCAATTTACTAAGCTCTCAGACTTAAATCTATTCTTTTTGTTGTTAATTGTAAGTTATTACCGTATAATTTAATCTTGTTAAGCTCTAGTTGGTGAGTCATTACGACTGGTATTAACTCCAGGGTAATAGATATAATTTGCTTAAACACTAAATGATTTTGATAAACTTGTGGAAGGGGAACCCCCACTCTTAGGAAGATGAGCTTCGCTCGTGGTAGCTGGAGGCACAAGGACTGAACAAAGGGAGAAACTTGGGTAGTGTTGACGTGATCGGACTGGTGTAAGTGTGCTCACGCAAAAGTGGTTGTGCAACAGTGAAGAGGTGAATATCGTGACTGTTTGTGGAATAAAACGCGACGAATGTCTATCAAAGTCATCTCTACACTACTGGGGCAGGTTGTAAGAGTTCCTGTGCCCAAATTTTATGGCGAACGTGCACTGGCTTATACAAGTGTAATGGCCGCCATTGAGAGTATGAGATGTGAAGAGTTGCGTTTTCCACATGCCTCTCACCACCAGCACCTGCATGTCTACCCAAGGCAAGACAGTTCATAATTGTTTAATTCTAACTTTATAGAACTGTAAAAGGAGAATACCTGTCACGTTTGTATGCAAGTACAGAGGACAGAATACAGTTATGAGTAAAAATATGACGCATGTTGTTCCTGGTAAAGTGTAGTAACCCCAACCTAGTATAGTGAAATGAGACTGAGGCCACCATCGCCTCTTTCATTGACAATTTCTTTTATTGTAGAAAACTTGAGTGTATAAGAATGTTGAAAAGAACAACAGTCACACAAGAATTTGCTAGTCGCCATTTTGTAGTTAACTTAAATTTTTCTGAGTAACTTTTCAAGCAACGTTTCTTAAATAATTCTATATTAACTGTTCCAAGAGTAATATCCAAAATCATTACATAAATTTGAAAGATAGAATTTTGTTAAGCCAAGCTGTATAAATATCTATGGTACTAATTATCAAGTCAACACACAGACATTGAAAGTATATTTGCTTTGTTGATTCATCTTGACGGATCAGTAATAGAAATATTCAAAATTGGTAAGTTTAAATTTAACTCAAGCCGTTTCACTTTGAAACGAGCACAAAATTGATTTATTCTTTTGCTCATTCAGAGCTGACGACCGTATTTATAAGTATTTTCAGGAGGATTCGATGGTAAGTCTGCTGCTCTCGTCGTGCTGGAAGGTTACCCACTGCTGCTACCAGTGATGATTGGATACTTAAGCTCACTACAAAGTTAGGTGGGTCAGGTAGGCTGTGTTACCATGTGAACTGTAGGGCGTTGTAGGCTGTGGATCAAACCCATTCAATCATCACAGCTCTTTGGCTCATAGTCAGGTTAGAAGGTTGCTTTAATCCTTAGGTAAATACTGGTGAGTAAAGGTCAAAAAGTACACGCAAGTGAATTTAATAGCTTAGTAAGATCCAAGTGGCACATAGTTAATGTTGCGCAATGGCAAGGGTAGTAGCGGAGTAAAAGTGAACTGAGAGTGTGGCAGCTGTGCTGTATCCAAATATTAACAACTTGAAGTCACTACTACCTATTACCATTAGGACAGTGCTAATTCCTGTTAATACACGTAGCAGTAAGCGCAAAAGTGTGATAGCTACAAGTCCGCATTTGTGATATACATACGGAATTAGGAAGCGGGTGATTCTGTCAGTGGAAGAGGCAATACAACTGAGTCGGTTGAAAATATATCTGTTTTACTGACAGAGGGATTCGGCTGTTTGGTCACATACTCGATATGAGCCACCTCAGTACTCATTAGACAGCATGAGAGAGCAGAATGGTGGACTCCGCGGAACTCACGGACTTCGAACGTGGTCAGATGATTGGCTGTCACTTGTGTCATACGTCTGTATGCGAGATTTCCACACTCCTAAACATCCATAGGTCCACTGTTTCCCATGTGTTAGTGAAGTGGAAACGTGAAGGGACACGTACAGCACAAAAGAGTACAGGCCGACCTCGTCTGTTGATGGACAGAGACAGCCGACAGTTGAAGATGGTCATAATGTAGAATAGGCAGACATCTATCCAGATCATCACACAGAATTCCATACTGCATCAGGATCCACTGCAAGTACTACGACAGTTAGGCGGAAGGTAGAAAACTTGGATTTCATGGTCGAGCGGCTGATCATAAACCACACATCATGCTGGTAATTGCCAAACGACACCTTGCTTGATGTAAGGAGCGTAAACATTGGAGTCCAGAATCACTTTACACAATGTGGCATTCCAATGGCATGGTATGGGTATGGCGAATGTCTGGTGAACGTCATCTGCCAGCGTATGTAGTGCCAACAGTAAAATTTGGAGGTGGTGATGTATAGTGTGGTCGTGCCTTTCGTGGAGGGGGCTTGCACCCCTTGTTGTTTTGCGTGACACTATCACAGCATAGGCCTACGTTGATGTTTTAAGCACCTCCTTGCTTCTCACTGTTGAAGAGCAATTCGGGGATGGCGATTGCATCTTTCAACACGATCGAGCACCTGATCATAATGCACGGTCTGTGGCGGAGTGGTTACAAAAAAAAACATCCCTCTAATGGACTGGCCTGCATAGAGTCCTGGCCTGAATCCAATAGAACACCTTTGGGATGTTTTGGAATTCCAATATCATGTCAGGCCTCAGCGACCGACTACGATAGCTCTCCTCAGTGCAGCACTCCGTGAAGAATGGGCTGCCACTCCCCATGAAACCTTCCAGCACCTGACTGAACGTATGCCTGGGAGTGTGGAAGCTGTCATCAAAGCTAAGGGTGGGTCAACACCATACTGAGTTCCAGCATTACCGATGGAGGGCGCCACGACCTTGTAAGTCATTTTCAGCCAGGTGTTCAGACATTTTTGATCACATAGTGTATATTCGCCACATAGCATTCCATAGTGCTTCATAGAAGTACGCTACTGGTACCATCCATAAGATGTGAAATGTTAATATTTTCCAGGGAATACGATATGGATGTGGACGTAGACAGCCTGGGACCGGGAATTCCTGGCACTGGAGTCAGTGGCAACAACCGTCCTGTTTCCGTTGGAGAGACTGCTGCCAGTCCTGAAGGAAAACTGCAGTATCAGGACAAACGTCGCCGTCATGCCACAGACGGATGCGATGCCGCGATTAAACGTCTCAAAATAAGAGACGAGTCACAGCAAGCAACAGAACCCCAGCAGAACAGCTCCCCTCCTAAGAAAGGAGCGGCAAATGAATCCAATGAATTTCACTATGAAGGGCATAAAGGAGTGTTGGTAAGTACTTTAACTCTGTCAACTCACTGTTGTGACACTGTTCTTGTGTAGTACTCAGTCCGAACTCATGTTAGGTCCAGATCTCCACGCTAATCTATGCAGTCTTCGTCATTTCTGAATAACTGCCAGAAACTACATCTATTTGTACCTGCTTACTGTAACTGAGCATTGATGCCCTCTACAGTTTTTGCTGTCCTACACTTTCTTCTCCAACCAAATTAAATATTTCTTGCTACCTCAGGATGTGTCCTGTGAACTGAGGTGTTCATGTCGTCAATATGTGCCATGAATTACTTTTTTCCCTAATTCGATTCCTCCCCCCCCCCCCATTTCTTATTCATTTTATCCACTTAATCTTCAGCAGTCTTACATAGCATTACATTTAAAAGGCTCCTATCTTTTTCTTGTCTGAGTTTCATGTTGTCCACGTTTCACTTTCGTATAAGACCACATTCCACATAAACGCATTCAGAAAAGATTTTTTATGACTTTAATTTGTATAAAGGGTTTACAAATGGTTTTTCATAAAAGCTTTCCTTACTACTCCTAATCTGAATTTTATATCCTCCCTAGTTCGGCCATGGTGACTTACTTTGACGCCCAGACACCAGAACTGAACTACGTCTAGTGTCTCTTTTCCTAATCTGAATCGCTCAGCATCGCCTAATTTACTTCGACAACATTCCATTACCTTTGTTTTGCTTTTATTGATATTGATCTTACGATTTCATCTCAAGACACTATACATTTCGTTCATCTTCTGTTCTTTGTGCTTCACCATTTATGACTGAATTACGATGTCATTGGCAAACGCCAAATATTTTACGTTTTCTCACTGAACTTTAACTACTTTTCCAAATTACTACTTTGAGCCCTTTACAGCTTGCTCATTGTACATGTAGAATAATATTGGGGGTAGGTAACCTCGTCAGATTCATATTGCTTCACTTTCATGTCCTTCGATTCTTATAACTGCACTCTGGTTCCTTTACAATTTGTGGAAAACCTTTCAGTCCCTGTATTTCTCCTCCATCCCTAAAAAATTTCAAAGAGGATAGCCCAGTCCACTTTGTCTTAATGTACAAATGCTAAGAACATCGGTTTGCCTTTCTTCAGCATATGTTTCAAGATAAATTGTACAGTCAGTATTGCCTTGTGTATTCCTACAATTCTCTGGAATCCAAAGTAATCTTCCCAAAGATCACCTTCTACCAGATGACACTACGCTACACGAAATAGCTGGACCAGTGACGTATCAGGTGAGACTATTTTTTTCTCCTCCACAACAGTGCACGGGTAACTCATTTGTTTCTTGCATGGCCTTTATGCCAGACTTTTACGTCCAGACAGACCAGGTTCCAAACCACAAGAAAGCACTGATTAGCATAAAAACACACATATTACATCGATTATTGAACTAGTCGTAAGTCATCAAGATAACATCTGGAAATTCTTACAACATGGCACGACAAATAGAAAACACGAAATTTTTTTCCATATACTAAGTATCTTTTCGAATTTAAAACTTTTTTTTCGAACATGTAGGTCCGTTTGGTGCAAAAGCGCATAATCTCAACAAGAGGGCGCTTATCTAGGACAGCAATGTAGTATTTATAGCGAAGATTGATGTTATTAATTATGATGTCTATCAGATCCCTAGGCAATGAACGCCTTTCATGTTGGAAAGGTTTGCTCTCTGGAACAAGGGACATTGAATGAAATGGGCGGAAATGGTGAGTAGCAATATGCCTCTGGATAACACGTCAAACAATCTCTATGGAATCAAGATAGATCGAGCTGGCCAGCTCATGCGCTTAATTGCTCGCCATTGAAAATAATTGCCCAGGAGACTAGTATGTGGTGACCGAGTATTGTTGTCCTTCTGGGTGAAATCATCACCTACGGCATTGGCGCATAAGTATCAAGAATATTCTGTTGCATTACATACCGACAATTCCGCATGAAAAGACATTGAGATGAGTGCACTGATGCATCAGCGTTAACTGTGAAACCTCTTCCTAGATGCTTAGTGGATGGGAAAAAGTTCTGGCACATTGACATTTACTGGTGAAGAAGTCTTGTTCTAATTCTATGCATATTTATGTAAAGGTCCTCATATCCATTTCCATACGCTGTCTTCCTCCAAAAGAGAAAAATACTTAACGCCTCACATTCGAGATCAGTGTACTGCACTTTCCTCCATTATCGAGTAATTGTTGCTGGTAGAGCATTCTGAAGAATAAATGTACAATCAATTCACAAAGAAGTGGCAAAATTCATCAGATACTACGGAGGAAGTGTCAACCAACATTCCTCCAAAATCAAACGTTACTTTACTTATCGCATAGAATAATCCTATTTGCTTTTATTTACAGCAGGTACGAAATCTTGCAGTGTCGCTTGTCTGTTAGTACGGACAAGACGACCAGTATAGAAGTGCCTGAGCACTTCACTATAGGAAAAATGACCTTAAACGATGAGCTGCAGTATTACTTTGACTAGGCAGATCGAAGGCTGTTAATCTTCTGCACAGCTGAAGTACCTACCACATGGGTTGCACTCCGTGTTAATGCCTTCAAAGGCCAAAAATCTTCACCCTGAATTCAGTGTCACACTAGATGACGACGTCCTTCAGATTTCAACTGAGAAAACTGTAAACCCGCTACTTATTCATAGAATATGGCATAAAAACAGCTACTAACCACTAACATGACAGTTTTCTGTTATACATTTCATTTTTTCTTGCAATTGTCGGTTACGAACATTTTGTTCATCACCTACAGGCTGCACTGCTTTTACAGGGTCAATTGTTAATCAGCTGTAGCATGCTGTGAATTCCACGGTGTCTGTGGTGTCCTAGTTGCTATGAAGGCTTGCATCTCTTCCGTGTAGCATGGAACATTCCACTGAAGAAACATATCGGTATCTCTATGTCACGTGGTTTTTAATGGAGTTAAATATGGAAACTGAAGAAGATGGAACCCTTAAGATATATTACGAAATGTCTCGTTGTTATGCAGGTTTCCACCACTGGGCACTATAATCGATTAGGATAGATATTTAAGAGTTTCGTATCAAACCTTGGTAGTATAACAGTTGCCACGAACTCATTATGATAAGTGTTATGAGATCTACAGTCGATAAATATTAATAATATCTTCATATATGTATATGTAGATTTCCTCGGAAAAGGCATTCGATGACTCAGAGACCACATTCACCACTGAAAGCGAAGATTCTACAACACCGACCAAACCCAAAATGCAAGATTATCAAAATACCCGATGGTAAGATTTCGTCAGTTTTTCTATGAACTTAATTTTGCCTTGTTGCTATAAGAGTGATATCTCACAGAAAAGGTTCTACTCCTGTAGAAGTGTAGAGTAGTATTAAATATCTCATTGTAACGTGCTGAGTTCTTTGAAGTAGGCTAACTTGTTGTTACTTTTTCTCTCTTCCCAGCGATGATGATGAGATGGATGCAGAGGGGGACTCAGACGACGATTCTTCAATAGAAAACTCCAAAACAGATGAAATTTTGCTTTCCGAGAGTGGTGGAACTAGGATCTACATGGACGCCCATGGGAAAGTGTATAGAACATTGCAAAGTATACAGGTGGTTGGATTATTACTAAGATACAAACAGCCAGAAGAGAAACGTCAGAATACAGGGAATCCTAGCTCTGCTGCGCCAGCTCATTCTGTAGTCCAGACAGCTTCTACTGCTGATAAAACTACGGGAAGAATCCTTCCACCTCCTACTGTCCAAGGTTCTGGCATAAAAAGAGCAGAAAACATCCGCCTGGAAACAGCTACTGCCGAACAGGCTACCACTGCCATGAGTGTTAAAACAACAAACGCTCCGAACCTTAGCTCTTCTGCTTCTGAACCAGATAGCAGTGTACCTCAGGCCCCTCTACCAGATGGTCCAGGTGAAAACGGGATTTCACAGTCTCAAGATACAACTGTGATCACACAGAAAGCATTTACAAAATTGGGAGATGTGAAGCTCGATGCAGTAACACAGGCAGGTGTCCAGCTAGGACAGAAACGGCAGAATACAGGGAGCTTATCGACTGCTAAGCCAGATGGAGCTATCCAGTCGCCTCATTCCATTATTCTGTCTTCGCCTGTTGCTGGCAACGCTACGGGATCAATACTCCCGCATCCATATGTCGAAGAGGCTGCTAAACAAAGAGCAGAATCTGCCTCTCTGAAAGCAACTAGTGCTCAACGGATCTGTGCTGCCATGAATGTAGCAACACAGTACACTCCCAAAAATGTCTCTACCACTTTTGAAGCTCCAGGGGTCTCTTTACGTCAGAGTTCTGCATGTCAGCGTGCTGTTACTCTGCCAAAAGGAGGTGAAGGGCAGTTGCCTGATCACCCGCGACAGCAACAGAGGCAGACATCATACACCGTCAACAAAGATGCACCTATTGTACACGGAGTCCATAGTAAGCTGGCTTCTAGGACACCAGGGGCAGTCGCACATTCAACTGCCGCACAGGGCTGTGCAGCAGGCAACAGAAATGCACAGTCTGGTGCCAACTTTTCCAATGTGCAGCAACGAGAACCAGTGCTGCAGGCTGGTCGTCAGAGGGTACAACAGCAAGAGAACATGGCATTAGCACCGATGCTTCTAGTTTCTGTACCGCAAAACTTGGAATTAGTAGCCATTGTATGCAAATCCACCTATTCTTGCTCAGGTACTCCTACGGGTATAGAACACCATGTGAATCAGAATCCTGCTGTAGGAGAACTGGCTTTGCAAAATGCGGTAGCAGGTAACACGACGGTCATCAAACAGCCGGTAGGCCAAGCCATATCAGCGCACAGTGGGACACCTTTAAATTCGAAGAACCAGAATGGCGGAAATTCGAACAATCAAAAGGAGACTGCAGAACAGGCTAAAAATGGATCCTTGTCGACTGGCATCAGTAGCAGGTAAGAAGCACAACATGTTCTCCATTATCTAGCCTCCTGTAGCTACAGCTCATACATGTCTAGAGTACAGTCAACGTAGAAATCCTATGTGATTCTAAGTCACATGATTAATACAATGCCCAGAACGACTACACTGTGCATCTCATACGTACTTTATGGGATGCGCAGTGGAAATATTAGTACATAAAGTAACTGTCTCCACAGAATGAAAAACATTAGTTTCTTACATGTAACCGAATCGAGTAAATTTTAATTTTATCCTAGATATCAAGTTCTTAAATAAAGAACTTCTTTCACATGCATTCTATGGATAATCGATTCTGCTGTTTTATTGATCGTATTTAATTCATTCGTTTTGTTTGGGTAGGCATGATTCTTCGGTTACCGTGTGTTTGACCTACACGTTGTGTACACACAATTATCAACGCATATTATGCTTATATTAAGCACTATTGCCTTTCGGCTGGTTACGATTTTGATCGCTTTACTTCTGTGCTCCTCTTTACTTAAGTTGCCGTGAGCATGTCTGAAAATAAAATTCTCTATTTCAGAATCTAAGATATGAATTTGATACCATCAATAAAACAGCACAATTATTCCTTATTGAAGTATTAATTTAATTTATTATTTTCTAGCTACCTATCGTCTCTAGCAATCTCATTGTCACCGAACATTAAACTCTGATCTTCCTTTTTCTCCTTGTAACCTACTTCCTATACTGACTGCCTATGGGCACGTTATTTCAGGGCACCCGAGGAATCATATTCACAGCCCTCTGCTCAGCGTGGGAACAGGGGCGGATCTGCGGAAGGACGCCAGCCTGGCAGCGCGCCAGACAGCAGCAGCCATCAGTAGGACCACACAGATGCGCACTCAGCCATATAGAGGCCGGTAACCCTTCATTCTGCCTCTATTGTCCCCGCTGTTGAAACTAAGTAAAGTCCACTAAAAGTCACTTTGCGCAATAGTAAGTAAGTTCTGTATATGCTTACATTAACCATAATTACAGAAGGAGTGCAGTTGGCACTTATCTCTCACGGACATCACATTGGATGTTGCCACCAGTAACTGCCATCACTCTGTCAAGCAGCTCCTCAGACCTCCTCACAGGACTGACAGCAACACGAACCATTCCTTCCATTAAGACAAAATGTTTTGCAGTACATGGGATTGCACTCGGGGCCACTGTGCAACAGCCAGACACAGTAACAGTTCAGTTATGCATGTCGACCCCAACATTAAGATGCCATTATGGCATAAATGAACCGTGTGACTCTAGAATACCACTATATTCACTGATTCCTATATATGCCACCGAAAAAAAAAATACATCAGACATTTACTACAGGTCACTGTCAGCTTTTGAACAAAAACTTAAGATTCGTATCAGTGTAGCCAACCTTTCAGAAGTAATCACTGTCCAGTAGAGAGTTCAGCGTAGTGAAATATCTTGATAGAAAATAAGAATAGTACTGCTTTGTACACTAGAACGTATTAAAGGGCTAACTTTCTCCATCTATCACGAGAAGGTTTTCTTTTTTCAGTCAAAATGACCCCTTTCCTCACTGTTTATGAGAGATTTGTCTGTCGAGTTGTAGGACAATCTGTTAATTTTAAGTGACTTTAACAGATGTGCACCTAGCCTACTCCTGTAGAATTCTGCAGAGGGGGATGCCGAGGGGCGGATCGTTAACAACTGTCACATGTAGCATGGTTCACAACATGGGATACTGCAGAACTTTTTGGAGTTTAAATCCAAGATAGTGCCACAAAACATGTGATTAGCAACTTAACGCCACCACTTCCCCTCTTCTTACTGGCCAAACACAGAGACAAAACTTTTTCTTCGCCAGGATTCAAACCAGCTCTCGGTGAATCCAGCACTGCCACACAGGCAAGTGTTAACAGAACTAGCCAAGGGAGCAGTTACCATTACATATTAAAACTATGTCACAAAATGCAACTCGAACTTGAATCTAGAGTAGTTTAGGAAGCGTAGGGGGGAAGTTCTGTGCATTGATTTGTATCATTATACATGCTTGAATGTCTCACATGGCTATTCTATTACCCTCTTAACCTGATCTGAGTCAGAATTCTTGTGTGGCAAAATATTTGCATCTTTAGGATACCTTTGGATACATTTTAGGAAATATGCTTTGGATGTTGATAAGGCATTTTATATCATACCTTTTCCACAAGGAGGTTTAGGCAGCAAGGACCGCAACAGAACGTCTGACTATGAAGAGTAAAAATAGCTTCCTCTATCTACTCCAATTTATCTTCTACAGAAAAGCATTTCTCTCCAGAGTTTTATTAATTGTATTTTTGTCTGATTCATTACGTGTAATAACTGTTACTCTGTCTAATCCGTATTAATTTAAGTTATTCATGCTTGAGATATATTACTAATAAATGTTAGTGTCAATGTTAAATTTGTGCTGCCTTTGTCTAAACTTGTGAAGTATATTGGTCAGTTACTCCTCTTCATCTTCCTAATTCGTTTCACGCAACTCTGTCATCTACTGTAACATAAAGATAAGTTAAGACTCATTTTCGCAATAAGAAATGCAATGAGAGAGCAATCTTTGGGTTGCTTAGAACAACAACTTAGAATCCTTAATGCAATTGAAAACAATTCCTTCATTACAAACAAATTTTTAAATAGTAAAATTATTAGTGATGGTAGTAGGAGCGTTATTTTATACTTAAACGTTTTTTACTCTTCCAGGTTCAAGAAGTTCCTGTCGAACACATCATCTTTTTCCCTGGTTCTTGTGAAATATTGGAGAAGACACTGCCGGGAGAGTATTGTTGCAGGAGACAATTTTGTGCTACTAGGATTTCTAAATGAGATTATCACTAGTGCGAGTTAGTCAATGCTTGCATTGTAGCATCCCAGAGCAAAATTCTGGGTTCGCCTCTGAACTTGGCTCAAATATGAGTGGTTTAGTGTCGAGTTAGAGGAAGAAATCTAAACGGAACAGTGAAAGAGAAGCTCTATATATTCACAGAGCACAAAATATTCATCGTTTTTGTAATTACTTAATTTCTGTGTTTTGTGGAAATATTGGAGAAGATACCGCTGGGCGAGTGTTGTTCCAGAAGACGATTTTGTGCTACTAGGAATTCTAAATGAGATTAGCACTGGTGCAAGTTAGTCAGTGCTTGCTTTGTAGCATCCCAGAGCGAAATTCTGGGTTCGCCTCTGAACTTGGCTCAAGTATGAGTGGTTTAGTGTCGAGTTGGAGGAAGAAATCCAAAAGGAACAGTGAAAAAGAAGCTCTATACATTCACAGAGCACAAAATATTCATGGTTTTTGTAATGACTAAATTTCTGTGTTTTGTGGTGTCTGATGATAACATACAACTGTAGAAAGTCAACAGTCCTGACCGTTCAGTGAGTTTTGTAGTAAATCTATCACTTTAATAATGCAAACTAATCATGCAGTAGATACGAGGGAATATGAATTTACATGAGCAAAGTTACAATATTAAGGTTTGGTAATACTTCGTTAGTAGGGTTAGAAAGTGTTATGTTTCCACTGTAAGGGTAATACGACAGATCGCAACAATGAAGATATGTCATAATGAAGTACTATAGTGGTATTCTTCTGTTGTATGAATGTAAGTTTTTCCTAAATAAAGAGTATTCCATGAGTTATCAACCAAACTCGTTATTCCCTGTTGTTCTATTTAAACGTCACAAACACGTCATATATGTTCCAAAATCTTTACTGTCAACTGCTATCAACTGAGAAATCTCTGCCAGTTGAACATTAAATAATAAAACTAAATCGTGATTTAGAGTTTCAGAAGAGTATCATAAACATATTCTGCCTTAAATCCAATAAATAACATTTTTTTAGAAAGATTTTATGATCCAGTTATACCGTGAAGAAATTCAGCTTAGATGAATAAAGTTCTCTGAACTTTAACTCTCTCAACATTGGACACGAGTAATATCACATTAGAAAAGATAAATCTACTTTACGCAATTATTAGTGAGGTAGATATGCAAAATATATGGTGATTATACCCAAATGGCCTGTGAATGTATGTTTAATAAACATATAGCTCCTTTTAGTTGACACAACAGATATTGCTCTGGTGCCTACACTCCGAGGGATAACTATGAGCTAGATGTTAAAGCACAATAAAACACGTCAGTGATGAAAATATCGGTTTCATATCGTTTCTGTAGAAAGGAGACAATGCATGTGGAAATAGTTCTGCTAATTCTTACTTTCTGCTCATGTCTTATACAAATGACAAAAAAATTCTCCTCCTCACAAGTTATCTACCACAGGAATCAACACACTTCTTTCTGTATGAGAAGGAGTTTACAATCATGATTTTATGTATTATTAGACAGAAATGTAAGACCAGATATACATTCTACCAAGTGCCTTACCCCGTTTCAAAAGGACTAGATTTGCAATAGAGACAGTGAACATACAAAACAATGTGTGATGCTCTGGTAGTCTGTCAGTAAGAGCAGCTAGAACTGTGTTTGTGGAAGTACAAGTTATCAGTAATAACATCTTAGCTGTCATTCATTACTTACTACATTCATCATACATTCTCAGAAAAAACATAGTGTATTTAATTGATTTACATCCTAATTAAAATGAACAACGTTTGCACAACAAGATATTTTGAACGAAACTGGATTTATCTTGAACTGTTACTAATATCAGAGGTGAGGTTTTGCAGGAAGGAGGAAGTTTCTAGTAGTAATATCTCCACTGAGCTCAATGAAACAATGGGAACGTTCTAGTTGGCAGTATAAAATAGTACTAATGAAGCCATTACGGAAGTGCAACTTAAAACCTGCATCAAACACTACAACTACCAGTACTTTAGACATCCAAGCTATCAGAAGTTCAGAAGAATGTAAACACCGCCAGGAACACTTATTTTTTATCATAGTAATAAACAAACAGAGCAGAGATGCAGAACTGAAATACAGTATCTGAAGTATGCAATACTAAGCACTAAGTACAATGATTTACAATTGTGTAAGATGTTGTTGGAGTGGACACTGATATGAAATGATTGTGGCACTCAGTGGCACACCCAGAATAAAATATAGTTAGGATGGAAGACTATACCACAGCTACTCTTTCCATAGTATGGTATAATGAAAGTTGTCTACTAACACACAGAGCGTGAATTGTGAAATGAGGGCATTTTTATAAAAATCGGCAACTCAGAGCTGTAATAGAACAAGTATACTTGGGAAGGGAATACCTACACCATTCAATATAGCTGTACACGAGATTAAGTTCAATAAATCAGCAACCATTATTACACAAAGAATGAAGAATTGCTGAATTCCTTACACGAATATTAGATAACTGTTATATTTCATTATTAAGTTGATTTACAAACACCCAATTGAAGCAGCACTATATACAAGACAGTAACTAGTAGGCATTGATCCTAAATTGAAATAATGTTTGCAACAAAAGTGTCAAATTTAATTTGTGCCAAGTATTTGTATTGTCCACTCACTGGACTCTAAATCAAACAACATTAGAAAATAGTTGAACACATTCGATTCCAAGCAGAACTGACATTACAATTACGTGAAAAATTCGTATAAAAATCACATTCAGGCTCCAAGAGCACTTGCCACAACTTACAAACGTGTTGTACAGTGAACACAATGCAATTATTAAACAAATAATGCACTACGAAAGGTGTAATCTGTGTGCTCCATTCACTAAATAGTTTTATACCAGCATGTCTAGTTGTAAAATAACTATGCCCTCTTAAAATCCCACTAACATCCCAGAAAACAGGTGTCAAGACAATACAACCTTGATAAGAGAGAAGATTGCTACATGAGCAGCACATCTACATTAAACCCGCAGCTGAAAGATATTGGACATAATATAGGTATGTCAATAATTACAAGCATAACAAGAATAATTACGAGATCCCAATAATATTTAATTAAAGGTAGTGAGAAATTTATAGCTGTTCACCTCCCAATTTTATGTGGACCCAGTATGGTAGTCACAATTGTCAAATATTGAAACACACAATGAGGTGCAAAATATCTTAAAGTCAGTTGAATTATGATACAGTTGAAAGACTTGAATACAGATGGTTTAGTGACTCTTACTAAACACGTTTTGATAATATTGTATTTGAAACAGCTTGTGAACTATGAATAAAAATACTTTCACAGAAGTAGCCCCAACATCACTCCAAACAAACTGTCATCACAACCTAGAACATACTTTGTAACCTAAAATTACATACACTAAGAAAGGTTGTATACTGCTAAAAGTGGAGGGATGTTGTCTCAGAAGTAAATATTTAATGATAATCATCAACTGTAGCAGTAATCAGACGGGGAAGTTGTCATTCATAACACACAATCACAAAATGACGATAGACAAAATGTGTCAATTCACACTTAAATACTCAATAAATGGCTTCAGAAAGAAGGAACAAAATATTTTTACTGAGTATAAGTTGTATAATTCACTCAACATCATAATAACATTGAAGCACATGAGCTCCTGGCATCACAAAGGCAGGTGATCTGGAAAGTCGAATGTGATACCATAACATGAAATCACTTTCACACAACAGTCACAAGTAATTACAATAATTTAGCTATATTGAGAGAAATAATGATATAAACATTTACATTGTTTGTAGTATTATATCACAAAAGATTGATACTGTAATTGGGGTAGCATCTACTGATTAACAAATACATGAAACGTTAGTAACTTAGTGCATATGAATAAATGATTCAGTTCTGTCACACATAGCAGATTGAGCAGTACGAAACCAATGAAATTTCTCTGTAGCATTTGAACATCTCACGAAAAGGATGCTACTGCATACAAAGAGTCTCTTCGAATATCGAATATTACAATAGAAGGAGCAGTCTCACCAAGAAAACTGCACGTTCACAGTGACCACAAGTACAACAAGACTGCTAGCTCCTAGAACAAGTGTGAATTAGAAACCAGCATCCGTCCCAATCGCCAAAGCACTGATGTCCCAGTTTCCTGGAAATGTGTGATCAAAGCTACCCCAGTGATCACAGAGAGAGAACGCCACAAATATCATTATCTTCTGTACCAATGCTGGTTACAGAATCATCTTCACAAAGTATTTGCAAATGCTACTATACAAGATAAAGAAAGAATGAGAACGAAATTTGAAATTCTTCACATAAGGGGCACCTGTCGTTACACTACCCATTCGAAATAAAGCAGATTTTTAAAATATTTTCCAGAAAACCAGCAGAAGTCATTGCAATTCCAGTAGAACATACCTTACATTTAATATTTGCGACAATGGGTATACCTCACACAAAAAGAATGATTGAATTATGTTATACAATGATAGTAAAATAATATTCACAATCTGATATCATTAAATTAAATCAAATAATTAGGTAATTAATGAGCATTGAAGTTGGAGAAACACAGATTCAACTACAAAAACGAGAATTTGATACACTACAATGACATTCTTTGATAACAAACTAAATACTTGAAACGACAATGCAAAACTTGGACCCTATCAGAGTAATGTTTTGTAATGAAAAATGAAATTTAAATATAATATAGAACTAATACTTACAGTGGTTACTATGTAGTGCCATATCATAAAATCTTCATGTATGATCAGTCATTACAATATGCAAGTGAGGACAATTCCCTGGTAATGTCATGCCATTTAATATTCTGACTGTAGGCTCTAAACAATTAATCTACCAATTGGATGAAGAAATAAATATGGGAAAGAGAAATCTGACAACATTAATCCAACTAAGTGTACTAACGACCACATTAATAGTGAATTTCATATTAAAATTTAATGAACCTTTGCTCAGAGCACTGTCATGCGATTCAGCCTTCCTCCATACCTGAAAGACTGTAAATCATGGCTATGTTAATCACTTCATCATTTCATGCTTCACTGCCAAAACCTTTTGGTCAAAAGGCTAATTTTATGAACAGAACACACTTAAGATAACATACTTCAGATAACATAGTATACAACACAAGGAATTGGAATAAATGAATAACTAAACAACATAGGACTTTCTAAACTGTTTTCAGCAGGTGCACTGTCTCACGTTCTACAGTTCTCACACAAGATAAATGGGTTCTGTAATAAATAATATTAACATGAAGGATTCCTGGAAACATAGAACAATAATGACAGAAGTGAGTCCACGTCAGTGGTAAGTACAGAAGGTTAAACAAACGACAGTCATCATATGCAGATACACTGTTAATGAATGACAGTTTTAATACATTGCAATATTCTTCATCAAAAACAAAATATCCACTTACACATACTGTGCCACAAGTACGTTTCATGGTCCACATTTAAATCTACTCTAAAATGGGAAATAAAAAAACAATGAAAACACAAAGTTATCCACAGTTTTTGCTACCACAAACAACACATCATCTATTACAATACTGCAATTCGCAAAACATTCTGCAATCGCTCATCGCAAAAGTTTCACACCATGGCTCACCTGTTGTACATTCAAAAGCCATCATTTTGGTCAATTACCAAAAACTTTCTACTGGAATGAAGTATAACTATAAATCTGCACCTGTATTCCAGGAATTTTCATAATCCTTTGTCTGAAATAATATAGACACAAATCTGGTGGTGGTGAGTTTCATATACTGCTTCCTAAATGCGCCATGAAAACATCATAATATGGCCTCAGTCTGAGAATAAAATATCATTAGTACCCTTGATTTATTAGTGTGCAAAAACTCTAAATTTCGTAATCGTGAAACTGAGAGTGTTCTCACCATTTTGGGGCTGACAGTTTCTTCCTCATATTCTCCATCAGCTACAGTGCTTTCTGCATTGGCAAATAAAGTATAAATTCTCACCCACCGGCTCTGTTGTCTTGCTTAATGTACTGATAGTATTCAATTCTAACTCACATTAGTTCCTGCAACAACTATAAGTTCTGTACACCCCTATCTGATTACAGCCTAGCTATATACACAAGTCCCAATAAGAAAGATTATCTCACAAAATATCTGCCAGAAGAAATGCCGACAAACTCAGTCCACTTATCAGCAAATCACTAAAGTATTAACAAGGCTACAAAAATCACAATATCATCTTCATATGGAGGCAATCTTTAAAGCACAAAAAATTCACTAGGAAAACCACCTTGTCAATACAAATTCAGTACCACCAGAGTCTGCAACGAGTCACTCATGAAACATAAACGTTCTCCAACTGGAAAAGGAAAACCACAGCTCATGATCCCATCAGGCATTGTTCCCCTGACATTACTTTGTAAAACGCTCAAAATGAAATTTTATATCGAATTATCGTTACAAATCTTACAACTGCACACCACATTTACCATAGAATCAAACCTTCAAACATTCTGAATCTTCAGGTGGGCACGCATTCATATATGACTATCCTTCTACACCATCCTTAAATGAAGCACACTGATCTTAAAAGTTATCCATTCATATAGGCATAGGGCAGAACAAGAGTAAGGAAACAACACAGAAGATAAATGATGAAATATGCACTGTTTCTGCCATAGCACCTTGTGCTTGCCGAGTACATGACATATGCCGAAAATGTGATGTCCTGAGAGTATAAAGTAGCATTCTCACAGTACAGCAAGTGTTCAAAATTAGTCTTCATCATTGAATAATCCTGAATTAGTAGTGGAGCAATCAACAACATTCTGGACCTCACATACTCTGGTCACAAAGACTAATAAACAGGTGATAAATTCAGAACACAGGGTCCAAAAACAGAACAAGAATCTCTACAGAATTCCTAACATACCCAACAATCTAATCCACTTTACTCACTGCACATACAAATCATGCTTAACATAACGTACATAAAGCCAAGCTATATACAATGTGGTATAGGAACCTTCTTCTGTACTCCTCAATATCATCACAGAATAAGCCTCACTACACAGAAAATAGCTTGTCATACGGTTATTTATCGTATTTCAAAAACGTTTAGTAAAATCACTCACCTGATTCATAATTAACATTAGCCTCATGACATAAAATATATTAGCAATCTAAGGCACATACGGAATCACATATGTATCGAACTTTCCATATATAACCACTTTATGAGCGAGTAACTAAGTTCTCATACCATATGACAAATACATAGAGTAGAACAATGCTATCATGTTCAGTGTGAACTACCGTGTCAAATCCCGAAACCAACAGAAATACACAGAAATATAGGAGAAGCAAAAGCATAACAAGTGGCAAAGCCTAACCAAGACCTGAAAACCACTGAGCGCCATCACTTCACTTGTGCCATCCACAAAGAAAACAATTGGCGTTAGAAACATTATAAGTAATACATTACCCAATAAAATTTTGTCAGAAGAGAAAATATACAATATGATATTGTGATGTAACAAAATAAAAGTGATGTTGTTATTCAATCGCAAATTTGGAATTTGAGATTTCGCTTACGGTTTTATGAATCACTATTGGCGTAAGAATCATGGACTGACCATTGTCATAAAATATTACAGTATGAAATGTGAATAGTTTTTACTTGCAGTTTCGCGTGGCTGGAAGCAGTCACAGCTAGCGTGCTATTGATTAAGAAATTGTATTATCGTTTTTCTAATTACTTCATGATCGTAGGTACGATCATACCCGGTTGTGAAGTTATTGTTATGACAAAACAATTTCCTAAGATACCAAAAAGTTCTTAAGGGCGCAAAGAACAACTATAACATCACACAAAAGGGAAATTCAATATTAGAGCTGATGCAAGAAGACGATAAAACAGTTTTCTTTTTATCAATGTAACACGCACATTGGACTGCTGATCTTGGTGTCTGTAATCTTAGCAAAATGCATAATTAAAATGAAAATAATACTGAGGAGATGAAAGGAATGAGCACTGCTAAATGATTCAGTATTCCCAGAACAAATATTTATTTAAGTAAAACATATATCGTACCTTAAGCTTAGTACTACAATGACAGTAGACTTTTATGTCCGTTTCATGTCTATTGAGCGCTGTTTTATGTAGCTATTGTCCTCTTGAGTCGCTCGTGCGTCGTCACGATAAGTTATAACAGTTCTTCTTTCTACACTTCACTCAAACTTAGGCATGACACGTTTTTATACATTTAGTAAAAATTAGATCACACTGCCACAAATCTGAGTCCGTCTTACTTAAGAAAAACAGTACAAGTGTTTAGTGCTCAAGGCTTCATTTGTTCTCCAGCGAACAAAATAGTGAAGGTTCGCATATCCATCCGTATTCTTCTGTTTATGGCTGGTTCAAATGGCTCTGAGCACTATGGGACTCAACTGCTGAGGTCATTAGTCCCCAGAACTTAGAACTAGTTAAACCTAACTAACCTAAGGACATCACAAACATCCATGCCCGAGGCAGGATTCGAACCTGCGACCGTAGCGGTCTTGTGGTTCCAGACTGCAGCGCCTTTAACCGCACGGCCACTTCGGCCGGCTCTTCTGTTTATATTGCCGCCCAAAGACGACGAATTACATTATTTAGGAAATTCCACCGTCGCTATGTGACGCCTTATTATACATTAATCATTCTTTATAAACAAGTATTTGCCTTCTGGCTGAAAGTATTAACTATTTGCTGTTTTAATGAAGTCAAAAATTGCGAATATCACATTGCCTCTCATGAGGAGAGAGGGAATGCCGAAGGATTACCTCGATCCTCATGTCCTCATGACATATTCGTGATTTTTGGTGTGACATTTACATAATGTTACTGGCGTACTAAGTACATAAATTGAAATTACATTTATAAAACATATATCAGATATTTATCATTTTTCAAAATAAAGTTTTTCACTCTTTGTTCATCAGTCACTTCAATCCATAATACCAAGATTAACATTTATGTGCATATTTAAGTTTGGTCCATATTTGCTCATAACAATAAGTGAACGTTCATTTCACACTTCAGGGGATAGAATTCAGAAATTACATTCTCTTGAGCTTAACAACTAATACATGAGTACAGTGAGTGCTTATTTTCACTAAACTAGAGTGCACAATGTTCGAGCTTCTGTTGACTCACTGTGTTTCAATTACAGTTTAATAACGTAGCACTACTCTTTGTGATGCTTTCACTTTCTCTGTTAGCTGTCTATGGCGTTCATCATGCGGTATATCTGTCCTTTCCACTGTGGTGCCAGGAATTCAAGTGGCTTCCCGGGTTTTTATTTACAATATGAAACAGAAGAAGTGGAAAATTATTAGTATAACTTACAACCTATTGGATACATTTGTTATGGATCGGGACTGGTCCGGAGTTCAGGGTCTTCCTATAGTGCACATTCATTTTCTTTGTCCATCAAGAGACAGGATTATAATTCATTTTAGCAGTGTTCAGGAGTGCCAGTATCAATGGCTTTAAGGTCTGAGGAATCTAACAATCTACTTCTCACTCATCTTAACTTTAACTCAAGAAAATTGCTTAATGTACGTAGGAAAATGTAGTCACACAAGTGTGCAAATGTCTTTCCTCCAGTATTTACGATTGAAGTCATGGCGGTTAGCTGTTTAAGGTTTGGATTGTTTCGTCACCCACGCGTCAGCTACTCACAGCGGCTGCACAGTGTTGCGTGAGCTACAATACTCAGTATCCGTTCGCACTCAGGTTGTAACAGAACTGCCGGTTGTCGATCGCTCTCTTTTTTTTGTGAACTTCGTATCACGCGAGTGCATCGATACACACACCACGCGCGCGTTTTCCATCGGAGAGCCGGACACTGAAGCTGCCTCCATACTTCCCTGTCAACTGCCTCCCATGAGGCTCACAGGTAAGTGACGACGAATATTTTAGCTGTCGCTGCACTTATAACAACACGGAACTTTGCGTTGCACCTGTTGTCGTAGCCTTGACTTCTTTTTACAGTTGCAGTACAACACTACCACTAATACACACTGAACAGTTATTTTTATTAGGCACGTCACACTTTAGTGTGCATCTTCACACAGCATTCGTGCTTAGTTCCTTCGTCGATAGCGTTCATTTACAAATCAATCAATTTTGCAGGTTTCCTCCATTGGTACAGAAAGACTTATATTCTACTATTTACAAAAGATCACTTACGAGATAATATTTACAATTAATGGTCACTCCTTTCGTTAAGTCCAGTGAACAACTGCCTTATGAATGGACCTATTGTATCTCCAGGTTTACTTGTGAACCTAAAAATATTCTTTCAAACTTTCTTTTAAGGGCTCATCTCCCCATTATGAAAACTACAGATTTCGCAACACTCGTTGCATTTATTCTTTAGTACACCCAAGATCATTTTCTACTGCCACATAGCATATCTAATACTTAACGAATACGCATTTAACGCTGACCCTTTTCTTTTGTGCTTTCCTTTGTGCTTGGCAAAATTTTTTATAATTGAGGGCAGACTGGATAAAAACAGGTCTCCCTCTTCGCTTCATGTACTCAGCAATCGTTCTCTGTAAAAAAAAATAAAAAATATGGTAACGTGTGTCTACTATTTTTCGCATGAATGGAATTACCCACATTTCACTGGGTTTACGCAACCTGTATATAACAAACATTAGCAAAGCTAGCGAAGTTCATCGCGCTACGTTTCTCATTTCTCATAAGCACTGCTTTGCCTCGAAGTACATGTGCCTTTTACAAGTCGACCCTTGGTCTAGGTTAATGAACCAGGATCAAAAGGAACGGGCACAAGGAAAATGGAATTAAATCTGCATGTAAATAAAATTATCATAATAAACATAGGCACATGTATAAATTTCAACCTCTTTCATTACAGCATGCTTTGCTACTTCTACGTCTTACTCTGGTTATAGTCAGTATTAAGTTTAAATATCACTGCATTGCTTGTTCTTTAGATTAGCCTTCAATTAGGGTATTGAATGGTCGCTAGATTACACTACAAAACTTCTGAAGATCTTTACTTGGACTTATTTATGATACAGGGGGTTTGATGTGTGGTTTTTTAGTACCTTGATTCTACTGAAATCAATTCGTCAGCTAACATTCCTCATATACTCTTTAGATTGGGCTCAGATCACAAGGAAACAGTTTACTTTTATGGCAATTAATGGCCTCGTGGAGTACTTACGCTACATTATTGATGCTTCATGGTTTGCTGGCCGCGGTGGTCTAGCGGTTCTAGGCGCTCAGTCCGGAACCGCGCAACTGCTACGGTCGCAGGTTCGAATCCTGCCTCGGGCATGGATGTGTGTGATGTCCTTAGGTTAGTTAGGTTTAAGTAGTTCTAAGTTCTAGGGGGCTGATGACCTCAGATGTTAAGTCCCATAGTGCTCAGAGCCATTTGAACCATTTGAACCATGCTTCATGGTTTGCCTCTATTTGTACTGTATTTCAGCTAACTTAGTTTACCACAGCTTATTGTCTCCTTGCGTGAACACATGTGGGTTATCACTTGTTTTCTCATTTAACAGTACGCTTTAACTGAACTTTAAGGTAAGATATTTCCTCCACTCCTGTTCACTGTCTGGACGTTTTGAACATGTATTTTTTTTAAGCAGGTAATTTGGGCTTTTACAACAGAATTTCAGGTACTTACATTACTAAAAATAAATCTATAAATCTTCTTGTACCTTGAGAGAAGTGCTTATTTACGCATCCTCCTCCATTTCTCACCTATACATATTTATATAGCTCTGGACAATCACATCGCAAGCACTTTTTTTATACTAACTTAAAGTTAAATTGAAATTCTTTCTGCAACCTTAATTTCCTGCTTCAGCTTGTTGAAGAAATATCATTTCATGTCCATCACTACCAACAATTTGTTCATACTTCACATTTAATACTTAAAGTTTACATGTAGTAGCCATTACCATGTAGTCAGTGCGCTGTTCAACACAATACTTATCATTAACAGTTCACACAAGGAAATTTCCAGTACGCAAGAATTTATTTCCACGACAGTACTTAACCACTACCATTATAAAATTTCTTTAAGTCTTGGTGGTGAAATAAGCCTTTTACTGTCCCCGTAGCCGGGTCAGTTAATAAATAACTCCCTATGTGCGGTTTCCTTAAAATAAGGTAAGGACCTTGATACATATGTTCCAACTTGCGATTTTTCTTACATATTAAGGATGGCTTGAAATGAGTCTTAAGTAATACTTTTTCACCTACATGGTAATTTACAACTTTGTTTACTTTTGTATCATAGCCTTTCTTTAATTGAGCATTGGTGGTAATGGAACTTAAGGCTTCTCGCATTTTGACATCTAGATCTACCTCAGGGCTAGGTATCTTCTGTTCCTTCCTTCCAGATATCAACTCGTATGGAGTAAAACCTGTGGAAGTGTGTGGCAAATTATTGACTATCTCCTCAAATGGTGTCACAAAATCAACCCAACGAGTCTGCTTGTCTGGAATGTACGTCCGAACAAATCTGTTAAACTCCTTGAAGATCCGCTCAGTCAGATTCGACTGAGGCCTAAAACGTGATATTAAGATCTGCTTGACATTGTGTTGGGCCAAAAATTCACGCCATTTGCGGCAAGCAAAGTTGGATGCATTATCTGAAAGTATAGATTCGGGGACTCCCAATCTGGGGAAATAGTCATTTTCAAGACAGCGCATAATAGGCGGAGCACAAGATGTCTTCATAACATACATTCGAACGTATTTTGTGAAGTTGTCGAGAACAGCAACGAGGTATTTGACACCTTCCCTACCCATCGGTAGAGGGCCAGCCAGGTCAATGTTAACGAGCTGATTAGGTCTTTCTGCGATGATTGGATTCAATGGAATTAAAGTAGGAATATTAAGAGCTTTCGCCTTTTGGCAGATGACACAGAATTTTAGCAACTTGTGTATCCGTCGATGTAGGTTGGGCACATAACAGTAAGTAGCAATCTTCTTTTTACACTTCTCTGGACCATAGTGGCCCCAAGAAATGTGGGCATACCACAAAAGATGTTCGACAAAACTGCTAGGTATACAAACAAGCCAGTAGTCTGATGACACAGAGGTACGATGAAATAATATCTGATTATGAATCTTGAAGAATTCAGACAACTTATGGTTTGGATTTTCTTGAAGAAGTCTGATTACTTTTCCCCTCTTAGGATCTGTGCTCTGTAGTGTCTGGATTTGCTTGCACTGTTCCAAGAAATATTTCCTATGAATGGGATCCTGCATAAGAAGAACTTCGTAATTCGACATCTGTTCTACCAACTCACTTGTCTCAGGCAGACCTTCGGGTGAACGAGAAAGTGCGTCTGCAATAACGTTATTCTTGCCCTTTATATACACAATATCAAAGTCGTATTCTTGCAAAAATAAACACCACCTGGTTAGACGCGGATGTTGTAATTTACAGGTCAGAAGACACGAAAGTGCTTGATGGTCCATAAATCCTTTTATCTTTCTGCCAAAAATGTAATAATTAAACCTCTTGAAGGCCCAAATAACTGCAAGTGCCTCCAGCTCAGTAACTGAATAGGACTTTTCACATTCTGTTAAGACCCTACTCGCAAAACTAATCACTCTGATTTGCTCTGTTTCGTCTACTAATTCAATCTGAAACAAATAAGATCCAATTCCAACAAACGGAGCGTCTGAGGTGATACAAAATTCTTTGCCCATTTGTGGATGACAGAGAATGTTACTGTTCAAAAGGCCATCTTTAATTGCCGGAAAAGCTTTCTGACACTCTGGTGTCTAATTCCAATGCGTACTTATCTTCAGAAGAGTGTGCAAAGCGGAGTTGTTCATTACTTGACCAGACAGAAATCGTCGAAAGAAAGACGAAAGACCGAGAAATCCTCTTAGTTGCCTCTTAGTTACCGGTGTAGGGAAATTCTTAACCGCAGACAACTTTTCTGGGTCGGGTTTAATCCCTTCAGGTGTAATCACATGACCTAAAAACTTTACCTCACCTTTTCCAAATTTTGACTTTTTCAGATTTGCTGTAACACCATGTTCTTAAAATCTCTGAAACGCCTTTCGTAGAATAGCTTAATGATCTTTCCAGTTCTTAGTGGCTATCAACACGTCATCTACATAATCAGTTACCTCATCTAAAAGTTCAGGTCCTAACACACAGAAATAAATATTCCCGAGCTTACATTTAAACCAAAAGGCATGACCTTAAACTGATATAAAAGCAGTATATTTCCTGGATTCCTTGGCCAATTTCACCTGCCAATAGCTACTTCTTAAATCAAGTGTACTCAAAAATCTAATGCCATGAAATTTTTGCAAGTGTTCCTCAAGTGCTTCAGATCGAGTCCTTATCGGTACAATTATTTTGTTTATTGATCTGGCCTGACAATACCGTCCTGTTTAAGCACGGACAACAAGGGACTTGAGTACGGCGAATTCGATAACTCGATAACATCCAAACACAGCGTTTTCCTAATCTCATGCTTTACAGCTTCTCGTCGGGCGTAGGGTACTGAATAGCTTGTTTTGCAGAACGTTGAGTGGGGAAGCACTTCCATTTTATACTCGAAACCTTTTATTACTCCTGGTTTCTTTGAAAAGATTTTCTTGTATCTTACTAATAAATGGAATGTGTTAACTATTTGCTGTATTAATGAAGTCAAAAATAGCGAATATCACAATATGTGTGCTTGCCTCGTTTTGTACATTAAAACTACTAATTACAGACAGAAAATAAAACACTGAATGCTCCACACTGTGAACTACAGTTTCAAAGCTCTAGTGTTGCAAAACACTCATCAACTGAAGCCTACTCGTGCCTCAGTGCGAAAATCATGAAAATTACATGAAACGTCCCTGCAGTCTGTTGTAACTTATTCAAGTGGAAGGACAGAACCAGAATTCATAGAGGATATCTGGAAAACCATTCACTCTTAACTAAAAAGCTCTCATGTGTGTTGGAACTCCAATACTGACTAGATTTTATTTGACAATCATTGGCTTTGCCAACTCACCGCCAAGTTATCACTTTTCAGCTTGCCTAATCCAAAACTCATGCTTGGCTTCATTACAGATTAGTCTTGTCGCCATAATGTGAGAGGGGAGAGGGTAGGGCTGTCCACAACCACACATTATCCTAGCTCAGTCTGGCAATGCCATCGCATAAAAAAACGGAAATCTTTATAGGTCTGGTAAACAACATTATTGAAGTTGATCAGCCACAATAAACAATAAGAGTTCATGAACATTACAGCTAATGTTCCTGTAATTTGTTTCTACATAATTCAAGTCGAAAGAAACAACTAGTAATTGATATAACATATCTGGAAAGCCACACACCCGCAACTCACCAACTCTCATGTGCACTAGAACTCCACTACACACCGTACCTTCACAACATATAATTTTTCTTTTTTATTTCTTTTTAAAATCTTATGGGACTTAACTGCTAAGGTCATCGGTCTCTAAGCTTACACACTACTTAACCTAAATTATCCTAAGGATAAACACACACACCCATGCCCGAGGGATTACTCGAACCTCCGCCGGGCAACATACAATTTTATTCATAGCTCTACAGTCACCTGGCAACAGAAGCAAACATGCATCAGACTTCGGTACAGATATGGCCCCTCTGGACACCAGATACCTGATATATATATCAGATATAGATTGAACTAACAGGCTACAACCACTATTTGCTATAAAATGAGTCATAGTAGCTCTGAATTTACGTCTTCCCTTTGTAATATAGCCCACTGCTCCCCTACTTCTAGCCATTTACCCTTTGCAAATTTTCTTTTTAGCTGTTGACTCAGTTTACGAGTTTTGAAAAACTGGCTCATACCCTCTATTTGTTTTGGCATCCGATTTCTATCCTTCACCATTTAACTACAAATATTTCACTTCAAAAGTTCCAGCCCAGTCCCCAGCATGGTCCGTCAGTTTTGCTCCAGCATGATGTCGTCATGCCACTAACGCTTCAGTATTAGTTACATCAATTTCTTAGTGTTTCTATTCGTTATTTACTGCAGCCTATTAAATTGTAGGCAGAATATCACACTCTACCATGACTTATAACAATGTCATGTAGAGGAGGGCGTAAGTAGATGAATGACAAACGCTAACTTCACTTAACGAAGGCTTATTCAACACTTGCACATACAAGAGCACGGAGCGAACTGCCTCCGGCCAGAACACATCCGGTATATATATACAGCTACAGAACATTCCAGTACAATGAATCTTGCCATTTGTGGATACTTCTAGAATGTACTACAACCGAATATAGAAATTAAAATGTTTCAGTTCAGGTGAGTTCGACCCTCGAGGCAACTATCTAGCACCATAACCATTCCACTACGGATACTGCGCTACTCGGCTTCTTCTGCGACACTGCTCCCTCCTTAAGAGAGTAGCGTCTCGGTGTTACGTCCTCCTAGTTTGGGAATGAGTCATTGGTCCTGCATACTCCAACTCCCGATGACTGATATTCGCCCAGGCGGTTATCTTCTTAGAACTTCCCTTGCCGCTACGTTCTTCTGTACCCTTCCGCTTGTGGCCTGTCGCTGGAGCTTCGAATTTACCTTGTGTTGCAGGATCCTTATAGGGCTTCATTCGAAGGACGTTGACCGTATCTCTGATCTTTCGTGGTCTTGTGTCGGGGTCGAAATCTTCAACTTCATAAGTAACATCAGAAAACTGTCTTACAACCTTATAAGGTCCAAAGTAGCGCCTGAGGAGCTTCTCAGAGAGACCAACCTTCCGGACAGGAGTGAAGATCCAGACGAGGTCACCAGGCTGGTACACAACAGGGCAGTGGCTCGCGTCATACCTTCGGCGATCAGTTTCTTGAGCCTACACCGTGCGGAGTCGATCTAATTGCAGAGCTTCCTCAGCTCTGCTTAACACCGGGCCGATGTAGTCGTCGTCCACGTCATCAGGATATAACGGAAACATAGTGTCTATCGTCGTCGTCGCCTCACACCCATGCACCAGGAAAAACTGCGTAAATCCTGTGGTGTCTTATTTGGCGGTGTTGTAGGCAAACGTCACGAAAGGTAGCACCTCATCCCAGTTGCTCTGCTCAACATTGACGAACATTGACAGCATGTCCGCCAAGGTTGTTAAGGCGTTCGGTAACCCCGTTAGTTTGCGGATGGTAGGCAGTCGTCATGTGATGAGTCATGTTGCACCGACAGCTTGTCTCTGTCACAAGATTTGATTGAAAAACTTTCCCTCGTCCCGTAATTAACGACCTTGGGGCACCGTGTTTTCATACAGTGTCTTCTACGATGAATTTGGCTGCTTCGAATGCTTCCGCTGTTTTCACGGCCTTTGTAATAGCATAACGCGTCAGATAATCAGTGCAAACAATAATCCACCTATTGCCACTAGCAGACGTTGGAAATCGTCCGAGGAGGTCAATCCCAACACTTTGGAAAGGCATTTCGGCTGGTGGAATTGGTATGAGTCGGCCAGGTGGTTTCTGAGGATCTGCCTTTCGCCTCTGGCACTCTCGACAGTGCCACACATAGTGACGAACACTCCTAAATAAACCTGGCCAGAAAAATCTCTTGCGGATCCTATCGTATGTGTTAATAAATCCTAAATGTCCAGCCTCTGTAGAACACCTAAGCGCATGTGTTTAGGAATCAATGGTAGCCACCTCCTTCCAAACGGATCAAAGTTTTCTTGTAAAGTAATCCATTAACTACCTTGAATTGTCCTTTCACATTCTCTGACCGATTTAAGGCAAGCATAATTTGAGATATTTTGGCGTCCTTCTGCTCAGCAGAGAAATCCTGGAGTGCAGCGAGACAGTCACTATCTTCATCAAAGTCTTGATGGTGTTGCACAGGGTTTCTTGAGAGACAGTCAGCATCTTGTCGTTTTCTTCCACTTTTGTACACTATGATATGTCATACTCTTGAAGACATAGTGCCCACCTAGCGAGTCGTCCTGTTGGATGCTTAAGACATGTCAGCCAACAAAGTGAATGATGGTCTGTAACAACTGTAATGGCCTTCCATAGATATACTGTCGAAATTTGCACGTGGCCCAGATCACAGCAAGACATTCTCTTTCTGTAGTTGAGTAGTCTCTCCCGGCTTGTGTAAGTGTGCTAGAAGCAAAGGCTATAATCTTCTCTTTTCAAATCCGAAATCTGCGCCAGAACAGCACCGATCCCATAGACACTTGCATCTGTGTGTAGTTCTATAGGAGCTCTCCCATCATACAGACCAAGTACAGGGTCAGTCGTCAGAGCTTTCCGCAACACGTCGAAAGAATGTTGTTTAGCACCACCCCAAATAAATTTAGCATCGGCTTTTAACAACTCTTCGAGTGGACTGGCTTTGATACCAAAGTCTTTGATAAAACGATGGTAATAAGAACATAATCCGGGGAAGCTTCTCACATGTCTAATACTTTTAGGAATAGCAAATTCCGTTATGGTTCTCAGCTGTTCTGGGCCTGGACGCACGTCTTCGTTTGACACAAGGTTCCCAGGTATTTTGATTTCATTTGCTCCAAAGAGACACTTTTTTGGATTGAGTTTCAGTCCGCCTTGTTGGAGACACTTAAGAACGGTGCTCAGTCTTTTTATGTGTTCATCAAATATCTTTGAGAACGCTATAAAGTCATCTAATAACAAAGACACATCGCCCACTTCAGCTGCCTTAGAAGATTATCCATCATTCGTTCAAAAGTTGCTGGTGCATTACACAAAACAAACAGCATTACCTTAAACTTATACATGCCCTCAGGAGTGATGAATGCAGTTTTCTCACGATCAGCCTCACCTACTTCGATTAGCCAGTATCCCAAATACACGCCCATGGTCGAGAAAAACTTAGCCCCCTTCAGACAATCCAGTGTATCGTCAATTCGTGGAAGAGGGTAAACGTCCTTTTTAGTTATCTTGTTAAGCTTCCTGTAATCAACACAAAAGCGCCAACTGCCATCCTTCTTCCTGACAAGAACCTCTGGTGACGACCATGGGCTGTGCGAACTCTGAATGATGTCATTCTTCTTCATTTTCTCTACCTCGCCGCGAATTATTCGACTTTCTGTTGCTGACACACGGTATGCTCTCTGGCTTATCGGTTGATGGTCTCCAGTTCTAATCGGGTGCTTCACCGTCGATTTGTCTAATTTGTCTCTTCACCTGTGGATTGAAGCATTCTGAGAACTCTTGTAGAATGGCAAGTAGCTTCTTCTGTTGTTCCTTAGTGAGATCTTGTGATAGTCGTGCTAGAAGATCTTGTCTTGTAGTGGTAGCGCTAATTTCGCCCACAGACTCGGCATGAGAGGTTTCTATGACGTTCAGCTGTTCTGCAATTAACGGCCCAGTGTTTGCTACGCAGATGCATGTTGAAAGAATCTGCTGTTCTCTGCGACAGTTAACTATCCACAATTCACCGAAACCGTTCTGAAACGAGACTACAGAGGCTGGGATGAGCAAACTATTCTGCCGTGGTATACTTCTCTTACATTCCACTACAAGATGCATGGGTTGATGCATGGCATGACACATGACAGATACCTTTCTAGCGCTGACCGCAGCAATGATCACTTCATTCAACTCACATTGTCTCCTCACACTCGGATGCGCATCTTCCTGTCCACAGTATCTCATCTCCTCTAGCATGATCTTCGAGCGACCAGAATCTATAATTGCTTGAGAAGCTTTCAAAAAGCCCCATCCGAGAATGACGTCATGACTATACTCTTGTAAGACGATGAATACTAAGGACTGTGTATGGCCACTCATACCCACACGAATGACGCATCTTCCTGTAGGTTTTACATGTTTCATATTAGCCACCTTCAACAGAGATGTTTTGTTGTTGTCGAATACGGTTTTCTGCAACTGGTGACGGTACTTCTCCGAAATGACTGAATATGATGTTCCAGAGTCCACAAGAGCTTGGGCTGGTCGGCCATCCATGAAGATACCGACGTAGTTTCCTATGGTTTTTGTAGTGATCGACGGCGGAGGATATTTCTCTTCGGCGGCCTCACCTCCAAGGAAGGTCACACCCTTTAGTTTTCCACGTTGCGGTGGCTAGGTGATAGGCTGCAGCTTCTAAAGGGCGATGGAGACCTTAATCGGCGTGTTGGGAAGCGTCCTCTTCAGCGGCTAGCTTGCTGCGATGGTGACCTACGTCGTCCTGTACCCACATCATCCTGTTCATCTTCGTAGTCCCGGAGTTGGCGTCGCCTGAGATCGGTCTGCTGTCTCCTGGCGCGGCCGTCATCAAATATCCGCCGCCTTTCTCGACAATAACGCACCACATGTGCCGGTCGTCCGCAGTGGAAAAATACTGGTTGGTTATCCTGGGAAGGCGTCAGTCTTCCTTGGTGCCGAAACCGGTTCCTCATGCGGCATTGTATGAACGTAACTTCGCCTGGGTCTCAACCCTTTCACCGTTTTGAAGGAAAATGAAGGACGACAGAGTGGGGTCAATATCTGTCCCACTTCCTCCCTTATGACCTCTTGAAGGGTCTCGGTTTTTTTCTCACCGTGCAATCCAAGTGCCTTCTGAACTTCCTCTCTCACTGTCTGACGAAGAAAACTTGTGAAATCAGTTTCTTCCTCCATCACAGATATCAATACGACGTTTGGTAGCCGTTAAAGTTTCTTGGGTGTAATTTTTTTTTATGCACTGTCTCCACATACTGTACTGGCACCATTATATGAAGTCGTCTGTTGCCGAAACCTCCTTGAAGATTAGGGCTTGATATATGTCCTCAGCGACGCCCTTCATGAGATGTGCAACCTTATCTTCCTCCTTCATACTACAATCCACTATTTTACACAGCTCCATGACGTCTTGAATGCAGGATGCTGTAGTTTCTCGTGGACGCGGTGCCCTGGTCTTTAATTTGTCTTCAGCCTTGCACTTCTGTCGTTGTGTGTCGTCGAAATAATTGCGCAGTTCCGCCTAGAATACTTCCCAGCTTGTGAACTTCTTCTCGTTGTTCTCATACTATTGCTTGCCAGTGCCCTCCAAGTACAAAAATACGTTAGCCAAACACACCGTGTCATCCCATTTGCTAAATTTGGCTATACGCTCATATACCTTTTGCCACTTGTTTGGATCTTGGCGATCGTCACCAGAGAACCCGGAAGGATGTATCATGTGGTGGCACACAGTTGCTGTCATCGTAACATCGTCTTCTTCTTCTGTCTCCGATAGATTTCGATCTGTTGAATATGGTTCGAACTCGGGTTTCTCGCCACGTAAACGGCGGCTCTGTCGTGGCCTGATGGGAGCCACTGAGTCGTCGAAAATGGTGCGGTATCACAAGTTCCAACACCCGGCGCCTCCACCAGAATAATGTCACGTAGAGGAAGGTGTAAGTAGATAAATGACGATCGTTAACTTCACTTTACGAAGGTTTATTCAGCACTTGCACATACAACAGCGCGGAGCGAACTGCCTCCGGCCAGAACACATACGGTATATATACCGCTACAGAACATTCCGGTACAATGGTTCTTGCCATTTGTGGATACTTCTAGAATGTACTACAACCGAATATAGAAATTGAAGTGTTTCTATTCAGGTGAGTTTTGAACTCACGACCCTCGATGCAACTATCTAGTACCATAACCATTACACAACGGCGACTGCGCTACTCTGCTTTTTCTGCGACAATATTTCCCACATTACCGCCTGAAAATTCACGTACGCTGTGCTAGCGAAAAGGTTGTTTATGATATTTCCTGACACCATTCTAATGAAGACTGCTACCTCTAGTGCGTGTCTTCGCGAAAATATTTTAGCAAGTGCCTGCTCATCGATTGGAATAAGCGATTGAGTTGATTTAATGACTCTCGCATTTGGATCTCATGTCCCAATAGAACGATCCACTTTACGTTTTCAGTGGTTTCCATGATTGCTAAAGAAAATTACCATGATGGTACCAATGACTGGACGCGGCTAAAATCCTACCCTAGCTTGTCAAATACAATATTGTGTTCCGCATCTAGTGACTTAACTGTTGTTTGGACGTTAAACCAAATCTTTTCTTTACTTCAGTAACCTACTAGTAGATTTTTAATCAACGTTCGTCCCACCAGTGAGAGGCTTTGTTTAGGATAGGCGTACACACCACCACGATTAACTATTTACGTTCAGTTTTGTTGTGTGTTTGTTTTCCTTCAGTCACAATCGTTACTTACACAAACGAAATGAATTGGTAAGTGTCATGAATCAGTAAATTTTTTAAGCTTTGTGATATTATCTTGAGTTTTCTCCTAAGTATTAGCTGTCGAAATAGCATTCACATGAGCAAACCAGTTGATAGCACCATTGGTAAATGGGTTTAGCTCGTCTATGTTTAAAAGGAATAGCTCGACGTAGTCATCGAGTCGAGCCACGCACGTCTGCTTTCATGCTCTGCTTTCATGCCCAGCAGTTCACTCACAGCAATTAATAACCTATACCTGTGGTCCAGCAGTCAAATAGTCTATGCATAGCTAGAATTCAGAATTGATAAATACAAAAAGATATGAAATATAAATGAATAATTTAATAAAAAGAGTTCTTTACTAACGTCTTTAATTGATGTAGACGACAGAGAATTATGTTGGAAAATGTTTATTCACGAAAGTGTACCACAACTAAATGGTAAGTAGTTTTATCATATCCATTTAAAATATACACAGAGAATAACTTTGCGAAATGCAGTAAAGTTATATTGACAGCGTTATGAAAATGATAGCAGAATCTCCGAGGTAATAGTCATCCAAGACATGTGAAAACTAAAACTATTTCGTGATCACAATACAAGAAATGTTCACCCATTCAGAATAGTCAGAGATCAACATGATGCTTTAAAAATTAACAAACAAGATGACGAGACGAAAGTCATATTCTATTCTCAATACCACAATGCAATTAGAAAAAGTTAGAATATTATAACGGCCGTTCACTGTCCAGACTGTATCACACACACGATCCTATAAGACTCGTTACCATAGGTAGGTCTCTTTCCTTCAAGCAAAAACGTACAAGTGTCCCAAATGTTAAAGTGTCGTCGTCGTCGTTCATCACCTGGACGACCGCATCATACACGTTACCCGACTTCTTAAAGAACAAATGTAAAAGTGTCTTCTTCAGGATCTATGTGAAAAGTGCCCAGCATCGCTCCCTTGAGCACACAACTCGAAAAACGTCGTCTCCACTCGACTCCCATGGTGTTCTGCAACTGCCTGCTTTCCCATTGGCTGAAGGAATCCCCAACAAAAACACATGATTTTTACGTTCTAACGGCATGATATGACTCAACTTGACCACTTCCCTGGCTAAAGTAATATATTACAACATTATTTAAGTAAAGAAATGTTATGAACTTTCGGTCACACACTGACCATTCACAATAAATGTGAATAAAGGTCCATAAATAAATAAGATTCTTGAGCAAGTGTGCATACATTAAATGACAACACACTGCCGTTAAATATTATTTAAACAATTATTTAGGCCTGTTTCACAGAAGTATCCTTTTGTCCTGTTATCGAGGTTGGTGACAGCTAACACAAGCGGTTGACCACTTGCCAAATTACCATGATTTTGTGTTAGTAATTGTAATAAATAGTTAAATAAATATCCAGAAAAAATAGTAAGATACTCATTAAATAAATACACAAGTATGATAAGATATGAGGTATTCATGCTGCATTCATTTTCTGCATTATTTTTGAGAATACGATGTTCGGACGAACATTTGCATTGTGAAATGGTATAAAAAACGTAATAAACTCAGAAATAAAATTTATGCAGGTACATAGCTTTCAGGGATGATGACTATAGTGCAATGCTATCATCTGAGATCAAGTTTGTTGAAGTCTCGTGATTTCTTTCAACAGTTTTTAATTCAGAGGTTCATTGTGAAAATATTTAGTCACTGTAAAATATTAAATTCTGTAGGTTTAAATGTATTGAAAATATTGTTGTGTCCTTGGATGTACCTCATTTTTCTGAAATCACAAATGTATTCAGATTTGCTTTATTATTTGATGGTGAATTTTAAAGTGCCGTAAGAAGCCATCTTTGTGGATGCTTAGAAGTCCACCATTACTGACGCATTCCGAATTTTTCTAAGAGTGCGACCACTGTTCAGATTCACGTACCAGGATGTACACGCTTCCTGCCAAACCTTTGTACCAGCGCCTCTGATCGCCTGCAACGGTCGCTGAGGCTGGGCAGGCTGTGGCGCTTTGCCTGAGCCTGGCACGCCACCCCCTGAGCCCTGGACCCGGTAGTGTTCAGCCGTACAAACATATTGACTTCATACCGATACTAGGCGACAGATTAACTCAGCTACATACATGTAGCGATACAGCACTGATCAGTGTCTATTCTCGCTATAGCGTAGTGTGCATTATGTTTTTGAAGCGATAACTAGGTTCCAGACAATGTGGGTCAGACGAGTGTGGAAAACCGTCAGAAAACCTCAGTAGCCGATGAACTGCGGCGAGTTTTGCCACGGTACCATTTAGCTGGCTCGGGAGCGTTACTGAGATGCTCAGTAAATTCCAATGACAGATAGTATATGAGAGGCATTGTGCATCCCGAGAGGCTTACTCCGAAAATTCCTAAGGAGTACTTTCTGCAGAGTTTTGCAAAATATTACTTCATCCCATAGACGTCTCGTGAATTGACAACAACGAGAAAATTCGATAAATTAAATTTAATACACAGGTATACCAACAATCATTCATCCTACATGTCACATACTACCGGAACTGGGAAAGGATGATCAGTTATTTGTACCCTCCCGCACACACCATCAGGTGGCTTGTGAAGTATAGATAAAGATACCATATAGCTACCACGAGTAGTATTACATCGGAATATGACCATAAAGTACCCAGCAAGCTTACTCGTATCTCACACAACCTAAATCATCCTCATAATGGAAAAAAGAAAATCTTTTCACTTTCAGTTCAAGTTACACTCTTATCAGCACACAGTTGTGGCAATGGAGTATGCAGTTTCACTTTCAGGCAGAAAAAGTTGTCAGTAAACCACAAGTAATGTATCTTACCATATAACATACTACAAAAAGGGCTATTAGCTTCAGTGAAAACAGGGAAAGATAGTTTGGGAGACTTTTTTGGCTCTTATGCAACACACGGTTGATATCAAAATAATACTAAAGGCTTGAGAAAAATGGAGGGATCCGCCAGCTCCTTTGTAGCTAACACAATCACTGGTTTTGCGACACTGTCTGGAGACGAGGAGTAAGAAATTCATTTGTCATTTGGCTCTATTGAGGTGCCGATGTGCTGAAAAGATATCTACATCTACATCCATACTCCGCAAGCCACCTGACGGTGTGTGGCGGAGGGTACCTTGAGTACCTCTATCGGTTCTCCCTTCTATTCCAGTCTCGTATTGTTCATGGAAAGAAGGATTGTGCCGTGCGGTTAAAGGCGCTGCTGTCTGGAACCGCAAGACCGCTACGGTCGAAGGTTCGAATCCTGCCTTGGGCATGGATGTTTGTGATGTCCTTAGCTTAGTTAGGTTTAACTAGTTCTAAGTTCTAGGGGACTAACGACCTCAGCAGTTGAGTCCCATAGTGCTCAGAGCCAAAGAAGGATTGTCGGTATGCCTCTGTGTGGGCTCTAATCTCTCTGACTTTATCCTCACGGTCTCTTCCCGAGATATACGTAGGAGGGCGCAATATACTGCTTGACTCCTCAGTGAAGGTATGTTCTCGAAACTTCAACAAAAGCCCGTACCGAGCTACTGAGCGTCTCTCCTGCAGAGTCTTCCACTGGAGTTTATCTATCATCTCCGTATCGCTTTCGCGATTGCTAAATGATCCTGTAACGAAGCGCGCTGCTTTGCGTTGGATCTTCTTTATCTCTTCTACCAACCCTATCAGGTACAGATCCCCCACTGCTGAGCAGTATTCAAGCAGTGGGCGAACAAACGTACTGTAACCTACTTCCTTTGTTTTCGGATTGCATTTCCTCAGTGAACTTCCGGTGTCATCCACAAGGTCATTTACGTATATTGTGAATAGCAACGGTCCTACGACACTCCCCTGCGGCACATTTGCAATCACTCTTACTTCGGAAGACTTCTCTCCATTGAGAATGACATGCTGCTTTCTGTTATCTAGGAACTCTTCAATCCAATCACACAGTTGGTCTGATATTTCATATTCTCTTACTTTGTTCATTAAACGACTGTGGGGAACTGTATCGAACGCCTTGCGGAAGTCAAGAAACACGGCATCTACCTGGAAACCCATGTCTATGGCCCTCTGAGTCTCGTGGACGAGTAGCGCGAGCTGGGTTTCACACGATCGTCTTTTTCGAAACCCATGCTGCTCCCTACAAAGTAGATTTCTAGTCTCCAGAAAAGTCATTATACTCGAACATAATATGTGTTCCAAAATGGTTGAGGTGTGGCATATCCAGTTTTTGCTCCTTTGTTAATGATCTTTCCTCTGAACTATCAGTTCATAACTTAGCTATTTTCAGGAAAGGAATTAGCACTACATGGGACTTGCTCTTCTTGAGAACCATTCAATGGTTTATCTGAGTGAAACGTTTAGCAATAACATAACAAACATCTTGGAAGTTTAGTGCAGAATCATTACTTACGACTTCCCGAAGCAATAGCGTATAGCAATAAAATTTGGGTAGTATGACTTACGTTTGCTCATTTTTGGATTGTTATTTGGTGCGTCATTGGGGTTTTAATAATTGATTCTGTTGTTGTGTACGTACTATATGAAGAGTGTTGAGTGTGTCCGTTGCGTGACAGGGCTCATGGGTGAAACTTTTGGTTGGGATTAGTTTTGTTAGGGCACTGTAAAGTAGACATCGGTCTGCATAATTCCGCATGCACTAGCACTGCTAGATAATTGCATTGTACCGCACTAATGAAGCTCCGAGAAAGATCCTTCCCATCTATCTTCTCAAGCCTAAGGTAGCGCCGCAACTCCCAATGTTCAAGCCTTTTCGTAAAATATGACGATCAAGAGCCGGAGTTTACCCCACTATCCACTCCAGAATTTTCATCATATGCTACAATCATACACTAAGTTCACTTCACTCACTGCTTCAGAATAGAGACGACAAAACTATTTCAGTATTTGCACAAAGCCACTTTATGCAGCGTGGACCGCAGCAAGATGTGCTGGGAGAGAGTCGGTGAGGTTCTGGAAGGTACCGACAGGGATGTGGAGTCATACTGACTCCAGTACCGCGGCCAGCTGTGCAACGTTTCTCAATTGAGGAAACATGGAGCGAACAATGCCATTGAGGTGGTGCCGCAGATTCTTCACTGGGTGTAAACCGGGACAGTTAAGTGGCCAGGGATATACGATAAACTCATTCTGGAGCTTTTCAGACCACGCAAGTACACTGCGAACTGTGTGACACGTTGCGTTGTCCTGCTGGTAGATGCCATCGTGGCAGGGAAAAACAAACTGCATATAAGGGTGAAGATGATCCCTAACGATGGATGCTCATTTTTGTTGATCCACTGTATCTTCCAGAATGACGAGATCGTCCACGGAAAGCTACGAAAACGTTCCTGCCGTACTGGTAGAAAATACGAAGAAATTCTGGTCGTATGTAACGTACACAAGCGGCAAGACGCAGTAAATACCTTCGCTGCGCAGTGCCGATGGCACTGTTACCGACGACTGTGCCGCTAAAGCGGAGTTATTGAACGCAGTTTTCCGATATTCCTTCACCAGGGAAGACGAATGGAATGTTCCAGAATTTGAAACACGAACAGCTGCTAGCATGAGTTTCTTAGAAGTAGGTACCTTAGGGGTTGCGAAACAACTCAAATCGCTTGATACGGGCAAGTCTTCAGGTCCAACTTGTATATCGATTAGGTTCCTTTCAGATTACGCTGATACAATAGCTCCCTACTTAGCAATCATATAAAACCGCTCGCTCACCGATAGATCTGTACCTACAGATTGGAAAATTGCGCAGGTCGCACCGTTGTTTAAGAAGGGTGGTAGGAGTAATCCATCGAACTACAGACCTGTATCATTGACGTCGGTCTGCAGTAGGGTTTTGGAGCATATACTGTATTCAAACGTTATGAATCACCTCGAAGGGAACGATCTATTGATGCGTAATCAGCATGGTTTCAGAAAACATCGTTCTTGTGCAACGCAGCTAGCTCTTTATTCGTACGAAGTAATGGCCGCTATCGACAGGGGATCTCAAGTTGATTCAGTATTTCTAGATTTCCGGAAAGCTTTTGACACCGTTCCTCACAAGCGACTTCTAATCAAGCTGCGGGCCTACGGGGTATCGTCTCAGTTGTGCGACTGGATTCGTGATTTCCTGTCAGGAAGGTCGCAGTTCGTAGTAATAGACGGCAAATCATCGAGTAAAACTGAAGTGATATTAGGTGTTCCCCAGGGAAGCGTCCTGGCACCTCTGCTGTTGCTGATCTATATAAATGACCTGGGTGACAATCTGAGCAGTTCTCTTAGGTTGTTCGCAGATGATGCTGTAATTTACCGACTAGTAAGGTCACCCAAAGACCAGTATCAGTGGCAAAGCGATTTAGAAAAGATTGCTGTATAGTGTGGCAGGTGGCAGTTGACGCCAAATAACGAAAAGTGTGAGGTGATCCACATGAGTTCCAAAAGAAATTCGTTGGAATTCGATTACTCGATAAATATATATGACGGTAGTATCGGTTCCCGAAAGAACAGTTACCGTGGATGACCATGCAGCTTTGCTAGAAATGAAATCATAATTAAATGGACACCCTAGCTGCAAACAGGCGTTCATGTACTTCATTGGGGACATGTTGAAAATGTGTGCCCCGACCGGGACTCCAACCCGGGACCTCCTGCTTACATGGCAGACGCTCTATCCATCTGAGCCACCGTGGGCACGGAAGATAGTGCGTCTGCAGGGACTTATCCCTTGCACATTCCCAACATGTCCAAACCACTACATTCGTAGTGCGCCTAATAGATGCTTGCCCATCATAGTCATTACTCGTGGCAGATTAATCTACCAAGTCCCGTACGAGTTCGGGCACAGCGTGTGGGTTCGAACAAGAAGGTCAATGGCCGGGCAGCCATATTTTAACTATATATGACGGTAGAATCTGTTCCCGAAAGAACAGTTACCGTGGATGACCATGCAGCTTTGCTAGAAATGAAATGATAATTAAATGGACACCCTAGCTGCAAACAGGTGTTGACGTACTTCATTGGGGACATGTTAAAAATGTGTGCCACGACCGGGACACGAACCCGGGACCTCCTGCTTACATGGCAGACGTTCTATCCATCTGAGCCACCGTGGGCACAGAGGATAATGCGTCTGCAGGGACTTATCTTTCGGGAACATATACTACCGTCATATATAGTTAAAATATGGCTTCCCGGCCATTGACCTTCTTGTGCGAACGCACACGCTATGCCCGAACTCGTACGGGACTTGGTAGATTGATCTGCCACGAGTAATGAGTATGATGGGCAAACATCTATTAGGCGCACTACGAATGAACTGGTGTGGACATGTTGGGAATGTAGATCTCACGGGCAGCGTGCAAGGGATAAGTCCCTGCAGACGCATTATCCTCTGTGCCCACGGTGGCTCAGATGGATGGAAGGTCGCCGGCGGACGGCGTGGAGGTAGGACGTAGTGTGGTGTGCGCTGCGCCGTCTGTGCTTCCGCGTGGTAAGTCTTGCGCTTGCTGCGGCTTAAAACTCTGTTTATAGAACGCTTCGAGAAGTAATGAGTAGCATGCAGTGATGGCTCAACCAAGTCGAAAAGATACGTTGAAACTTACCTTTGATCCTCGATATGCCAGACCCAAGTCGTTTGAAGTAGAAAATTGGTTAGAAGAAGATGTGAAGCTCTCCTTTAATGATGTAATTGGGATCCACCTGTCGATTGTAACTTGTGTCGTGTTTGTTAAAATGCGTAGTCCCGAGTTGTGCGAGAAAATAGTTGAATCTACCGGAGGTGTCATGAAATTTAAGCACTCAGATGGAAACGTTGGTGAAGTCACCGTTGCACATGCTGGTTTTGGCATTCGCACAATTCGAATCTTCGAGTTACCTTTTGAGATTACAACAGACCAAATTAATGCTGTAATTTCACCCTTCGGGAAAGTGCTCAGCAACTTTGCCGAGAAATGGTCAAGCGCGCATAAATTCCCAGTACTAAATGGCGTACGTCAGCTTCGTGTAGAGTTACAAAAGCACATCCCGTCGTACATCAATGTCTGCGGATATAGAGGGATTGTAATTTATGACGACCAACCGCGAACCTGTGCCGCCTGTAACAAGCCTGGGCACGTTCGCGCAGAATGTATACAGCGGCGTGTTGCACAGCTGCCGGCCGGCGAGGCCGCCAGGCCACCGGCGATGACAACACTGCCAGGAACCTACGCCGCCGTGGCACGCGAACGGCCGACTGTCTCCTCAGCCCCTGAATCGTGTGCAAATACAAATTCTCCAAACACTGAAATTCCGATGGACGTCAGTGCCGTCATAGCTAACGACCTACAAGAGTCCCGCCAATCTACGGAAACAGTTGAAGTTCCACCGACACCGGCACCTGCAATTGTAAAGGCAGCAGATCCGCCGGAAGCTGAAGACCGACACACCTTGCAGGAAAGCGACACTAACGTGGATACTGAAGAAAGTCCGTCGAGAGGCAATTCTCCGAAGAAAAATAAGAAACGCCGGCTGGCGCGCAAAGGTGCAGAGGAGACAGCTCCCACACTCCGACAAAAAGCGAAGGAAATAGGTAGTACCTTACGCCAACAGATCTGTAGCAACACGAAAGCGACACCAGTTTCTGTGGAGCGTTCCCCTTCTGCGCTGGAAAAACGAGACGTCCAAGGAAAGCCAACAAAGAAAGCATCCAACGACCCTCAAGAAACGAGTCACTCTCATGAAGCTTCACTCGTCCCACCCACGACGACAACCTCCACCAGCTGGGCAGACGAAAGCGACCATAACAATGCCGACGCTGAAATGAGAGAAGTTTCAGAAACTCAGACAGACTGTAAGCTAGCCCCACAGGTGGCTGATTTCTTCAACGACGACGTCTCCGCGAACGAACATTCTAAAGAACAAGGACACACCGCTGAAACATTTGCTACCGGAGAATATTATTAAGATGCGTTTTAAAGCTGACGTTTGCGAGACAAAACAGAAGAATGTTTTTTAAAGTTAGATCAAGTAGAATGAAGAATGTCTGACATACAAGCATACAAAATCGCGACAGTAAACCTTAATAAGATTCACAGTTCCTTTAAACTACAGAACTTAAAAGATTTTATATATGCTTCTGACAGTGACATTATACTTTTACAAGAAGTGACAGACATTGAGCTTGGTAACGTACCTGGCTTCAACGCCATTACAAACCCAGGGCATGGAGCGGAAATGGGCACGGCTCTGCTCACAAAGGAGGGCATAGTAGTCCAAGATGTAGTAAAACTACCAAACAGTAAAGGCATAGCGGCCACAATAAACAACATACGGCTCATTAACGTGTATGCCCCTTCAGGATCCAGTAACAGGCACCGCAGAACGGAGTTCTTTAAAGAAGAAATTGTCCCACTATTTGGAACTCGATATGATCACCTTATCCTAGGAGGAGATTTTAATTGTGTTTTGCATGCCAAAGACCAAACTCCCAATTTTAACAAGTGTACTGAACTGGAACGTATAGTTAATGACTTAAGACTAATAGACTCATGGGAACATATGCACGGTGCAGCCCCTGGCTTCACCCACGCCACAAGTCACTCGGCGAGCCGTCTCGACAGGATATATGTAACGCACAATTTGAAACACCTCATTTTGCAGTCCGAAGTATGGCCTACCGTTTTTTCAGATCATGCTGCATACATATGCACAATCAATCTGATAAAACAAGGGACATTCAGAGGTCGAGGCACATGGAAGCTCAATGTGTCACATCTGGAAGACCATGCTTGTCAGGAGGCATTTCACAAGGTATGGAGAGAGTGTGAAAGCAAATTTAGCTCGTACAACTCTGGCACTGACTGGTGGCTGAAACATGCCAAACCTAAAATACGGAGGTTTTTCATAAACTACTCCAAAGATAAAAACTTTTGGTACAAATCAACTATAGAATTTTACTTTCAGTGTCTAAGGGATTTGTACAAGTGCGATACAACAGTTGTGGACAACTACGAAAGAATTAACAAAATTAAAGCAAAAATCTTAGCACTACGGCGTGAACAACTGGAAGGCTACCAAATAAGGTCGCGTGCCCAGAACTTAGCCCAGCACGAGGTCACTTCCATTTATCATGTCATTCGTGAAAGCAAAAGGGCGGCTCGCAAGATATTATCTGAAATAACAACTGATGATGGAAGGAAGCTGACGAAGCAAAGAGAGATTAAAGAGGCAATCGTACAGCATTTCGAATCCTTAATGTCTAGTCAGCCGGTTGACGAACAGCTTCAAGACGAGTTAATGATTAACCTCCAGGGCAAAGTATGCCACGCGGAAGCACAAACTCTCATCTCGGAAGTGACTGAAGAAGACGTCGAAGAAGCTATATATGGAAGCACGAAAAATAAGGCTCCAGGGGCAGATGGAATTCCGGCAGAATTTTATCGCAGATTCAGTGGCCTCGTAAAAGGCAAGTTTACTCTCATCTGCAACGAACTGCTAAACCCTGAGAATGACATCCCGAAGGAATTTCGTGAGGGACTCGTAGTGCTAGTGCCAAAAACTACCAATACGAAATCTGTAAGCGCTCTGAGGCCAATTACGCTTTTAAACAACGATTACAAAATCTTTGGCCGCATCCTCGCTCGCAGGCTGAAAACCACAATGACCAGCGTCACTGGCCCTTATCAAACAAGTGTGGGCAAAGACAGAAGAATTCTCCAGACCCTCTGTGATTACAGGGACCTAATCTCAACGGCCGACGTCTGCAAAATAAAATGTGCACTCATCTCACTCGACTTTGACAAAGCCTTCGACAGAGTTAATCATAGTTTTCTCCTTCGCACCATGGGCGCAATGGGCTTCCCACCTCTATTCATTGCGGTAGTAAGAAATACAGTAACAAACAACTCAGCCAGATTTGTCATCAATGGACACATTAGCCGCCCGATTGCCGTCACCAGCTCCATTAGGCAAGGGTGTCCAATGTCAATGGCACTCTTCGCCATCGCCATCGAGCCCCTGCTTGCCTCCCTTATGAAACATCTACAAGGACTACAAATACATGGAGAAAAGATCGTGTGCAAGGCATACGCTGATGATGTTGGCTTCCTAGTCGTGAATGGCGCTGAAGTACAGAGCGCACTACGAATAGTAACAAAATATGAACAGGCATCTGGTGCAAAACTTAATAGAACAAAGTCGGGGATTTTCAACATCGGCCGTGGAATTGGGACGCAAACGCAGGATCTGTTACGCGAGCTTGTAACCATGAAATGTCTTGGCATAGATTTTAAAAGAAATATCAAGCACACTATTGCTGCGAATTATCGCAAATTACTTAACAGCATACGCGCCTCTGTACAAGCACATAGTATTAGGAAACTCGATGAACTTCAAAAAGTAACAGTGGCAAATGTATACATTACATCCAAAGTTAATTATGTAGCACAAGTTCTGCCACCACCTGCGACTTTGTTGAAAAGCATCGCATCTGCACTAGGACACTTTGTGAGCCGCGGACGTATTTTCAAAGTCAAATATGACATTCTGATGCTCCCTACGAAATGTGGTGGGTTAAATCTTACCGATGTCAGCAAAAAAGCGCAAGCCTTATACCTTGCTACCACATACAAACAATGGAAAGAGCCAAGTGGTACCCTTGCTGCACATTTGTTAAACGAAATAGCTCCTGCTGACGTCAGTGCACCTATAAATGTCCAACACATACCCAACGGACTATACCACTTGAAATACTTTTTCGTAGAATACAGCTATATACAGGCAAGGATTCCTGGAAAAGACATCATGAAAGTAAAAGAACTTTATAATAACTTGATGAAAGACAAACTCAGAAACGACGTAGAACAAAAGTATCCTTGTTATAACTGGGAAACAATATGGGAAAATATTCACTGCCGGAACTTGCCAACGTATATCAAATCGACCTGGTACTATGCTGTAAACAGAAAAATTACGACGAACTATAAACTTCACTCTATTCGATTGGCCGAGTCACCGCTGTGTCCATTATGTAAAATACCAGATACCGAAGAGCATAGATTGCTGTGTGACAGGGCAAAAGAAATATGGCTCTACATAAGACAAAAGATAGCGAGCATCAGCAGAACTACGCCCAATGCCGTTACGACTGCTGAATTTTTAAACCCTGACGGTATACCTTACCCTAAAACAAAACGAAATGCAATTAACTGGTTGAAAGGCCAAACGATGCATTACGTCCTAACAAAAGAATCAAGCAATAGGGAGGACTTCTGGGTATACCTTACAACTGAGCACCACAAGTTGATGTGTACTAAAAAATACAAAGAAAATTACGCAAACTTCTTAACTAAAACAATCCTGTAACCATTAGAAATGCGTAATTTACATTGCACATTCAAGCATTTCGTATATTAGACGAATGATTTTTGGTTAAAGTTTGTTCTTCACGTAGCAGGAGGAGGATTTCCAACAGAAAGTAGTCAGAGAAGATCATCAGTATAGACCAATTAAGCCTATGTGTATCTATTACTTTGGTTTCGGAGAAACACAGTGATGAAACTGGTTTATGCCATTTATTTAGTTTCTGTTTTTCTTTCCTTTTCTTTTCACAAGAAGACGCATTTATGTTAATTAAGTGTAAAATCAAGCAGAAGAAGCCTATTTTACTTCATTACCTTCTGAAAAAGGAAATTATACTTATCAGCAATAATGAGTTTGCTTCTTTCCGTTTTTCCACGCACGGAGAACGAAACCTACAGATGCAGTTACATTTCCACAACAATTATGAGACTGCCTTCTCAATGGAATTTACATTTATTTTTATTCAAGCCATGTTGCCAACAAAGGCAACAGAAGGAGCATACTTCGTTCGTCGTTCAGAAGAAGCGCGTTTCCACATCATCAAGTTACTTACATTCTTAAAGGCGGAGAAGCCGGGCCGAGAAGGCAACACTTGGCGAGCGTAAAGGATGGGTTGAAGGGGAGGAAGGAGACCCAAAAAAGAAAAAAAAAAAAGAAAAAAAAAAGATGGATAGAGCGTCTGCCATGTAAGCAGGAGGTCCCGGGTTCGAGTCCCGGTCGGGGCACACATTTTCAACATGTCCCCAATGAAGTACATCAACGCCTGTTTGCAGCTAGGGTGTCCATTTAATTATCATTTCACTCGATAAATAGTACAATTCTCAAGGCTGTCAGTTCAACTAAGTACCTGGGTGTTAAAATTACGAAAAACTTCAGTTGGAAAGACCACGTAGATAATATTGTGAGGAAGCCGAGCCAAACATTGCGTTTCATTGGCAGGACACTTAGAAGTTGCAACAAGTCCACTAAAGAGACCGCTTACACTACACTCGTTCGTCCGCTGTTAGAATATTGCTGCGAGGTGTGGGATCCTTACCAGGTGGGATTGACGGAGGACATCGAAAGGGTGCAAAAAAGGGCAGCTCGTTTTGTATTATCACGTAATAGGGGAGAGAGTGTGGCAGATATGATACGCGAGTTGGGATGGAAGTCATTAAAGCAAAGACGTTTTTCGTCGCGGCGAGATCTATTTACGAAATTTCAGTCACCAACTTTCTCTTCCGAATGCGAAAATATTTTGTTGAGCCCAACCTACATAGGTAGGAATGATCATCAAAATAAAATAAGAGAAATCAGAGCTCGAACAGAAAGGTTTAGGTGTTCGTTTTTCCCGCTCGCTGTTCGGCAGTGGAATGGTAGAGAGATAGTATGAATGTGGTTCGATGAACCCTCTGCCAAGCACTTAAATGTGAATTGCGGAGTAATCATGTAGATGTAGATGCACTAGCCCAAGGCCACCCCTCCGATGACACATAAAACGTGATTCATCCGACAATGCCACTTGTCGCCACTCACTGGAGGTCCATTTGCGGTACTGGCTTGCAAATTCCATCCCTCGTCGCCGATGAACAGCAGTCAGAATGTGTAATAAAAGTATGTCATAGTACATATAATTATTCTACTTCTGTAATAGTAGTGCTCAGATTTTACATGTAAATTTAACTTCAGTTTCATAAAGTGCATCTACCACTTTAAATAAAATTCTGCTTTAAAGTAGTCCTAGTTTTCCCACAAAAATTTTAATTCCAAAATTAGGATAGCAGAATGTGACTGCACTTCAGCATATTCTGTTAACAGCAGAGACATGTGTCGAGAATCTTAGTAAGACTAGAAGACTAGTTTAATCCCAGCAAAAGAAATCTCCTTTTACTCACTCCAGAAAAATATAAAAGATACTATAAAATCTTCACTCATATTAAACTGCTCTCAATCATTTACAGGAGAATCCACAGAATCTGATGTTTCTAATTAGTATCACAACGAAAGTTTAAAAACCAAATGCCACTTGTGGCAACTGCAGATAAATTTTTAACAGTTGCATACCAATTGGGGGGGGGGGGGGGGTCAGTAACGGACGCCAACGATGTTTTTAGGCTAAAACTCCTGTCGTGTTCAGTATTTTATTTAATAAATACATGAAATTTGTCATAATTATAATTGCTACAATCGACAATAAGAACAGCTTTTGCTTTACACTCATTGTTGAGTCATAGCGATTGTTATAAGCCGGCCCGGGTGGCCGAGCGGTTCTAGGCGCTACAGTCTGGAATGCGCGACCGCTACGGTCGCAGGTGCGAATCCTGCCTCGGGCATGGATGTGTGTGATGTCCTTAGCTTAGTTAAGTTTAAGTAGTTCTAAGTTCTAGGGGACTGATGACCTCAGAAGTTAAGTCCCATAGTGCTCAGAGCCATTTGAACCATTTTTTGATTGTTATAACTGAAGGTGTAGCTGGTCAACAATCACCACTCGCAGTCAACCGGTAAACAGTGTGGCGAGTGGAAGGTAATATCTTTGTGGCATTTGACACAATGTACAAGAAGATGAAATTGACCGATGACGAAATTAGAAATGTGCTTGAGAGTTCAGACTATGAATTTAGTGGTGAACCATCCGAAAGCTCAAGCAGTGAAACTGAATATTTAGTCATGGAAATTCCAGATCAAGTAGTTTCTGACAGCAGCGAGTTGGATGAAAGTGAGCAGGGTAAGTAACGATTTTTATTACTTTTGCAGTTATTTTGGAGTATATTAGGATGTGTGTCTGGGTAGAGTGCTTAGTTTCCTAGTGTTCGGTTCTGGTTTAATATTTTTATAGATATTCAACCAACAAGAAGACGACCCAGGCCGATAGCACAAATTAATGAACTTGAAAAAGACATGGTGGCCCCGTCAAGTATGATATGGAAGAGAAGCTCTTACGTAAATCAAAGGAGGAGGTCTGTTGCTAACGTAATGAGAACCCCGAAAGGAACTAAGCCAGGGATAAAACCTGATACACCAGGTTTAGCTTTTCCTATGTACTTCTATGATAACATCCTGGATAACATTTTGATGTCTACCAATCAAAAGCTTGGAAATCTTAGGGAATCATCCGAAGATATTTTCATAAAAAATTCGAAAGTGAAGAAATTGTGTCAGCAATTGGAATTCTATTGAACTGTGGAGTCCATAGACAGAACAAGGACAGTTTACGTGATACATTTAGTAAAGAAACCTTTCCGATGTTCCGAGCTTCATTTTAGGAGCATAGACTGAGGCTCTTACTGAAGTGCTTGCGTTTTGATGATGCTCTAACTCGTGCAGCTAGAAGACAGACCGACAAATTTGCTCCTATCAGGGATATATGGAACATGATAGTAAATTTCCTGAGTTTTATAATCCTAGTGAGTCAGTCACAGTGGATGAAGAACTTGTGACCTTCCATGGGCGATGCCCATTCAGGCTATATATTCCAACAAAACCAGGAAAATATGGAATAGAGGTGAACATGTTATGTGATTCAGATACGAAATACTGCTTCGCTGCGGATCCCTACGCTGGAAAACACGCTAATGAGAAGAGTCATAACAATGACCCTGAAATAGTTAGAACATTGAATGAAATGTCTAACTTGAAACAATCTGCAAGAAATGTTACCATGGACAGAAAGTTCACTACCGTTCCACTCGCATCTGATCTTTTGAAAAAGAAAATAACTACAGTTGGTACTAATCGAAGTGACAAACGCCATGTTCCTACAGAACTCCGTCCCGTTTCTCTAAAAGCTACACCGGGAACAATCGATTTGCCTTTAGTGATGATGCCACGTTTGTCAGTTACGTGCCTAAGAAAGGAAAGATTGTCACAGTATTGTCAACCCAACATCATGATATGAATGCGACGGAAGAGAAGAAAGACATCATCCTATTCTACAACTGTACAAAGTCAGGAGTGGATACATTCGATAAGTGTGTAAGAACGTACAGCTGCCGTCGAGCAAAGCGTCGATGGCCAATGGCGGTGTTTTTCAACTTGATTGACGTTGCAGCATACAATTCATATGTTCTATTTCAAGATACACATAAGGAATGAACAAATAATTACCCGACAAAAAGCTCTGGAAGAAAGAAGTACCTGAAAGATCTTACTCGTGAACTTTGTAACTTCAACATGAAAAGACGCGCTCAAAATGCTGTAGGTCTACACTCAAAATACACTACAGCGTTATCAACTTTTGGGTATGAGTGCTATCAAAATCAAGGTGCTCTGAGCAGAGGAAACAACGTTACGGAGTCGCGACGGAAAGTAACATGTGCAGCTGTGCATAATCTGCCAAAGAAAGGACACTGTTAATTATGCGCCCGAAGCAAAGACCGTAAGTACATGAAATCTTGCACTTCTCGCAGGAAGTATATCTGCTCTGCACACATCAAGAAAGAAGTAGTTCGTATTGTAAAGTGTTCTGAATGTGAATCTGAGTTAACCTTGTAATTGTGAAATTAATACAAATAAATGTAAAAAAACTATTTATTTTTTACTAAAAATGTCCCAGGAACCCTTTCCCACTAATAATAATCAATATTTTAATCTTCCACTCTGCCAAAATTATGGAAATACATAAGTAATGTGATTTATCCTAGATAGAGAATGTGACCCCTCCCATTGGCGTTGGCCAGTGTAACATACAGAATTGGTATTTGACTGTTAACATACACTAAGCATGAAGATGGCAAAACACGCAATTATCATAATGTGTAAACACAGTATCACATTTAGCAAGCATGATGCATACATTAATAAGAATTTTATCACACTGTTCTGAGAGCAAGAAGTACGTAGCTTATAGCTCACACGAAGTATCATCCCTCAAGTAAGACTCATTAATGGAGAATGTACAGACAAAACCTCTCTATAGTATCCCAACACTGCTAGCAGTAGTAATTGACTGATCACTCCCACAGCTCGGCACTCGCAAGACATGCAGTTATTACGAAAATTTGTTGAACACTGACAGTATGAAACAATGAGTGAGTTGTACTGAAATTAACAACTAATCAGAATTTCACTGCAGAAGATCATGCCAGAGTAAGCCAAATTTGGAACTGGTTTACACTAACAGGAATTAACATTAAATGATAGAAACTGCAAGTAACTGCACATCACACATCAGAATCTACACTACTATACAAAGACAAGTCGTTGTTGAAAGCTGTTATCAATATCTCAAAAAGTACTTGCCCAATTTATTTAAAATTATCACACCATACTGCAATAAACATTCGAACGTACAAAGGCTACAAACTTTGTAAAAATATGTGGTATATAAGTGCAAGTACGATGTAATGTGACAACGTCATTCGTAGTAATCGTAAATAGTTCTTGGCTGATTTACTTCCTATTTTGATATGATACTCTAATAAAATACATATACTATATAAATTATCGAAGTTTCCAAGTTATCAACAAAAATCTCGGAACGACCTTGACCAATTTACTTCCAATTTTGACATAATACTTTAATATCCTCAACCAGTTTATGTACTTCTGTAAGATTTGTTGGCTGACAAGTCGCACGAGGCACTTCTAGTCCCATCACAGCCCAAACACGTCGTCGACTGGAGACAAGTCCGAAGATCGTGCTGACCCGGAAAGTCGCTACATACCTTGCAGAGCACGGTGAGGTTCACGGGAAATTTGCAGGTGAGCATCATCCCTTTGGAACAACACATCCCTTTCCTATGGCAAGAACTGCAAAAGAATGTATCTAACAACATTCTGCACGTACCGAGATGCTTGTTAGAGTCCCCTCCAGAAACGCCAGAGGTGAATGAGAGTTGAAGTTTATCGTATTCGAGACCATAAGGGCCGGGATGGGCCCAATGCGTCTTGGACGAATGCACTCTACAACACGGTGCTCACCAGGTCTATGTCATGTGCGGAAACGACCTTCACTTGTGTGCGGGCAGAATCTGCTCTCATCGCTGAAGACCAACAGCGCGCTATTCTATCTTCCAAGTGATCGTCTGACGGAACCAATGCCGGCCGGAGTGGCCGTGCTGTTCTAGGCGCTACAGTCTGGAACCGAGCAACTGCTACGGTCGCAGGTTCGAATCCTGCCTCGGGCATGGATGTGTGTGATGTCCTTAGGTTAGATGGGTTTAATTAGTTCTAAGTTCTAGGCGACTGATGATCTCAGAAGTTAAGTCGCATAATTCTCAGAGCCGTTTGAACCTTTTGAACGGCACCAATGGAGCCGTGCACGTAGATGCTGTGGCGTTAGTGAATGATGGGCTAGAGGTGTGCGTGCCCATAGTCCCACTACTGAGAACTGATTGGCAACAGTTCGTGTTGACACATGTGGATTCACGAGCCCTCTTATTTATGCTGTGTTAGCTGTGCGATCTGTCACTGCTGCCCTCACAATATGACGATCCTGTCAGACATCTGTGCTGCGTGGACGTCCAGAACCTCGTCTACAGGTGAGAGAATGTTCACATGACCTCTGATACCAGCACCGTTGCACAACTGCTACAACACGTCCAACTTGTGTGGCAATTCTCCGAAACGACCATCCAGCCTCTCGGAAGGCCACTACGCCCTTTCACACTCGCCCAGTGGGCTATCGGAAACACGAGTTTCCCTCCGTGGCAAGGTTGCCTGCTAGCTCCACACGTTCGTACCACACTAAACTTTCGGGCTGTGAGCATTCCCTATTAAACGGTAGACACAGATGGAGCTCTGATGGCTGTGACACTACGCTGTATGTTGTCGGACGACGTTGAAACCATTATCAGTACATCTACTTTACTCAGGTGGCAAATGCCGTCATCGGATCATAACCGACGTCGTCTTTCCTCCATGCATTGCTGCCTGTGGAGGCTACACTAAGTACTAAAGTTGGTGTTTCGGTATGGGTCGATTCCTAGTACCTCATATATACGAGGATTGGAACTCAAATAGTGGCAAACATTTATTCATAACCGATACAAAAGAGTTACATGTTTGCACCTGTCACTGTCCTTCAAAGTAGCTACCAGCGTTGCACAGAACCCGTCGCCAACGATGTGGAAGGCGTAGTATACCGTTAGCAGAGCTTGTTCTGCTGATGGTGTGAAAGGAGCGGTCTACTGCCTGTCGAATCTCTGGAACAGTTCTGAAGCGAATGCCACGAAGTGGTTCCTTCATCTTCGGAATCAAATCAAAGCCACAAGGACTTAACTCCTGGGAATATGGTGGATGGTACAGTACTTCCCAGTCCCATCGACCGAACAGAGCAGCCACAGCTAGCGCTGTATGCGCCCGCGCATTGTCGTGCAAAATGATGGGTGGGTTACGCAGAAAGTGTTGCCGCTTCTTTCGCAAAGCTGGCCGCAGGTTATGATCCAAAAACGAACAGTAATACTGTGCATTGACGGTGGCATTCGCTTCAGAACTGTTCTCGAGATTCGACAGGTAGTAGACCAGTCCATTCGCATCATAAAAAAAACAGGCTCTGCTAAAGGTATACTACGCCTTCCACATCACTGGCAACGGGTTCTGCATAACGCTGCTGACTACATTGAACGACAGTTCAAATGGTTCAAATGGCTCTGAGCACATGGGACTTGACTTCTGAGGTCATCAGTCCCCTAGAACTTAGAACTACTTAAACCTAACTAACCTAACGACATAACACACACCCATGCCCGAGACAGGATTCGAACCTGCGACCGTAGCGGTCGCGCGGGTCCAGACTGTAGTGCCTAGAACCGCTCGGCCACCCCAGCCGGCTGAAAGACAGTAACAGGTGCAAACATGTAACTCTTTTGTATCGGTTGTGAATAAATAGTTGCCACTATTAAAGTTCCAACCCTTGTATATGACTGAAGGCGTCGACGTAGTTAGCGAAATCCTCGAATATTTCTTGACCGTTGTACTTCTTGAATCAAGACTAGAGTAACATTTGGACAGACACTGGTAACAAAAATTTCGAAAAGTTCTTGACCGATTTACTTCCAATTTCTACACGATTGTTGACAAATATCTCGAAAATTTCGTGACGGATGTACTTCAAATTTTTACACATGCTCTAATTAACATTCGGAAGGGCATAGGCAATATTTTTTGGAACAACAACGTACAGGACTTCTGTTAAAACAACTGTGAGGAAGAAAATACTGAGCTACTCTGTGCTATGAAAGGGTGTACGTGGTGTTTATTTTTCAGTTTCTTTTGAGTGCGATAACAGGGCATTTAAACCATTGGACAATTAGTTTCTCCCCTACGTATTCTTTCTCCTTACATATATAACTTTAAACAAAAATTGTATGCGCAACTATTTTGTTTCTTTCCTCGTAGCCGGTTATAAAAGAAAATAGGAAAGTTCTATTCATGGCTGTGGGCTTATGATTAGAATACTATTACGGAATGTGATCATTCGAAACTTGGTAGTCTTACTCATTTGCTGATTAAAACTATAGGAAATTCTATTGTTGAAGCTACTACCCTCACATAACCAGCAGCTCGACAGGCCTCTCATACCCCATATACCAATGATTAGAACCGATTTACCGAATTATTTCAAACGATTTCAGTTCTCAATCAACATTTCATAAGCTACAACAATACACAAGGTTCAACGTTCAGGGGATTGCTAAAGGGACATAGAGAGGGGAAGGAGGAGATGAGCAAAGATAGGACGGAAGAAAAGGTCGAGAAAGGTAGTGGGAGAAGGAGACGGATAGAGAGTGGGGGGGGGGGGGGGGGCAATGGACAGAGAGAAGGAAGGAGGAGCAGGAGCCGCGGGGGATTAGCCGAGCGGTCTCAGGCGCTGCAGTCATGGACTGTGCGGCTGATCCCGGCGGAGGTTCGAGTCCTCCCTCAGGCATGGGTGTGTGTGTTTGTCCTTAGGAGAATTTAAGTAGTGTTTAAGCTTAGGGACTGATGACCTTAGCAGTTAAGTCCCACAAGATTTCACACACATTTGAACATTTTTTTTTGAGGAGGAGGAGATACAGAGAGCGGTGAGGAGGTAATCAGGACTTGCAGTATACCCAAATCCCATACATATTTAGCATCTGCAAATCATTGCAGTGTTCGTTAGTATTCAAAATGAACAAAATCCTGGCAAAGGGATAACAAATTTGCAAGTGGTGTGCACTGATAAGCAGATGATTTAACTTCTACCAAGTATATCTACCTTGTCCTGGTAATGTCTTGCAAAAATCCAAAAACAGCCCAAACAACACATCTACTAAGAGAACCAGCCTAGATAAAAGAAAATAATTGTGTATGACGAGCACACCCTACATTTAATTCGCAACGGAAGCATTTCACGCATAATATAGTAACCTGGATAATGATGAATATGAAAAGCTTAATCACAAGATCAAAATAATTTTATAATGTGGTAATGGGGGACTTACAGTTGTTCACTTTACAACACGATGTGGACCCAGTATGGTAGTCATAATAGTCAAACAAGAATGACAGAATTATTTCAAGCAATACGACTTGAAGTCATTTGAATGATTTACAGCTTGAAATGTTTGAATGCGCATGGTTTAGCAACGGTGATTAAACACCTCTTGATAAGACTCTATGTGAAATAGCTTAAGAGACATTCTGTGGAACCAGTCAGAGCGGTACACCAAACAGCGTCCGTCGTCATAACAATACAACTTCATTGCTTCAAAAGTCGTCCCCCGGTGGCTGACTTAACAGAGCGACCGTACACATGAGACTACACATGAGAGTTGCAGTTTGGAATGTAGGCCTTAAAGACCACGCACACCTCGCAGTGTTTCTATCTCCCACCTGTCGTCTTATAAAGATGATAATGTCCCTTTTACTGCAGAGCATGTGCTCAGCCATGGCTTTGTTTATGAATTGGAGCAGTGACGGTTATGATTACAGTAAAATGAGGATCCTCTTCTCAGTGAAGAGCACTTCAGTACAATTAAAGAGATGCGTTATTTTATTCCGAACACTAAGTCTTCCCACAGCATCGTTACCACACGAAAGAGTTACAGCAAATGACTGTATGACATATGACTAGTGTAAATTGCTGCCACATAAATCCAATAACGCTTAACAACACTTTTTGAAAAACATTCTGAGCAGTGAAACAAGTTACGCATGCTACAGCTCTCGCTTTTAACAAAATTTACGCTCGTGACCACAGGTGGGTTCGGCCATTAGATACGTGATCAGTCACTTTGGCCTGTGTCGTCCAACTCTAATAATGCAATAAATCTTAACAGTGGCGTTGCATGGGCGACCGTAATCGACCACGGCCCACAACCGACTATAAAAATGCAATATTTCTTAAGAGTGAGTTTACACGCATGATCATAATCAGCAACTGCTGTCTCCCAACACTAATAATACTGAAATTACTTCACACAAACGGCTATGACCATCTCTTATACGACCATTCACGTTGGCCATCGCCACCTGACTCTAACGAGCACTGACACTGGAGATCCTGCCTTTTAGCCAATCAGTGGTCAGGAATATGCTCACTCCTTTATAAGGGTCGGCTTTACTCAGCCAATTGGAACCAACCACACTATCTCCGGCTGGAATGTGTGACCGTAACTCGCCATCATGGCGTCTCCACTTTCTAATAGTCTCAGCAGCATTAGAGCTTGCTGCATATTGCACAGTGTTACTGTTTAGGGAATATTAATGTACTGTAAATGTTACTCATTCACCCCTTTTTACAAAACGATAAATTCTCTCAGAGATATCGTATTTTGAAAATCAATTGCCTACAAAATGCTTTATCAATGTCTTTAATTAAACTCATGATATGCTTCCATATTTAGTTATGACATTAATTAAGGTTGATCGACTTCAGTACTATAATGACATAAATAATATTGTTACTTTTTCTAAAAATATTCCGAGTATATTTTATAAATAGTTATCCTAAGTCTATCAGCGCAGTACCATCCATTTTGTGTCTACTGTATCTCCACTTTTCGTTTCTTGATATTTTATCATCCTGTCTACTCTAACAATCTCATATATTTAAACATAAAATTTAAAGCGTAACTGAGCTCTCATCTTTCGACACCTTGCCGTATTTTATACAAAAAGGATGTCTCTTTACATACAACACACTAACAGTTTTGACGGGAGTCATCTGGGTTGTGGTACTCCTCGAGGGCGAGATAATACTGGCACTACTGCTAATATTTTTTAATAGGCGTAAGGCCGTGATCCAGAGTATATTTCACCGCCTTACGTTTCGTCTTCAAATCCTGCAGACGCCATCGAAGGTTTTCGCGAGTCAGAAAACAGTTACAGTCTCAAAGGAGCTCAACAAACCGAACTGTTCTATTGCATCCACGCAACCGTCGATTCTTTATCTTATCATAACGCTACCTTACATAGCGGAATCGGGCAGACGTATGTTTTCCTTTAATTTGTAACAACTATCAAAGACTGCACCAGCAGATAACTCAGAAATCATCGTATTGATAAAGTGTTAAAGCAAACTAGACAGGTGTTCTAGTATTTGAGCACTGCAAAGGATTTTCGCCGGCCACTTGTCACAGCAGGAATATATGAAATCCCTAGCACTTGCGGGCCAGTGCACATAGGAACTACAAAAATAAGCAGTAACGCGCAACTTAAGGAACACAAGAGTAACGGTCGCTTTGAAAAGACAAATAAATCACAGTAGCTGATCATGTACTGCTGCCAAGGAACCACCAGATTCGTGTCTCTCCCACAGTGGTTTTAGCACGATCTAATCATTACTTTGCTAGGATGTACACGGAGGCCATAGAAATTGAAGCGAAAAAAAATTAATGGAACAGAAGTTGTGGGCCTTAGTGCTAAGTAAAACAATCAGTGCCAACTCTTCCTACTACAAGCTGCAAAACATAGGCCTTCATACGTCGGTGCAACACCGCTCTCTTAGGCAGAGGTCTGATGACGTCATGAACCGAGCTTAGCAGTTCAGTCAGCTTGCTGAGATTGTCTGAGACTGTAACTGCACTCTCACTAGGTAAACTTTCTTATGAAGTCTCCAGCATTGGAATACGGAACGTTAGGCAGTAAGATAAGCCATGGACCACGGTCTTACGTCCTTGAAAAAAAAATAACAGCAATAAAGCAATCATCGTGCTTGAAAGCCTATATTATGTTGCTAAACGCCTTTATGAGGAGGAAGTGTCAAGAGAAGATATACTTTTGGAAGGCACACAGAAGAAGTGTTCTCATTTACGTAGCTCTCTCACCTTTCTGCTGCGATGCAGAGACACCTCTATAGCATCGAATTTTCGAAGAGTGTAGAAAAACTTCATTTCTGCGGCTGTGCATCGATCTTTGATTGCAGAGTCAGCGCTGCTCCGAAAGCTCCTCCATCACAAGTGACAGGACATGGCTGCTGTGACCTGTAAGTTAATGGAGTTTACCTTATGCTCAGTAATAAGCTGTGATGTTATATTTAGGATAAATCGATTGTTAAACTACCACACCATGGAAGTAGATTCTGCAGCATTACACAGAAGCAACAAATAAACTGATATGGGCATGCGTATTCAAATACAGAAATATGTAAACAGGCAGAATGCGACGCTGCGGTCGGCAATGCCTATATTACACCAAAAGTGCCTGGAGCAATTGTTAGATTCGTTGCTACAATGGCAGGTTATCAAGATTTAACTGAGACTGAACGCTGTGCTGTAGTCGACGCACGAGCGATGGGACACAGCATCTCCGAGGTAGCGATGAAGTGGCGATTTTCCCGTATGACCATTTCACGAGTGTACCATGAATATCAGGAATCCGGTGAAAGATCAAATCTCCGACATCGCTGCAGCCGGAAAAAGATCCTGCAAGAACGGAACCAACGACACCTCAAGAGAATTCCTCAACACGACAGAAGTGCCTTCCGCAAATTACTGCAGATTTCAGTGCTGGCCATCAACAAGTGTCAAGTTGCGAACCGTTCTACGAAACATTATCGAAATGGGCTTTCGGAGCAGAAGGCCCACAAGTGTACCCTTTATGACTGCAGGACAGAAAGCTTTACGCCTTGCCTGGGCCCGTCAACACCGACATTAGACTGTTGATGACTGAAAACAAGTTGCCTGATCGGATGAGTCTCGTTTCAAACTGTATTGAGCGGATGGGCGTCTACGGGTGTGGTGACAACCTCATGAATCCATGGATGCTGCATTTCACGCAAGAGACTGTTCAAGCTGGTGGAGGCTTTGTAATGGTGTGGGGCCTGCGCATTTGGAGTGATATGGGACCCCTGATACGTCTAGACACGACTCTGACAGGTGCACCCTGTCAAATAGGTACCCCACTTATACATTACCATAAGTGGTAACTTCAATCTACCCTCGATATGCTGGAAAAATTATACGTTTGAAGCCGGTGGCAGGCATAAATAGTCATCCGAAATTGTACTGAATGCTTTCTCAGACAATTATTTTGAACTGTTAGTTCATGAGCCCACTCGAAGCGTAAACGGTTGCGAAAGCATACTTGACATCTTAGCAGCAAATAATCGTGGATAAATAGGGAGTATAATGACGGATACAGTTATTAGCGACCACAAGGCAATTGCTGCTAGGCTGAATACTGTAACACCCCCAACCATCAAAAAGAAACGTTAAGTACATCTATTAAGAAAGCTAATAAAAACGTTCTTATCGCCTTTTTAAGAGACAGTCTCCACTCATTATGTTCTCATTACGTAAGCGCAGAAATGTGTGGAATAATTTCGAAGAGATAGTATCGACAGCAATTGATATATACCACATTAATTCGTAAGTGATGGTACTGATCTCCCATGGTACACAAAACGGGTCAGATCGCTGTTGAAGAAGCAACGAAAAAAGCATGTCAAATTTGAAAGAACGCAAAATCCCCAAGACTGGGTAAGTTTTGTAGAAGTTCGAAATATAGCGCGTACTTCAATGCCAGATACTTTTAATAACTTCCATAATGAAACTCTGTCTCGAAATCTGGTAGAAAACCCAAGGAGATTCTGGTCATACATAAAGCACACCAGTGGCAAGACGCAGTCGATTCCTTCACTTCACGATAACAACGGTGAAGTCACTGATGACAGTGCCATTAAAGTAGAGTTATTAAACACGGTGTTCCGAAACTCCTTCACCAAAGAAGACGAAGTAAATATTCCTGAATTCCAATCAAGAACAACTGCCAAGATGAGAAACATAGAAGTAGATATCCTCGGTGTAACAAAGCAGCTTAAATCACTTAATAAAGGCAAGGCCTCCAGTCCAGATTGTATACCAGTCAGGTTCCTCTCAGAGTATGCTCATCCAATAGCTCCATATTTGGCAGTTATATACAACCACTCGCTCACAGAAAGATCCGTACCTAAACACTGGAAAATAGCTCAAGTCACACTAATACCCAATAAGGGATGTATGAGTAATCCGTGGCAAAACAGGCCCATATCACTAACGCCGATTTTCAATAGGGTTTTGGACAGATACTGTATTCGAACATTACGAAGTACCTTGAATAAAATGATTTATCGACACGTAGCCAGCACGGATTCAGAAAATATCGTTCTGGCGAAACACAACTAGCTCTTTATATTCATGAAGTAATGCGTGCTGTCGACCCGGGATGTCAAATTGATTCCATATTTTTAGATTTCCAGAAGGCTTTCGACGCCGTTCCTCAAAAGCATCTTCTAAACAAATTGCGTGCTAATGGAAAATCGCCTCAGCTGTGCGACTGGATTCATGATTTCCTGGCAGAGAGGTCACAGTTCGTAGTAATAGACGGAAAGTCGTCGGGTGAAACAGAAGTAATATCCGACGTTCCCCAAGGAAGTGTTGGAGGTCCTCCAATATTCCTGATCTATATTAATGACATGGGAGACCATCTGAGTTGCAGTCTTAGATTGTTCAGATTATGCTGGCATTTACCGTCTTGTAAAGTCATCAGGTGACCAAAACGAATTGCAAAACGATTTAGATAAGATATATGTATGGTGCTAGCAGTGGCAGTTTACCCTGAATAAAGAAAAGTGTGAAGTTATTCACGTGAATACTAAAAGAAATCCACTAAAATTCGATTACGCGATAAGTCACACAAATTTTAAGGCTGTAAATTCAACTGTATACTTAGAGATTATAGTTACAAATAACCTAAATTCGTACGATCCGATACATAATATTGTGGGTAGAGCAAACCAAAGACTGTGATTCATTGGCAGAACACTTAGAAGGTGCAAAAGATCTACTAAAAAACTGCTTACATCACGCTTGTCCGCCCTATTCTGGAGTATTGCTATGCGGTGTGGGATCCGGATCAAGTGAGACTGATGGATCACATCGAGAAAGTACAAAGAAGGACAGCTCGTTTTGTATTATCGCGAAATAGTGGAGATAGTGCCACAGACATGATACGTGAGCTATAGTGGCAAACACTAAAACAAAGGCGTTTTTCGTTGCGACGGGATCTTCTCATGAAATTTCAATGAGCAGTTTTCTACTCCGATTGCAAAAACATTCTGTTGACACCCACCTACATTGGGAGAAATGATCATCAGGATTAAATGAGGGAAATCAGGGCTCTCACAGAAAAATTTAAGTGCTTGTTTTTCTCGCGCGCCGTTCGAGAGTGGAACGGTAGAGAGACAGCTTGAAGGTGGTTCATTGAACCGTCTGCCAGGCACTATATTGTATATAGCAGAGTAATCACGTGGATGTAGATGTAGATGTAGATGTCTGATCACCTGAATCCGTCATGTACATTGAGCTTTCCAAAGAACTTGGACAATTCCATCAGGACAATGCGACACCCTACAGATCCGGAACTGCTACAGAGTGGCTCCAGGAACACTTTTCTGAGTTTAAACACTTCCGCTGGCCACCAGGCTTCTCAGACATGATCATTATTCAAAATATCTGGGATACCTCGCGCATGCTGTTCAGAAGAGGTCTCCACCCCCTCGTAGTCTTTCGGATTTATGGGCAGCTCTGCAGGATTCATGGTGTCAGTTCCCTCCAGCTCTACATCAGGCGTTAATTGAGACCATGCCACGTAATGTTGCGGCATTTCTGCGTGCTCGCGGGGACCCTACACGATATTAGGCAGGTGTACCAGTTTCTTTGGCTCTTCAGTGTAGACATTCGATAGATAGCAAAAGAAGAGAGTAACTTTCTTACCTTCAGATAGGGGTCATACTGTTACTAATAGGTCTGACAGGGTTCTATTTAAGAGTGAAATAGATATGCTTGCCACAGAAAAAAACTATGAGTTTCCACCTTCTAGAATACGAATGGAAGATATTGTTGTTGACATCGAAGTTGAACTCTGTTTTTTTTTTTTTTTGTTTTTTTTTTTTTGTTATCTGTACCACGTGCAGAATAGCCAGGATCTTGCTTAGGAGCAAATGAGCTGGCAGTAACTTTACGAAAGGCTAGTAGAAAGATCTCCGATATTTAAATTCTTGTAATGATATTCTAATTCTGCCAGAAGGTATAGGTAATGTTACAGTGATGATAATGGAAATAGAAGACTACCGGAAGAGAACTGGGGACTTATTAGATCCAAGAAGATACAGAGAACTCAAGGGACAAGCCAGAAATACTGTTCTTAGGACAGAGAATAAGCTAATATAAGCCTCTTCGATTCCCCTCACTGACAGCATAGGTGTCACCAAAGAAGATGTGGTCAATGGAAAATGATGTATGGAAAATTCAAAGACATGACATTCAACTGAGATAGATTCTCGGTAGCAGTGACTGTCCGACCTGAGGGGCTGCCCAATACTTAGTCTCCTACAGAAATTTATAGGAAAACCTGACACACACACTACAGATTCTGGTCGATTTACTGAAAAATTAAAGTCCTTCAGATTTAGTCCAAATGGTGTTACCATCAGTTTTGACACTGTTATCTCTGTTTACTATTGCTGTTAGTGAGTTGATGACATAGTTGGAAAGTATTTTCGGAAAAGATACGGTAGATCTCTTTAAATATTGTCTCACATCAACTTGCTTTCATTGGGACAACAAATTATGTGAGCAAACTAATGGTGTTGCCATGTAGAATCCACTAAGCCCAGTTGTAGCGAATTTTCATGTGTAATCCTCTGAAGAAGCAGCCCTTCAGTCAGCGAAGGAGAAATACCTCATGTTAGTTTCAGTACGTTGATGATACCCACGTTCGATGGCCTCGTGGAGAAATAGAATTGCCAGAACTTTTAAATTTCTTCAATAATAATTCTAATATATACTTCACTATGGAAAAATATAATGAAGGTAAAATTTCATTTTCGGATGTTCAGGTGCTTAGAAAACTTGAAAGAATCTTAGATCATAAAGTCTGCAGCAAATCCACTCACATAGAAAGATATATTCACAGAAATTCCAGTCACCATCCGATGCGAAAGAGAGGAGTTATCAAAACACTGGTAGGCCCCAGTGTTTGGAGGATGAACTCGAAATTCTAGATCTGCCTTCAGAAGAAGAGACTACTGTGGCAAACAGATGAATGGGGGCCTACATCCTGAAAGATTTAGAGCTTCTAATGAAAAAAGAGCCAACTAATGGGTACGTTTTCCTTCCATTCGTATTTAATATCACAGATCGCACCAGCAGAGACCTTAGAAAACACAGTGTTTTTAAAGTGTTTAACCCAATTAGAAAGGTGTGTCAATATTTGGACGCTGCAAGGACCTATGGCCGCCACTTACCACAACACTATTTTAGAAAATCAGTTTCTCTTGCGGTCAAGTGTAAATAGCAACTAAAAAAAACAACAAGCATTAACGCCCACCTTAAGGAACACAAGAGTAACTGTCCCCTAGACAAGACAAATAAATCAGCTATCAGCTGTAGAAGACCACGCACTGCCACCTGGGGATCACCAAATTCGTTTCTCTGACACAACAGTCTTAGTAACCACTGATCATTACTTTACTAAGATTTACACAGACACAAAAGAAATTCAAAAGCCCTAAAATATCTTTGACAAAAAGGAGAAAGAGTGAAATTATACAATGTGGGCCTTAGTGCTAGAAAACGCAAATGGTGCAAACTTTTCTCCACTACAACCTCATAACGTATGTCGGCTATCTCTGCTTTATTAGGCAGCGATCTGATTACATCAAAAGCTTGCTTGGATGCATAACAGCAATGCGCCTGCTGAGGCTGTTTGAAACTGTAACGGCGTTCTGACTCGTTAAAGCCTCTGATGGCGTCTCCAGCACTGGAAAACACTATGTGATCGAAAGTATCCGGACACGCCCAAAAACATACGTTTTTCATATTAGGTGCATTGTGCTGCCACTTACTGCCAGGTACTCCATATCAGCCACCTCAGTAGTCATTAGACATCTAGAAAGCAGAATGGGGTGCTGCGCGGGACTCACGGACTTCAAAAGTGGTCAGTTGACTGGGTGTCACTTGTGTCATACGTCTGTGCACGAAATTTAACACTCCTAAACATGTTTCCGATATGATAGTGAAGTGGAAACGTGAAGGGACGCGTACAACACAAAAGCGTGCAAGCCGACCTCGCCTGTTGATTGACAGAGACCGCCGACAGTTGAAGACGGTCGTAATGTGTAATAGGCAGACATCCATCCAGACCATCACACAGGAATTCCATACTGCATCAGAATAAACTGCAAGTACTATGGCAGTTAGGTGGAAGGTGAAAAAACTTGCGTTTCATGGTCGAGCAGCTGCTCATTACCCACACATCACGCCGGTAAATGCCAAACGGAAATACGGTAAGCTTTGCCTGCGTTCAAAGGAACAGAGTGCAGACTTAAACTACTGCAGTAAAAGCACGGCGTTGGTAGGCCGACAAAGCGTGTTTTTCTGGGGAACGGTGAGGCGACATGCCGCGGTCGTATTGTGCAAAACACATTAAGTTGGCGCCGGATGGGAGGCTGGCATGTAGGTATATGGGCCAGCGCTGAGAAGTCGCCGACAGCGCATTTTAGGCCGGGAATACACCAGAAAAATGTTCAAATGTGTGTGAAATCTTATGTGACTTAATTGCTAAGGTCATCAGTCCCTAAGCTTACACACTACTTAATCTAAATTATCCTAAGGACAAACACACACATCCATGCCCGAGGGAGGACTCGAATCTCCTCCGGGACCAGCCGAATACAGCAGAGGATGGGACCTTGTCAGAGAGCAAGCCGCCAAAATAAATGCAAACGTTCTGCGTATTTCCTTGGGACAGGGAAACTGGCATCCAGACGTCCAGACTGTTTCAAAACATGTTTAAGTATGATGCTTTTGGTAAGTTTATGTCCGTTCTTTGGAAACTTTGAAATGGAGGCAACAGGGTAGATAACAAGTTGTTTATGGAGGGCTGTGCTTCCACTCTTAATTGAGTTAGCAAAAGACACGGCAAATGTGTGGGAAAGAGGCCGCGAAGCAGAATCGTTTTTCCGTTTTCTTCCAATTAACTTTAAATTGTATGATTTGTCAAATCGGTTGGCAGTGCAAAGGCCATTCGCCAAGCTTAGGATACTGGGCTCCAGCTCGTGATTGGCTTGTGCGAAAGAGGGGTAAGTCAAAAAAGAGAAATGTTCTTTTGGAACCGAGCTGAGGAGGAAGCGGTGAGAAAGGAAGAAGGATCACTCTTGTGCAAGTCTTTTGTAGCGGCGCTTTGCTAGTAAAGAACTGCAGGTGTCTACCTAAATCGACTGAGGTGGCGCAGTGGTTAGACACTGGACTCGCAATCGGGAGGACAACGGTTCAATTCCGCGTCCGGCCATTCTCATTTAATTTTTCCGTGATTTCCCTAAATCGCTCCAGGCAAATGCCGGGATGGTTCCTTTCAAAGGGCACGGCCGACTTTCTTACACGTCCTTCACTAATGCGATGAGACCGATAACCTCGCTGTCTGGTCTCCTTCCCCAAACAACCCAACCCCCCTCCCTCTCTCTACCTGAACGGTGAGACTTGTGTCCTTTGCTAGTGTGCGACTTGGAGCCTGTGCCAGTCACCTTCTGATCCGTCAGAGGTACTGCTTACATCATCACGGTCATGAGTGACGCGCGGGCCACGGTGGCCAAGCGGTTCTAGGCGCTTCAGTCTAGAACCGCGCGACTGCTACGGTCGCAGGTTCGAATCCTGCCTCGGGTATGGATGTGTGTGATGTCCTTAGGTTAGTTAGGTTTAAGTAGTTCTAAGTTCTAGGGGACTGATGACCTCAGACGTTAAGTCCCATAGTGCTCAGAGCCATTTGAACGAGTGACGCAGGCGTGTACTTCTTTGTCTTGAGTCGTCTGTCTAAACATTTGACATATTCCGACACGCACAGTCGTGGCACGGAGTGAAATTGGTTTGGCAGACCAGCAAACGGGTCCACCTACACACTGGAATCCATCGAGGTTCCTGAGGCTCATAGGGAAGTACCTGCATCCTGAATTAACAGAACGCGAGACCGGGTACTTGCATTTTTCGGGAACGCGCATTTAATAACAGATTGCCGCCGTCCATGACTTCAGTTGCCCAACGCATCGTGGTGTGCCGCCTTGACCAGCAGGAGGGAAAGGCCATGTCCTATGTGGGCGACAGAAGCGACCGACAGCGCGCGACAGCTTCAGGCGGCAAAGTACAACCGCAGGTATTGTTATGGAAGTGTCCTACATGAGCGACATCTGTGTCACTGCCTGCAAATGGCGACGTTTGAATTCAAACGTGTTTGAATCTTGTCGCTTGTAGCGCGTGCGACAGCGGCAGCCATATTCCAAACTGTACAGGGTTTTGTGAGGCAGCAGACAACATGTCGACGGATTTCACCGAAATTTCAATAGCAGAAGTTAGTAAGAGGCGCTGTTTGTGGGATATAAGACAGAAAAACTACCACAATAGATTCACATGTAACCAAGAATGGGCTGCTAAATAAATGTCCTGTGACGACGGCCTCCCTTCGGGTAGACCGTTCGCCTGGCGCCAGTCTTTTGATTTGACGCCACTTCGGCGACTTGCGCGTCGATGGGGATGAACCGATGATGATTAGAACAACACAACACCCAGTCCCTGAGCGGAGGAAATCTCCGACCCAGCCGGGAATCGAACCTGGGCCCTTAGGATTGACAGTCCGTCGCGCTGACCACTCAGCTACCGGGGGCGGACAATGGGCGGCTGTGGCCAATGTATTGGGCTCAACAAGTAAGTATTGTTTTTTTTCTTTTGCATGTGCGAATATTCATATTTATGTCATTACGATATCCAAAAAAAGTTGGTTTTATAGTTTATGATCGTATATCAGTTACAAGTTCATCTCATTGGAGTTATTTCTTTTCTTATCTGATTTCGTTTTACAGTTGCCAAAAAGCGATTAAATATGTATGACACTTTTTAAATATTTGATTAGAACTACTGATTAAGACGCATTTTACATTACGATACTTAGTAATGTACATTGGCATCTGTGATGAAGGTAGAAATTACGTACTTGCTCCACTTAAATTTTCTACATTTTATTTACACAATACACGCAAAAATGGAGTTTAGGGATTTATTTATCATTAAAATAAAGCTTTTCTGAATATGCGCTTCAGTTTTGCCTTTTATAACGATATGTCTGCCGTTCATGAGGTGTGCAAACGTAGACGCCGCGCTCAATATCAGATTTTTTTCATCTTTACAAATCCATGACTCAAAGGAGTTTCCTTTTTTTCATGGCATCTGCTCTACGTTTGCTTTTCTTCTTCTGTATTTTGTAAATACAATGTAAAGACTGGAATGGGAAGTTGTCATGTTCTTAAATATCCCTGAACATTCTGGTATAGTTTTCCGTTCGTTAACTGTTGTAGGCAGTCTCATTAATGTACATGTAATAAAATATTTTATTTTTTCGACAATGTGAAGATGACTGTAATTATGCCACTTAGTATTAGAATATTATGTTATGCACGGATGTTTTGAAATCCAAGTAATACGCAGTAACTTGCCTAATGATATGTTGTGGTAGCTGCAGTGTATGTGGATTACATTATTCACTGCTGCGTGTGTTGTTCTGATTATATATTTTGAAGCTGTTATGTGTGTATAAGACCTGAATACTGTTGTGATAGGTGACTCAGATTTTGTATTGTATTAATATAATTAAGAAGCCAAAGAATTAGCTGATTACTTTACAATGGTACTTAAAAATTAAGTGGTATATAATTTGTAGAATAACAAGTTTCACTTTTGTCTTATTCTCTATCAATTTTGCTCAAGTGGAAAACAGAAGACATATTCCTTTCGTTTTGGCTAATATTTCCAAGTATACTGCAGTTGTTTTACATATTCCTACTTTCATATTAGTGTAATTAATGGGTCACATAATACAATGAAAAATATAAATCCACAGTCACAAAGATAACTTTTATTACATATTTGCTTATCTGGTTTCAGAAGACGATGCCAAAAACAAATGGAAATCCCTGAGAGACTATTTGCGAAGAGAACTGATGAAGAAACCAATAACATCATCAGGTGACGCAGCTAATGCATGGAGTAGCAAGTGGTGTTATTTCCAGACGTTGATGTTTCTGAAGGACATAATGACACCAAGAGAGACTGTAACAAATGTGGCACTTGAATGTCAACAATCACTGTCATCAAATGGTGACAGTGACACTGAAGTGACAGAAAGTGATCTTGGTGAAAGTATAGTCTTCAATGGCCACGTTGATTGTGTTCTGACTGAGGAGTTCCTGCCCAGCACAAAAGACCATAACTCTATGGATACCACATCACCACCTCCATCGTCACTGACACGGTCAGCGAAGAGAAGACAATCTGCTAGTTTTGAGAGAGAACTGCTTGTAATGGAAGCGAAAAAGATCAAAATTTTCGAGTGACAAGGCGAATGTGAAAACAGAAAATTTTTGTTGTTATTTTAAGCAAATTGAACCACTAGAATAAATTAGAAATAATGGAGCAATAATTGATGTACTGAGAAGCAAAATTTCAAATAAAAAATAATAGAAGTAAGTACCTTTTTTGTCTGTAACCATATCTTGTAACCTGCCATTCTGGTTTCAGTGATTCAAGGCTGTGGATAGTAACTACCAGTACAGTTTTTATTAGTGACATGTACCTGCTTTTAAACTGAGTGATTAATTTATATCACTTACCATGATAGTCTTTTTGTTTGCATTTTCATAGATTTGTACAAGCTCCTATTAGAAAGCATCCTCAGAATTTTCTTATTTGCTGTTGAAACAACAAGACACAGATCAAGATTTATATAACTTAGGTTCAAGTAGTACAGTACATTGTGGATAGATTAAATCTGTTAAGGAAACTGATCTGCAGGGAGACCATGTTGTGATGTGGCAAAAAGGTTGTGGAAATTGGACATGAGTATATTGGGATAACTTTTTGTACATTTCAAGAATAGTGAATGTTTTTGTACTGAGGCCAGATATTTCTACTAGAGGATTGCAGTTTTATGTAACAGGAGCAGGGAATATGCCACATTTTGGATATTCTTTGAAATGTAGAAGGTTTGTTGGTCTGCAGTGAGACCAACAGGTGGTGGTTTTCTGTCATTCATCATGTTCCATAGATTACATCATGGAGGAGAACCTTCACGAATGTGGAGCAAATCAAGATATACACTGTTGTTGGTACATGCACTGTCTGCACAAGAATCTTTACTCCATTTCTTATTTCTGGATTCTGTGTTTATAGCCACTGGATTACACAGAGCTTTCCTCTCCCCACAAGATACTTTAGTGCCAGGAGTTATCCAGTTTTTATCTTTCTGTTCAGTATTGCCCTTGTTTTATTGTTAAAAAAACGAGATTGGAGTTGTTCCTGGAATATATTTAAGGAAGAGTTAAAGTTACTATTAACGTGCTTTATAAATTTCTCCCTTACATTATTTCCATAACTTCTCACTATGGTGATAGTCATTGTTAATGGTACAGTGATATAACAGTTTTGGTATAATCAGTGCCTAACTCGCCAGTAAATTTTATTGATAACATTTGAATATCATGGTCAGATAAATGATTGACTATAGGTTTTACAGCTAAATAGCTGAATGTTGTTGGATTTGAAACCAAATCGTCAGTAGCTGTTTCCCAGTCTCATTCAACCATGATACAGAGTGACACTGTGGAAAATAACACAATGATGGACATGAACATTCTCATGAATTAAAAGCACTAGCAGTTTTCTTCATTGATAAATATGTTTGTGAAGAGATATATTTATGCACTAGTTAGTAATGAAAACATACAAGTATGTATTTAAATGTTTATTCCAAATTTCCATTTTGTACACTATTAAAATATTTACAAAATTCATTTCTGATATTTGTTGCATCTTGATGTGAGGAATTTAACCTCACTGAGCTGCGAATATTTGTTCCCACACTTGACTCAGTGACTGTGTTACATGGCGAGTCAACACCTTCTTTGTCAATAATAATATTATGCAGAATAGTTGTTGCTTTCACAATGGCTACTGCATTGTCCACATCCGTTTCTATTGGTTTCAACAAGGTTCTCCATTTTGAGGAGAGAATTCCAAATGAGCATTCAACAACTCTCCTTGCTCATGAAAACCTTTCACTAAAGACTGCCTTCTCAGCAGTTAAATTTCTACCTGGGTATGGTCTCATTAAGTTTGACCTCAGCAGAAACGCTTCATCTCCAACAAACACAAATGGCCCTTTCATGTTCTAATTTGGCAGGAATGATTCCCCAGGCAAAATTATTTCATTTGATTCAATTTTCCTACGAAATACTTAATTATTGAATACTCCAGCATCACTGTCTCTTCCATATGCACCAACATCAATTACAGAAAATCTATATTTGCCATCCGTTACTGACAGCAGGACTATTGAAAAGTAATTTTTATAATTGAAATATTGACTTCTCGAATTTGGGGAGATGCGAATTCTGATGTGTTCCCCATCTATACTGCCAATGCAATTTGGAAACTGTCATTTTTCCAGAAAGTCCTTTTCAGTATTGGCAAAATACTCTTCTGTTGTTTGTGGCATATGTAATGGTTGGAAATATAACCACAGAGCTCTTGAGACTTCCTTCACAGTATTTGTCACTGTTGTTTTGCCAACCCTGAAGGAATAAGAGAGCTGGCGAAATGACACTCCCGTTGCATAATACCTGAAGGAAGAATAATTTTTTGTTTGTATACTGTTTTTGCTTCGTAAAAGTAGTATGTCTTATATTGGAACAGGTAATCTATAATAATAGCTTCCTCTACGGACACCTATTTCCTGTCAGCAGAAAGGTAATAAACTAGTATCATAAAGAGAGAAAGATGGGTGACTGGTGAGGTACACCATACAAAAAATAATTTGAAAATGTATTAAGACCTCTCAAAGCGAAGAAACGCTGATGCATATTATACTTTGTACAAAATAAGAGACAGATGACTGCAGTTTCAGCAGAGAAACAAAAACGTTATTCATTAATATGGCAGTAGACAAAGGACATAATGACTCAAAAAGACTTACATTCCTTTATAAATGAAAAGGAAAAAGTAACAAAAAGGGCAGAGGATAGCAAAAGTGATGTAGATCTTGTAGAAATAGCAAGCAGTTTTAACAGATATTTCGTAACTGCAGCAGATGATTTGATAAAGCAAAGTAAGAGAAAGTACTACTAACTACTGAATCTGTAAACTAGTATCTAGTACAAAACTATCATTTCATAAATCAATGTGAGTACGTAGTGCTCAAAACTAAAAATGTGGAACGTGTATATTAAAGTCAATGGACACAATTAAAGAAATAAAAAGCAAAATTTTTTATGAAGTGTTACAGATAAGCATTTGACGTGGGGAAGGACATATGTACTATGTAAAAAGATAAACACACAATGGAAATTCCTGGATGGAATAATACATAAAAATAGAAGGGAACCACTCATCTATTTATGGCTGATGGCTGGAGTGTAGACACACAGAAGGGAAAACAGTCTATGCCCCACACCTCAGTCATGTGTAGGTGAATGATTGCCTTTCTTTATCTCATGTAAGGCAAAGACGCAGAGTTTCATGTACAGAACAGTATACACTGTGCGTGATAAAGTTCTCAAGACAATGTACAGTGGACCCGTATTCCGACATCTGTACTAGTCAGTTCACATATGAGGAAGTGTACAAGATACATGCTTACAAATATTTAAAACTCAGGAAAGAGCAGTGGGATGTATATAAATAAAAATCAGAATATTTGTGCAATGAGAGTAAGTGATAAACTACTCCTACATAAAAATGTGGGCCCATGACTACATAAGAGGAAAGGAAAATTATTACATAAGACAGCAAAATCTCAAACTGACAGCGACTTTTCCAGATTAAGTAGGCAAAAGGTTTCTTTAATTAAGATACCAAATCAGTCAAGGAAGAAAAAGATTGAATTTTTTAACTGATTTAACTTCTGTGGTGTGATAGAAAATGTGGAGTAACCTCATATGTGCCTGTAAAAATTAATCCTCTTTTCTTCATTATATATAAATTGTAAAGTAACATGGTAAATGCAGTCAGAACAGAGATGTTCATCTGTCTTAATCTGTGTGCCTATAAACTTGTATAACACATCATATACTCTCAACAGAAAATTGTAAGCTAGCGTCCACAGGCAAAGAATAATTAACGTTTATGACAGTCACACTAGCAAAGAATAGTTTGGTGCCTTGCACTATGAATTTATCAAATATGTAACCATTTTGCCATCAATTCGTAGAACATTCTTTATTGTCGACGTTAATTTACACAACATAATGTCCGCTATCACTGATTGGAAAGAAGTAAATTAGTAAAAAAACGAAAAACAAAAATCCAACGATACACAGCTCATGTTACATTTTGAAAGCACATACTAGAATATGGCAGTAACTTACCTTAGCGCAATTATCAGCCTTTCTTCCATGCTTATTGGCCGCTGAAAGTTGGTGGTTGCATGCGAAATACACATTTTTAAACCACTGACGAGATAATCGAAGGTATGTATGTTCATTCTCGTATATTCAAAAAATTTGTTTGGTGATCGTCGCAACTCACGACATAAATGATGCAATTCGCCATAGAGACACCTCGTTTTGTAGATTTCATGTACAGCGCTTCTTTGACGTCTTAATTTCCTAATTACAATTAATTTTGCTACTGTACTTTCGAGCAACAACATCATTGTACGATTTGTGGGGGACATCTTTCGGAAATAGCTGATCGGAGCTTGCGGTAGTTTGTCGCTCGCACGCAGGAAGTAGTGAAGTAGTGAGTTGAAGCAGGAATGTCGCGAATCCGGCTGTCGCGCGCTGTCGGTCGCTTCTGTCGCTCACGTAGGACACGGCCTAAAGTGTTCGCTGCTGCGACGTAACGCTACAATATATATTTCTCAGCACCCTGTTCTTTCAAACCGTAATTTTCTTTTTTTTTTGTATGGCAGAATATAGATGCTTGGTGGTGGCGTAGCTTGGTGCCATAACCTGGATTTACGTATATGAAGTCAGAAAGAGCGATTAGTGTTCTGGTTAGTGTAGTGTGTCGATCCCCAGGAGATCACTTTGTCCACCATAGATCCCATGTTGGTAAGGCGTTTGTTAAATAAAAATGTTTCTGTGATGTTTCTTTAATAATTTTGTTATCTTGTCATGTTTAAGATGAATAAATGGAATATCAATTAGACTACAACTTCTCCCTGAGTTCTAATTAACAGTTCCTTCCCATTTTATTTTTGCAGTCTAGATCCGAAACGTAAGGAGTAACTTTTCACTTGGTGTCCACTGCGTGGATCTTTCACTTCATTAACGATAATCTTCTTTCAGTCGGCGAACCGCTGCCAGGATCTCGGCCCTTGTAACTTATGTGATGCTGTCAGTTTGTGTACTTGCCGATCAGGTGCGCATTATTAAGAAAAATATGGTTCATTAGTATGCTGTAGATATGTAATACTCTGATTCTGTTGTTTATATGTTTACTTGTTTTATTTTTAGTGCATTTGTGTCAGCGACTTCTGTGTCATTTGTCGACCGAATTCTTATCATTGCTAACGGCGTTGTCGTGTTATTTTTGTGGTGTTTACTATTGTATTTGCTTTGTGTTTGGTTGTTTTTGATTCTGAATCTCATGTACTACTGTCATTATACTGCGCATATCTTGTTAGTTAAATAATAGGTTGTCCACGTGTTGCATGGATAAGTAATGTTGTTGTTGATAGAGAATTTGAATGATAACGAGAGGCAGGGCTAGACAAGTAGACTGGGAGCGGGAAAATTAGGCATACGTCATGTAGGAAGAGCGCAACAAAACGGTTGAGGCACAGTTTGAACGTAGGGAGGCGTTGCTGTTGAACGGAATTAGCAACAACGAGGTCGCATAACAAGGAAATCAGGGGACAGACAATGCTAGATCGCGTGTGGTAGAAGATGTGAGCGGACCACAACATATCGAGGCAGATGCGCTTGATAGAAATCCGACAGGGAAGACAGGGCAGAATCAGAACGCAATGATGCGGAAACAACATCGCAGGATTCATGTATGAGTTCGAAAGATCACGATACGGTGGGAAAGGAAGAGGACTTCAATATAGTGGCATTTTTAATGGGAATGGAGAAGAAACTTGATAGACTAAAGGGAATGGAGGCTGGACTAAAAGGGATGGAGGTGAAAATTAACGAGACGAGGATGGGCATAAAAAATGTCGGTGCTCAGGTAAATCAGATGCGGGAGGAACACAAGTCATGGGCAAATGAACTCCAAGAAGACCTACGGAAAGTAAACACCAAGGCAATGAACGGTTTAAAGATTGCACATGATCCTAAGAAGACAGTAGAGAGTGCCAAGACAGTTGCAAGTTTCTCAAGACGAGTAGCAGCTGAAGCATCGAAAGCGAGTAAACGCATAGGATTGCAAGGACGAGGGGCGGTCATCGATTTGAAATGGCTCTGAGCACTGTGGGACTTAACACTTGTGGTCATCAGTCCCCGAGAACTTAGAACTACTTAAACCTAACTAACCTAAGGACATCACACACATCCATGCCCGAGGCAGGATTCGAACCTGCGACCGTAGGAGCCGCGCAGTTCCGGACTGAGCGCCTAGAACCGCTAGACCACCGCGGCCGGCTCATCAATTTGAACAAGAAGGTCTAAAGGGTAGAAAAGCGACAAAATGACGCGGAGCAGCGCATCGACACAAAAATACGTGAAGCCACGGATTTTCATGCGACAACGGCCATGGCCATCTGAGCTACGCAAATTTGGGACAGATTCGGAGGTAACAACTGCAACTCCTGTAAGCGAGACTGAAGAGGTCCGTACTCTCCTTTCGTTGAAAGCGCAACAGGACGCGATCAACACGCGCATAGAGAAGAAATTGGAGGAGGAGCTAAGGAAAAAATTCAAATGCGGCCAAGCGCGAACGCAACAGCACCTGAAACAAATTCAGTCGGGACGGATAACTGTATACCGCTAGCGGCAAGCAGAGGATATGGTGAGATGAACGTCGAATTTTCTCGAAGCCGAGGAGGGAGCACAAATGAGGGGACGTCGAACGAGGACCTCCCAAGGTCATATATTTTCCTAAGGACGGAATTTGTCGATGAAATGCCACTTGATTTTCAGCATTTCCTCCAAGTCCGAAAATTCGAAATTTTCCAAGGTGAGGGTAATTTTACTCACCCACGGACTTGGATGTCACAATTTGACCTTCCTTTACCTCCAACTTGGCCATTAAACTACAAGCTCGACTTTATTTGCGTACACTTACAAGGGTCAGTTGCGGAGGAAATACGCGGGACATCAGCAACGTGTAGAAGTTACCAGGAGTTCAAGGACAGCTTCCTAAATATCTACTGGTCCAAGGAGACGCAAGAGCGCATAAAATACGAGATGATTGCTGGGAAATTTCGAGAGTTCAGGCTACAAAAGCCCCGTCAAGTTCCTTGATGCAATGATTGACAAGAACCAATATCTTGACGTACTATGTTCTACCGGTGAAATCATTCGTCATTGTTACACCAAACTTCCGTCAGAATATCAACAAGTATTAGCTGGCAGGTGTATGTGGAGCTCAGTACTTTCTGTAACACACTTTACGAATTAGAGTACGCATTCCGAGCAGAGAGCATCAGAGAACAAAGCAATGGATGGCGAAGCCATGGCTCCAGTTTCAATGACAACAGAAGATGGGAGCAATTGAACAACGGAGGAAACGGAAACGGAGCTCAGATCGAGGAAATTGAGATTTGCGGGCCGAACCCAGTTCGAAGTGTGCAAGCAAATGATAACCAACGTCAATGACTAGTTAAGAATGCAGAAGAGGCACAAAACGCATCTGCAACTAAATTCGGACCCAGCCTCATCAATGTTATTAGATACGACGATGTTGAAAAAACGTTGCTGGAAGAAAGAGTGGAGTTCACTCAAAATGACGTGCATCCAATTGTTATGGTAACGATAGGAGGGAAGGGAGTTAGATCAATCCTGGATAGTGGTAGTGATAGTGGTAGGCCATTGCGGAAGAGACTTAGAGACAATGTAAGGGACTGCAAGACTGGGCGGAACTATCGGTAAAGAAACTAGGAATAAAAGGAGCAATAGTAGGGAAGGCAACTGAATTAAACATGCAGACAAGGGTAGAGCTACTTTGTCAAGATCACCTGCTGGTGGGCAACTTCTTGATCGTCCCAAATCTGACAACTGTGTTGATTGTCGGAACTGATTTTCTACGCGAGTACAATGCAGTAATGGACCTAGGACGTGGTACAGCGACATTAAATAAGGATAAAAGCATCATGCTTCGTTTCATTGATCGGGCAATACGAGCGCAAATCCCGGCGAGGTGCCTTAAGATCTGCACAGGTTCAGATGACTGGCATTTAGTGAAGGAGAAATCAGTGCCGAGAGATGACAGGGATTACTACTATGACCGAGAGGACACCGAGGACGACGTCCGTCATGCGATACGAGAGCGAATTTGTGGTATTGACAATATTACCGAAGAGGAGAGGGCGAAACTACAGATTGTGCTACTAAACAACATGGAAGTGTTCCGACCTAAGACAGGAACGATCAGTAATTTCCAGCATGTGTTCTGTCTCAAACAACATCAGAAGTTCTTCGTCCCACCTTATCCCATTCCAATCGCATACAGAGAGAGAGTCCGAATAGAAGTATGGAGGATGCTGCAAGAAGGGATCATTGAAACCTGTGTGTCCACATACAGTAATGCATTGTGAGTAGTTGAAAAGAAAGATTAATCGATACGTGTGGTGCTTGATTCGAGGCAGAGCAACTCAATAATCTTGCGGGAAACAGAACGCCTGGAGAAGCTGGAAGATCTCTTGCAAGGATTTCATGGTGTCAAAGAGTTTTCGTCCATTGACCTCCGTTCAAGTTTCTGGCAAATTGAGTTACACCCTTCGTGTCGTCTATACACGGCTTTCCTAGTTGAAGGACACTGTTATCAGTTCCGGCGATTGCCCTTTGGCCTCAGTGTATCGTCCGCAGCATTTATCAGGGGGCTGAACGGAATTTTTTCAGAGAGTCTGAAGAACGACATCACGTCTTACGTTGATGATATCCTCGCCACAAAGCCCTCTTGGGACGAACACAACAAGGTCCTTGGTGAACTACTAGGAACACTAAGGCAACATGGTGTCACAATTAATTTAAAAAAAAACCATGTTTCGGAACGAGAAAGGTGGATTTTCTTGGGCACGTAATTTCAGCAGAAGGAATTGTACCTAATACGGAAAAACTTGAAGCCATAGCACAATTCCCGAGACCACGGACCAGGAAGGACCTCAGAGGGTTCCTGAGCGTCGTAAATTTATGTAAGAAATTCATTAGAACGGAAAGGAATGGTGCACCAAGGCTTTGTGCCTTAACAGGAAAGAAGACACCGTGGCTATGGGACGAGGCAGCGGATCATGAATTCAATTCGCTAAAAATGGCTCTTGTGGAGGCACCCATCCTATCTCACCCTGACCGAACAGCAGATTTTTGCATGTGGACTGATGCAGGTAAAACAGGTCTTGGCGTAGTAATACTCCAGCAAATTATGGAAGAGGGGCATTAGTAAACAGGGCAATAGCATTTGGGAGCCGATTCCTTACAAAATACGAAAGGAATTATTTAGTAACTGAGTTGGAGGCACTGGCTATCGTGTGGGCTTTCAAAAATTTTAAATATTTCCTGCTTCGACACAAGACCCATGTCTTAACAGAACACAGAGCGTTGGAATTTTTGCTGTCGGCAAATTGGTACACGGCAGGCTGACACGGTGGATTTCATTCCAACAGCAATTTTACTTCTGCATCACACATGTCCCGGGAAAAACAAATGTGATTGCGGACGCACTTTCACGTTCACCGATTGGAAGACCAGATGAAAAGGGAGAAGATGCTGAGGATAGTCACTTTAGTCTATTCTATCTGTGGGGATTCGCTTTCGAGAACTTCATGACCGCATCATTACGTGATATAAGAAAAGAGCAGGATAAAGCTCCGGAACTGAAGCAGCTGAAAGAACGTTGGAAGGACCACCAGGAAGTCGAATTACGAATGTTCTACCTTGTAAGGAAGGGGATTTTATTCCACATACGTAACGCAACCAGCACGATATGGAGCCTTTGTGTATCAGTCAATAAGTTAATCTGGTACACACACTTAAGTTATTGTCACTTCGGCCATCGGAAACGCTTCCTTAAATTGAAGGACCTGTGTCATCTTAAACATATGGAAAGACGCATAAGGAAGGCTCTATCAGGTTGCAAGACCTGTCAGAAGGCAAAACCTGACAGCCAGACAATGAAGGCACCCCTCCATCCAGTCATTCGAAAAAAACAACGACACATGGCGGCCGCGCACTTAATGGGACCGCTCCCGGCCACTCGACGTGGTTTCCGATACATTTTAGAAGTCGTTCAATCGACATCGAAGTTTGCTACATTCACTCCATAACGACGAGCCACAGCAGTCACTGTTCGCAAAGCGTTGACGAAAGACTTACTAGCACAAGTAGGCAGGGTGGACAAAAATATTACAGATAACGGGGTGCAGTTCAGGTCAAAACGATGGAAGGACACTCTGGAGACATATAGGATGGCAACCATCTACATAATTATCGGGACATCAACTCAGATTGAACCCCGCCGAACGATGGATGAAGGACCTGGGAAACCTGTGTGGTATCTACTGTCATAGACAGCACAGCACATGGGACGTGACGCTGCGGGATTTCCAAAATGTTGTGAGTGAACTTCCACATGGTTCAACTCTCTTGACACCGATAACTGTTTTGAAGAACAGAAACCCAGCAGAGAAAGTACGGGAACCAGTGGAATTTCCCCGGCGGAAACAGTTTCCGCACTGAGAGATAATCGGTATGGCGCTGCAAAGGATTCGGGAAGCTGGTAGGAGAAGGTTCGAATGGCTCTGAGCACTATTGGACTTAACATCTGAGGTCATCAGTCCCCTAGAACTTAGAACTACTTAAACCTAACTAAACTAAGGATATGACACACAGCCATGCCCGAGGCAGGATTCGAACCAGCGACCGTAGGAAGGAGCGAGAAGATAAGAAGGCTCGGGTCCATGAATTTCGCGTTGGACAGAAGGTTCTCGTCAAATCGTTTAGGCTCTCAAAGAAACAGAAGAGACAGTTGAAAGATCTCTGTTGGATTCCTTTCATGTTAATTTCTTAAATCTGTTGTCATTTACGGCATAAATTCCTCTTCTAAATTAACTGTGGTGTCTCTGACTATCTGGGAGGAGACTGAGCAGTGAAACGTGTTACTTTTACACATAAACAAGAACGATCTGTCACACTACTACACTTTAAAACAGTTTATATGTAATTCATGTCACACAGTCTCATACGGAACCTACATCCGCTTTCCTTTATGTACTGTATGTGATAAGATACTGTCATCCCCCTTCCCTTCTGTGTGAGAGGATGAATGAGCAAATGTATTTCTAGTTGCATGCTTGATGGTAGCAGACAAGCCTGTCTGCTAGAGAACAGCAGGACCAACGTCGGAACAGGTAGCTATGCTTTCTAAAAGCAGAGATGTTTCTATTCTTAGTATGGTCCTGTCCGTCCCTTGTCATGTTGGTATAGGAAGCTGCCCCTCTGGTCACTTCCGTTTGTATCTGTTAAGCGCGTTCGGTAGGGGCCCAGGTCAGTCTGTCCGCGGCGAGCATCTGAAGTGGTAAGATCTCCGGCTAAGCACGTGTCTGCTAAGTCCGTAGGACAATGGATTTCTTAAGTTCAGCCTAACTGAAAATTTAATCACCTTTATTTCAGGTTTAGCTCTAAAATATCTAATGTTATCTTAAATTGTAACGCAGTGTAATTCGAGTGAAGTTCAGAATGTCTTCCGGTAGTTGCTTTGCCATTACTTTGTGAGTAAAGTGGAGCCACATGTTGATCAGTAACTCTAACTAAGATCATCAATCTTAAATGCGAATGTGCGTGAGATTTTAACGTCTCGTCTTGACAATATTTTTCAATATAGCAGCTTTTCTTTATGTTCAACCCACGTGGGGTGTACTTTGTGAGGCCAGTACCACGTGCTTATACAATTGTTTGACCCATCAGGTTAATAGTAAGACGACAGTAACCAGTTCGAGGTTTTTCTTTTGTAAATCGCGTTTCGATGTAATTTATTTTAATTATCAAAATTATTGTGGAGTTACATGCTTTGTCTAAACCAAGTTGACCACGTGAAACATGTGGTGTAAGCATCAAAGTAACCCTGAGCTATTCCTTTCGGGAAGATTTCACAGAGAGTTAGTATGAATTCAGTATACGAGTGTGTGGTAATTTCATGACGGACAGGATTGCGCTACGAACGTAACTTCTTTTGGTGAAAATTGAATCGGTTGGTTGTGGTTAATTTCCTCTTCGATATGTTTCAATGTTCTTCGTGTGTTATTTTATGAATGCAGTGTTGTATGTAGTCTCCCAATCTTGGCTCCCTATTTGATGTGTTCCGTAGGATTACAAATTCACATTTTCACAATCCTAAATAAGGCACCAGTTTAGTTATGAATCAAGTTTGATATGCTGAAATTTTAACGGAACAATGATCAATGTTAAAATAAATGTCCAAATATAAACTGATATATTTCGTTTTATTTAAATTGTCTTTGTATATATATATATATATATATATATATATATATATATATATATATCACTGGTTATTATAAGATGAGTACTAAAAGATTATAATTAATGTTAGTCTGGTTGGGAATTTGGTAAGCTAGACTGGATACCTGGTGAAACAGTTGCGCAGTAATGCAAGGTTAACTTCCTCAGATAGCTCACAGCTTTTAACCCACTCTTATGGTCTTGAATATTAGCACCGCTTTCAGAATAAATTAATGCAACAACATTACACAGTGCCAAAAGTTCTCCAATGTGAATAATGGACCGCTTCGGATACGCCATATCGCGCAAGAGAATGCGTATCAGCTGGAGTTCCTCAGATCTGGAAGATCGGCAGGAGCGCATCTCATATAGCACATTAAAAACTTTATTGAATAAAGCTAGCGGTCACGACAGCAGCAGTTACAGCAGGAGGAAGGAGTAGAGAAGAACATAGAAAGGGGGACATACGATGGCAATTTTCTTACTCTGAACAAGCCACAGTTAATGCTCAGGGCCAGCTGAACATAAGCATTGTAGCATAAGTTTGTATAGTTATAATAATTTTAAAGATAACGATCATTTCTTTAGATCTTTTGTGATTCACCAGGGTAATTAGCATAGAAACTTCTCCCATTACTGCTAGGTGTAAGAGTTGCATTGTTAAAATTTTACTGTACAAGTATTTCTTCGTAACATGTAGCAAGTTTTTAAATGTACAGTTGGTCATCCCAGAGCTGAATCAATTACAGTTGTTGAGAGTAGGGGTTTGCCGATTTAACGATGTAAACTTGGATGTTTATTTGTGTCCTACTTCGCGTGAGTAATATGTTATCTTAGCAGTTCTGCAGTTTGCACGGAACGACTGAATCAGGTGTCACAACAACAATAGAATCTTATATGTTTGAGCACAAAAAAAAAAGAGCTCGAGTATTGGGAACGGAATTCTTCTTGTAACATGTTAGAGATCAGTTACAATCATATTTCTTCTGTTCATTGCGTATGAATCGCCCTTGAACGACCCGGCATATAATTCATAGTATTTTGTGTGAGAGGGGCGTCGTTGAGATAGGTTTGCGAGATTCTTGGAGGTATTTTGTAGGATGGTCGTGTAATGTCCGCGCTAAATGCGTGTTGACGTTCTTGTGTGTTTTGCTGTGGTTTGTGACTAGTGCCCAGTGCAATGTGTCTTCACTGCGGGCTGTTTATTGTTATCGCCAGTGGCGCAATGTATTTGTGGTGCGTTTTTGTCTGTGGATGCTGCCTTTGGTGCGATGTTTCTCGCGAATTGGATATTTTATTCGAGTGTGGTTACACAGATGAGCTATCGTGTCTAAGGCGGTTGTAGTTCACTATGATTTTTCGCTTGTGGCTTTCGCATGTGGTTTCTTCACTATTGTGTGATGATATTCGTATGGGCTTTCGCGAGTAAGTTCGCAAGCGCCTGAGTGGTTGATCTTGGGCGATTGTTTGTACTATGTGATGTGAGCACGGAATGTGCAAGTCACATTGGTATGTTTATACAGAGTGAGCGAGGCACAGACTAATTTGTGAGAAAGAGAAGAACGGAAGATGTGTAGCTTGATAGTCAATTGTCGTTAATATCTTGTGCTTTATGTTTGTTTCAGGAGCTAGAGTAGAAAATGTTGTACACCAACCCGAGAAAAATTTGTGTCAGTTTTAGCAAAAACAATAAAAAAAGAAAGAGAGAGAGAGAGAGAGAGAGAGAGAGAGAGAGAGAGAGAGAGAATTTCGTAGCAGATTGGTGACATCAGTTCTCATCCAGATTGATGCCATACACCAGCTTAGTGCCACTTTAACGTCCACAAGAATGGGAGTATATTAATTTGTATATATTTAGCAGTAATTGGGTTGCACGAATAAGTAATAGACTTAGATGGATTGAGTATGACTGAAGTGAATGTGTACTCTAAGTCAGCTTAGTATTTTTTGTGCATGAAAGGTTACGGGAAATTAACAGTACACTATCATACCGTACAACACCTCACCACTACTTAAGATTATAAAGAAATGTAATCATTTAAAATTATCACTGTAATAATATCAAATCATTTATGTAATAGAATAGGATTATATATTAGGCATTGTCAAACCGTTTATTCTTTTATTCTTGGAGTAATCTTTCATTATAATTCATTGTATTTATGTTGTAAACATATTTATACAAACACGGCACTGAATCTCCTTGTAAGGATTGTGCAGACTATTTGCAGCTGAGTTGATGGGGATGTGCCAGGCGTTTAGGAGAGGTTACTGACCTGCGGAACGGCGGCATCGACTGAAGCAGCTTTGGAGAGGGGCCGTCGCTCATGCTGGAAGGTCAAGGCCACAGGGCACTCCTGCGAGGAGGGCAGACACTGAAGGCGGTGGCCGACTTAGCGACCGGCGGGCCGCTGGTAGACATTATGTCATCGGCTGTGTGAATATGGGTCCAAAGCGCGCGAGCCCCTTCGGGCCTACATCTGTCAACAGGGGCCTGGCGTGGGCGCCAACGGAGCACTTTCACTGCCGGTACCACTACAAGGTCCCGAGGGACCCACCCAATGAATGGAAGCCCGAGACAGGAGCCAGCAGCACGCACTTGAGGTCCGCTGAATGAAGGTATTACGTGTCTGGAGACATGAACGACGGCGACAGCGGGAGGTGATTCACCTCAAACCTGGTGTCCAAATGCTGCAAGAGTCTTCCCATGAATATCTTCAACAGCGGCCATGGATTGCCAACCACCACGTCATCCAAGACGGTCAGTAAACGAGACGCCGATGATTGCCGCCAGAGACAAGGTCCTGCCACACAGCGGGGCTGCCTGTACTGTACATGCCAAAAAAAAACTGTAACCCACCTTGACTAACTCATCCCATATAGCTGCCACATCCAACCTGTTGTCTGACATGTGTAGTGCGGTTTTTGGTGTGCCAATTGTAAATTTATAAAAAATGTTTTGGGCTCCCTGAAGACCTTTTGAGAAGGGAGCTATAGGAAGCTTTGTTTTGATTGTTGTTTTATGTATGTTTCTCTTTTTATTTTTACATGTCTGATATGTGCCTTACGGTTTCCGTCTTACACATTCATATGCTTACTCTATGTTTTATTATCAAGATTTATTTTTGTTAATGGACTCATGCATTATTTTGGCATTTGGTGTAAAGTTTCACTTGATTTATGACACTCATATGTTGTTTGGTTGTGTTGACACTTATATGTTTACATTTAAGCGGCAGATTTACACATTTTAGATAAATAAGAAGCATGGATAACTCGCAAAATTTAACCTAGTAATAGTTTCTTTTTGGATGAATGTGAGAGCGTGTGTAATCAATATTCTGTCAAGGAATGAATGTAGCCATGTCTATAATTGGGCAGGGGTAGTAATTTTTCCAAGGGGCAGAGAATCCTCAAGACCACAATTTCAGGATGAATGAGTTCGATAAATGTCAGCATGGCCGTGTAACCGTTTAATAATTGTTATATAAATCTGGGTCTTAGGGAATATGATCTGATGGTATGCTCATCACACTTTATTTCTCATTTATTTTTGTGGGCATGCAGCAGAGAGGGTATGGATGACCTCTGGTTGAATGTGGTTAAGACAGGGTATAACACTGTGCTGGGATTTATGGTGCAGAGAGATAGATTCATGTTCATTTCTTTGATAATGGCCGGCCGCGGTGGTCTAGCGGTTCTGGCGCTGCAGTCCGGATCCGCGGGACTGCTACGGTCGCAGGTTCGAATCATGCCTCGGGCATGGGTGTGTGTGATGTCCTTAGGTTAGTTAGGTTTAAGTAGTTCTAAGTTCTAGGGGACTTATGACCTAAGATGTTGAGTCCCATAGTGCTCAGAGCCATTTGAACCATTTTTTGATAATGACTCTACTAAGTGTCACCGTTTATTCTGTTCCGTGTCACACTAACCTTTTAAAGTGTGACACTCCCTATGAATAAATTTGAGAGGAACGGGGAGGTAATAAGAGATTTCAGGGAACTCTCACTACTGATTCGGTGCTATGGGGGAGGCTGGCTTGCAGGTATATGGGCCAGTGCCGAGAAGTCGCCGGCAGCGCATTCTAGGCCGGGAATAAAGCAGAGGATGGGCCTTTATTAGGGAGCAAGCCACCAAAAGAAATGTAAACGTTCTGCGGATTTCCGTGGGACAGGGAAACTGGCATGCAGACGCCTAAACTCTGTTTCAAAGCATGTTTCAGCATGACGCTTTTGGCGAGTTTATGGCCGTTCTTTGGAAAGTTTGAAATGGACGCAACAGAGGAGATAAGAAGCTGTTTATGGAGGGCTGTGCTTCCATCCTATACTGTGTTAGCAAAAGACACGACAAACGCGCGGGAAAGAGGCCGCGAAGCAGAAGCGATTTTCCGTTTTCTTTCAACTAACTTTAAGGCCTCTGATTGGTCAAATCGGTTTGCAATGCAAAGACCACTCTCCGGGCTTAGAATGCCGGGCTCCAGCTCGTGACTGGCATGTGCGAAAGTGGGGAAGTCAAAAAAGAGAAATGTGCTTTTGGAACCGAGCTGAGGAGGAATCGGTGAGAAAGGAAGAAGGATCACTCTTGTACAAGTCTCTTGTACTGGCGCTTTGCTACTAAAGAACTGCAGGTCTCTACCTAAGCAGCGAGACTTGTGTCCTTTGCTAGTGTGTGACTTGGAGCCTGTGCCAGTCACCTACTGAACCGTCAGAGGTACTTCTTACATCATCACGGTCACAACGAGTGTTGGTTTGGCAGACCAGCAAAAGGGATCCACCTGCACATTGGAATCCACCGGGGTTTCAGGGGTTCATAGGGAAGTACCTGCATTGTGAATCAATCGATCGTGAGGCCGTGTACTTGAATTTTTCGGGGACGCGCATTGAATAACAGATTGCCGCCGTCCATGACTTCAGTTGCCGAACGCATCGTGGTGTGCCGCCTTGACCAGCAAGAAGGTAAAGTATTTGTGCTGCGACGTAGGGCTATAGTATATATTTCTCAGCACCCTGTTCTTTCGAACCATAATTTTTTTTTTTTTTGTATGGTAGAATATAGATGCTTGGTGGTGGCGTAGTTTGGAGCTATAACCAGAATTCACGTGTATGAAGTCATATAGAGCGATTAGTGTTCTGGTTAGTGTCGTGTGTAGATCCCCAGGAGATCACTTTGTCCACCGTAGATCCCATGTTAGTAAGGCGTTTGTTAAATAAAACTGTTTGTGTGATGCTTCTTTAATATTTTTCTTGTCTTGTCATGTTTAAGATGAATAAATAGAATGTCAATTACACTACAGCTTCTCCCTGAGTTCTAATTAACAGTTCCTTCCCATTTTATTATTGCACTCTAGATCTGAAACATAAGGAGTAGCTTTTCGCTTGGTGTCCACTGCGTCGATCTTTCACTTCATTAACGATAATCTTCTTTCAAACTCATTAAATATTCTCAGTTGCAATGCCCCACTTGCAGCATCCAAACATCATGAAGGCAGGTTAACAATCCGATAAGGTGATATGAGCTGCTGAATAAGGGGTAAAATGCGCCCTTGTGGTCCTAGGTTGCTACGTTGAGATGTCAATAACTCAACAAATATTGTCCGTCTCAATGTCCCACTTGTAGCATCTTGAGAAAATTTCTTTTTTAGCCCAACAACAAAAAATGAAGACCGATTAATGGTCCGATTAGGAAGTACTGGTAACTGAATATGGCAGAACACTTAAGATTGGCCATCTCGGTCGCTGCTTTCAGAGGTCAATAAGGAAATAAATATCCGCTAACGCAATATGTCACTTGTTAATTATAATTTTGCTCGCCCTGCTTACTTAATGTTATTAATTTGTCTCCCAGTGTAGTCTTGGTAATTATTTTTTCATGCTTGGTCACTCATTCTGAAGGCTGATGTACGATGTGTTGTTGTTGAAGCTATTGAGCTGTTTGCATGTCACTTCATGTGCAGTTGTCCAAACAGTTTTCGCTCTTTTCTTCTTACGGTTAAAGATCAACGCCTTTATTCGGTATGAGTTGAACTTTGTATCGACTTCTGCCGACTTCCCGACTCAGATGTTTCAATTGCTGAACCGTTCAAAGAAAACTTGGTTCTCATCACAAATATGTACACCACTCATGCGTTTACAGTTGGCGATGACTTCAATCCATCGTCCATATGTCGGTGGTAGATGTAAAACAACATCAGAGATTTTACAAAATGCTTTCTCCGAAAATTATTTTGAGGAATTACTTCAGGAGCCCTCTCTAAGTGTAAATGATTGCGTCAACATACTTGACTTCTTAGCAACAAATGATCCTGAGCAGATAGAGAGCATAATGACGGATATAGTGATTAGTGATAACAACGTCGTTATAGCAAGACTGACCACCGCATCATCCATATCCACCAAAAGTAAACGCAAAATACATTTATTTAAGAAAGCAAATACAAATTCGCGTGACTTCTTCCCAAATAAGTGCTGTGCTAGTATTAGACCTAGTCGAACGAAAGGGAAATTTTGTCAAAATTCAATGAAAGCACGGTTGGTTAATGAAATCTGGAGCCACTGGCAGAGTGTGGTAACAGTCAACAGCCAGCGGGCCACGCGAGGTAAACATGACACTCACGGGTGCGGAGCTGCGACGGCAGTACTGAACGCACAATTTGTTTTGAGTGGAGCAACAACGAGCCAGAAAACTGTAGCGTTGCTTTAAGTTATTGCGATGTATGAGGCGGGGCACTAGCCCACAGCCAAGAGTGGCTATCTGTAAGTAGCTGACGTGTCTGAATTTATCCCTGCCGTAGTTTCTGCCTCTCTCTGACACTACGCTAGAAGCGAGGGAAAAATTTATATAAATAGATGGACAATTTTAGCTTGGGATAGGGTGTGCCAGGTCAGTCGAGCATTAGGATGGACCTGTGCTGGCCTTCGCTTATAGACGCCAGTCTGACAGCAATATTATAAGTATTCTGCATAAACTTGTATTATGTTTTCTATGCCCTTGTTTGGGCTACATTCCGCCTCCAGGGACACAACACCGTAGCGGGACGAAACAGCAGCCTGGAACTTGGAGATCGCACGGTCTGCCTGAAAGAGGGCAGTGACAGCGGTCTGCAGTGGGTCCAGATGGGGCTCGGTTCCCCTCGAGTCTACTGTCCACATTCACTTCCCACCTGGCGTACCAGGGTCCGGGCGAGGCGGACACTGCGGGAGGTGCAGCAGCGCTGCAACAGCGCCAGAGACGGGAGTGGGTGTTGCCATCCGGCAAGCACCACTAGCGGCTAACTGCAGCACAGCATCCAGGAAGGCGTGGGTTCGAGTCTGGTCCTGTCCTGGGAGCAGCGGCGGCCCGAGGGCCACGGGTGACCAGTACACCCACCTTCTTCCCATGGTCGGACAGAGCAGGCCAAACAGGGTGGAGGGTGGCGAGGACCAGGGACTGTAGCAGTCTACGGAATGGCAGGACAACGTACGGGCGGCACGCCGACACTATGCTTCACACATCGAGTACTGCAAATTATGTGAATAAACGAATGTCACCGAATACTGCTGTATCACTCTGTACTGCTCCTTGACGCTCTTGAGCTTGCTCGGGCTCCTGACAAAATGCGGCGCGGTGGGTCCCGGCTTAAGGTCTGCCATCTGGAGTCCCGGATTCGACACAACGACCCCGCAGCAGTGGTGTCAAAAGTGGTGCCGGTTACAACGGCGGTTCCGGATTTCCACTCCCATATCTTATGTCAAGCAAGTAGCATTGAGGTATTCCTGTGTAGAGGGGCAGTTGAGGTGTTTGTTTGCGTTTATGGCAGGTGGTCGTGAACTTCTTGTTACGTCTTGTCGTTTGGGAGGTGTTCCTCCATGCCAGAATAGGGAGGAAAGCAGGACTGTTTACCTGCACACGAGCTCGATGTGGATGGGTGAGTGACGTTTGATTTATTGTTTATGTGTCTTGTGTTTTGAAGGGTTAAGTGTGAATTAGGATAGACTTTTTAATGGTGTCTTTTGTAAGGCCGGAGGAGCCTGTAGGTTTATCTGAATTTGGGGGAAATGGGGGACACGATAACATAGCGCTTAAATGACGTAACTTTTGTAACATGACAGATCACGGATTACCGTGTACAAAGTGGGTGCCAAACAATTGCTTTATTTGCAAGAGATTTGGTGTTTGACGCGCAATTATTCAGAATGTAGATGGGCGATGATTCACCGCAAGAACTAAGTTTAAGGAGTAGTAGGGCGAAATTAATGGTAACAGTGGAGCTATAAGCAAGAATGGTGGAAACATGGTCAGCAGCGGAGGCTGCAGCAGTGACTACAGCAGAAGCTGTAGCCGCTCTAACAGAGCAAATTCGGGTATTATCAGAGGCGGGGATAAGGGACAAGGAAAAATATGAAGAATTAGCAGGGAGATTTGAGGCACTGTAAGTAGGGGAAGGGACGTCGGTTAAAAGTAAATTACAGGTCGTGGAGTGTCATAGACCGTTTTACCCGGCAATCTCGGCATTGATTAACCCCTTTTCGGGTAAAGCAACAGAGGGTGCGTCGGTATTCCTTAATGACATTATCGCAATGGCTGAGGTCAATGGTTGGTCGGATGTTGAAATGTTGGGAGTGGCGAAGTTACGATTGATAGGGGATGCAAAATCGTACATATTGTACCATGAAACGTTGAACAATGTGGGGACGTTTCCAGAGTTTGAGGCTGGGTTGCACCAGAGTTACCAAAAACATAATGGTACCAGGTTTTTCCGTGATAAATTAAGTGCATTAGTTATGAGGAGAAATGAGTCTGTGGAGATTTTCTTAGACAGGGTACGAAAACTGAATCTACAAACGTTCGAACTGTCACAGAATGGGGAGACTATTAGTAGATTGCTGTTACAAGACGCAGAGGTCAGGGCGTTAGATGTGTTTTTGTGGGGAGTACCGCCGGAAATGTCACGTCGGGTGAGAGCGGAGAATCCCAGTGATCTTGCGGCGGATCTAAGCATTGCCACGTATTTAGAGGAGGTAGATTATGCGACGAAGCAAAGGGTGGAGCATAAAGTTCTGGCAACGGAAACTAAGTGTTTTGGTTGTGGCAGGTAGGGCGTATTAGGAGGCAATGTCAGCGTCAGTTGCGGTGTTACCCATGTGGGAAAATGGGTCACCGGGCAGTGAACCGCAGGAGTAAAGATAGGGGGGAACCTCGGCGGCAGCAGGCGTTAAACGAGAACGGGATTGCTTCAACCATCGGAGAGCAGTCCCAGTGAAATTAGATAATGCGCTGGTAGGTGCACAGACGGAATGTTGCTTATTAGGCTTGGTGAACGGAAGGGAACAAAGGTTTCTGATTGACACGGGGGCACACGTGTCTGTTATTACTCTAGACCTCGTTAGCGGGAGAAGGCTTGAGCCACGACGTTATAGGTTACATGGCGTGGGGGATAATAAAGTGAAGTCATTGGGTACGACGGTACTTCAATTCGTGATCGCAGGAACTAAGTTTAGTGAGCAGGTAGAGGTGTTACCACGTGTCGTTGAGGGGTATTCGGTAATTCCCGGAATGGAATTCCTTGATAAACATCGTGCGAGGATAGATATTTGGCAACAAACAGTGGAATTCGGTGGCAATGTTTCTCATGGGGGAAACAGTTGCAAATGGACGAATGTCACAAGGTTCACTTAACATGAAGGTGACGCCAGCTAAACTGCGAACGGATTCATTAAAGGTCGATCATCAGGATAACGTACCGGCAGGTCAGGGAAGGTAGTTCGGGTTTCGATAAATACAGACTTACCAAAGGATACGCTGTACATGGTGGAGCCACTCTCGAGTAATGAGGAGTTGGATAATGCGCGCTGTTTTGTGCGGAGGTGTGTAGCTCACGCAAGTTACGTGGAATGAGATTGTAGGGTTCCTGTAAGTATAGATAACTTCGGCAGAGTGGATTTTAGCTTGTCGAAAGGAATGTTATTCGCCACGTTGGGTTTTATTAATGAAGATGACCTCGATAGGGAGGATTTAGAGGCGAGCCATAAGCAAAACGTCGATGCAGCGCAGTTAATGGGAAAGTTACAGCATTTGCAGGGAGACGACTGAGTCGCATTGGAGGAACTGTTATTGACATTTAGCGATTTATTCTGAACGGAGGGTACGTTACCGGCAACACCGATTACGAAGCATCACATACCAACGGAGGATACTACACCAGTGTTTAGGAATCCATATAGGATAGCACGTCATATGCAACCGCTACTAGAGGAATTTATAGAACAACAACCACGGGATGGAATCCTAGAGCATAGCGACAGTCCCTATTCAAGCAATGTAGTTCTCGTACCTAAGAAATCGGTGGATGGTACAAGGAAATATAGGTTTTGTTGTGATTATAGATTTCTGAATGCGAAAACAATTTCAGACGCACATCCGATTCCGAATATCACGGACACATTGGACAATCTGGGACAACGTAAGTATTTTACGACGATGGATATACGGAGTGGATACGATCAGTTGGAAGTAGCGCCAGAGGATAGGGCAAAGACAGCTTTTACTGTTCCTGGGGGACACTATCAGTATAAACGTATACCGTTCTGGTTGAAGAATGCACCGGCAACTTTTCAGCGTTTATTAGATGGTATTTGAAGGGGATTGAAACCAGAGACGTGTGTGGTTTTTACCCAGCTGACATTATAGTATTTTCGAAGGATATACTAGAACGTGTATCGCGGTTAAGATAAGTCTTTAGAAAACTGCGGTCAGCACGGTTAACATTAAGTTTAGAAAAATGTAATTTTGTGCAGACGCAGGTCAGTTATTTAGGTCATGTAATCAGTGAACAAGGGGTTCAAACCGATCCTCGGTTAATAGAGGCAGTTCAAAATTTTCCGACACCACGTACAACGAAGCAGTTACAATCGTATATTGGGTTATGTTCATATTACCGTAAATTTGTAAAAGATTATGGTAAAATAGCCGAATCCTTAACAAAGCTTTTAAAGAAAAGGGGTTGAATTTCAATGAACGGAGGAATGTCAGAAAGCTTTCGATAAATTAAAAATGAGATTAGTTTCTGGTCCGGTAATTGTGTTTTCGAATTTTGAAGAAGATTTCATCTTATCATGTGACGCTTCAAATGGCGCAGTAGGATGTGTTTTGGGGCAAATGGTGAATGGACAGGAGAATCCGGTGGCGTATGCTTCTAGACAGTTAAATAGGGCAGAGCGGAATTATTCCACAACGGAAAAGGAGATGTTGGCTGTAATATATGGAGTAACGTATTTTCGTTGTTACCTTTATTGAAGGAAGTTAAAGGTCGTGACGGATCATGTAGCATAGAGATGATTACTGGGACTCAAGGATCCTTTTAGTCGGTTAACCAGGTGGGCTCTGAAATTAAGTGAATTTGACTTTGAAGTAATTCATAAGCCAGGGAAGAAGCACGGGAATGCAGATGCATTAAGTCGCAAATTAGACGCATTAGAAGTAATGGGTAAGGCAGTGGTGTACCTTAGCTATGTGGCGCCCCTGGCAGGAATTTAAAATGGCTCCTTCTGAAGAAGCCCCCAGGAAGCAAAGAATGCAGAGAGATTGATATTTTCTCTTGTCCCAAGAAAATGTGAAGGCGTTTCTTGGCACACACACACACACACACACACACACACACACACATATATATATATATATATATATATATATATATATATATATATATATATCTCCAGTATTGTTAATTTACAGAAATTTAAGATAGAACGAAACTAATTTACAGCTCAGAATCAAAGGTGTTATGAAGGATTAAGAAACAGAAACACACATTTAGATACAAATACTCGTTATATTTTACACAGTTTATTTCAAAATACATTGAGTTGCTAGGAATACCAATATCAAATTTAACTTAACACGTTATTAAGCTCAGTTAATCTACTTAAATGCTACTTTCCTGGTTTTAATTTTCGCAAAATTATCAATTAATTCCTCTAAATTAAGTTTCGCTACCTCTCCATGTTCAATCGATAAAATGGCTAAATTTGACAAACGTTCCTGTCCCATGGATGATCTTAAATAATTCTTGATAAGCTTTATTTTACTGAAGCTTCGCCCACAAGAGGCCACCGTAACAGAAAGTGTTAAGTAAATTCTAAGAGTTATTTCGATATTCAGATATATATCTTCTAAAGAAAGCTCTTGAATCTTTTTATGAATGTCAAGTGGTGTTGCTTTTTCAACATCGTTAATGAGTTCTTTAACTTGCATTTGAAAAATTTCCAATTCTATATCTACATCATGTGAATATTTAATCCCGAAATCTGCAGCATGTTTAAGAAGAATATCAATTGGCTCTTTTTTTAGAGCTTCTGTCGTTAAAAAATAAAATTATGAAGATATGGAAGCCATTGCCTTATACCTCTTAGTGAGTACTGTCAGAATTTGATCATAAACCAAATTTATTTCCCTCTGAAACTCCCGTTTTGAGTCGAGATAGTCATCATGGATTTGTTTGTTTGAATCTGAAAGACGTTGGCTTATAATCCTCCGTCTTTTTTCAGCAAAATTATCATCGATGCCGATTTTTTGCGCTTTCTTTGTTGCATAGTCGATTGCTGGACCAATACCTTGATCTCGGATTTCCTGAATCGTATTTAACAATCCCTTTATCATTTTGCTAGCCTTCTCGACTGCAACAGTCTCTTTCTGAAGTGACTTGCTGATTGTATCAATCTAGACTAGAATTCTTTCCCACAGATGCAAAAGACATAGGAATTTGAAGTCGATTTGCTTGATGAGACCTTGAGCCCCCACTGACGTTTCAGGTTCCATTTGTCTTGATTAACATCAACCACTTCCTCCAGACTTGCATACTGTTCACTCAGTGTTCTTTTTAAAGCGGTGACTGCTCTTCGTTTGGTTGACCACCTAGTGTCTTAATGACCATTGAATGTAATGTCGAAGTTACTTAACACAGCTTGCCACTGCAGAAAGTTAATATCTTTTGAACTGTTCCAAAAAAAGTAATCATTAAAGGCGAAACAGCGGCAGCATACGATCCGTTAAGGTTTAAACTATGTGCAGCACATGGTACAAACCGAGCACTATCATTATTTTTGAGAACCTGAGCTTGCACATCGATATATTTTCCAGCCACATTGCTGCCATTATCATAACCTTGACCTCTGCAATTATCAATACTTAGCCCATCTTCTTTCAGTTTTTTAAGGATGTCCTCTGAAAGCCTTCACCTGTTTTTCCGTTAGTGTTGATAAAGTCAATGAAACTTTCATTAACTTGACGTTTCCCATCTCAATAGTCAACAAATCTAATAACTTGGCTCATTTGCTCAATGTGAGCACTGACTGGTGTGCAGTCAAAGATAATCGAAAAGTATTTTCCATTTTTTTATTTGATTCAAGATTTTCTGCCTCAAGTTCCTTCCAATTAAAGTTATGAGCTCGTTTCGGACCTTAGGGGAAAAGTAACTGAGTGCCATTTTATTTTATTTAACGTATGCCATATGTTTTGCTAGTTTAGAATGTTAGCGACTTATAAGTTCTAATGTGCTTAAAAAACTCCACTACTTGACTCGCCAATGATTTCGAGGAACAGCAAAGAAAGAAGTGGTAGATTATTCTTAGCACAAAATATAATTACATCTATGACTACTTTCAGTATGTTCCTCCACTTCTGTACGTCCTTCTGTATACTTTCTTGAATTTCATCATCTACAGTTGCCTTTTGTTTTAGTCGGTTTTGCAAATCTTTCCACTGTATGCAACACAACCTGTGGCTGGACGAGTTTTCGTGATTGTAAATGAGAGGGTTTAAGTGTTTGCAGTCATTGAAGCCTTTATTAAAATCTGAAAATGAAGATGACTTTCCTCGATGATCCTTCCCAAAGAGGAGACAGGGGAAACAAAATAGAGAATCTTCCGACTGGCTATAAAGTAACCATTGTCTTCGCACACGTTCGCCATTTGTGAGCTTTCTGTAAAACCACTTGCCATCGAAACGTCTATCTCCATCCGACACAGAAAACTTGAAGGTTGATACGTCAACTATTTGAGGGTCACGTTCAGCCAGCACAGTTCGAGTACTATCAGTAATCAATGGATAGCTAGGCCATTTTTTGGGATCATTGAAAACTATTTCACCTATTTCTGGTGAACAGCCTTCATCTAGTGGAGGTATATCATGACAACCAACTGCTGACCCTTCCTCATCTAAAGAACTATATGTGGAAGATTCGTACTCTTCATAGTTGTTTTCTGAAACTAGTGGGGCTATATGATGGAAAGTTGATGGTTGTAGTTGGTTGTCATCATTTGTTTGTGGATGTGTTTCCGTATTATCATATTCAAAATCGGCGTTACTCTCGTCTTGATCTGTTGCAGTGTTACGTGTGTCCACCTCCTTGTTGGGTTTTAGCCAATTTTCGAAGTCTCCTAAAAGGAGAACTGCAGCTCTTTCCTTTTCTTTTATTAGTTTTTTAAATGCACTTCCAGATAGTCTTTTAGGTCCCATTTCTTTGTTGTATGAAAGGAAATGTTTTAACCTGGAATGAAATATAAATGAAAATACAATGAACCTATACACATAATAATAATAACAATAACATATGAATAATTTATAATGGGCCACACAAAAGATAACCCTCTGGGCTCAAGTACCAACAATTGGCTCAAGTACTCTCCCCAGGTCAGGCCGAATGTAGACAAGACACTCAGACTTGTCATGTCGAAAATTGCCTTGATTTCTGCCACTGCCAAATTTCAGCTGCAGAGACACAGTGGAAGTTACCTAAAAGAAATCACGAAAGCTTTTATTTAGTGTGTTGGCGCTTACAAGGAAAGGCCGGTCCACACGTTACGATTTGTCTGCACAGGTATCTGCGCAAATGTGTGTGCATGCAAAAGATCGCCGTAAATCAGATATTAGATTGTAGAGCGTACCCAGGAGCCGATATAGACTCAGAACACAATTTAGTTATGATGAAGAGCAGGTTTAAGTTTAAGAGAACCGTCCGAAAGAACCAGTCGGGAATCAAATGGGATACCAAAGCTCTGAGGAATGATGATACGCGTTGAAGATCGCGAAGGCTGTGGATACTGGGGTCGTGAATACCAGGGTTGGAAGTTCAAGTCAAGAAGAGTGGAAATCTCTAAAAACAGCAGTCACAGATGTTGGGGTGATAAACATAGGAACAAGGAAGGGAAATACGAAGAAGCCATGGGTAATAGAAGAAATACGTCATGTGATCGATGAAGGAAGGAAGTATAAAAATGTTCAGGGAAATTCAGGAATACAGAAATACAAGTCAATTACGAATGAAATAAATCTGAAATGCAGAGAAGCTAAGGCAAAATGGCTGCAGGAAAGATGTGAAGGAATTGAAAATTAAATGATCGTCGGTAAGACTGATTCAGCATACAGATAAGTGAAAACAACGTTCGGAAAAATTAAGCCGACAGTAAACTCAGCTGGTCTGTCAGACCACGGAGAAATCTTCACATTAATACAATGTCTGAAAATTGGTTAAAAGAAGGCATCTTGTCGGCACATATAAAAGATAACAATAGAGTCGTCTGTTGGTAAATAAAAATCGATGTAATCTGTAAGGGTGTGAAACAACAGCTACGTGCTTGACGTTTGTGCGTCCCGTTTCCAGGCGCGTGCACTGCCGGGCTAGAAGCAACGGCGGTAACATTAAGACTGCAGTGGGAATTCCACTGCTGAGCGCAAAGGAGAGGGCGGATGGATGGGAAAAATACATTGAAGGACTCTATTAGGTGGAAGACGTTTCTGATGGAGTGCTAGAAGAAGAGACGAGTGTTGACATGGAAGACAGAGGGGATCCAGTATTAGAGGCAGAATTTAAGAGGGCTTTGGAGGACTTGAAATCAAATAAGGCTGACGGGATAGGTAATATTCCATCGGAATTTCTGAAGTCATTGGGAGAAGTAGCAACCAAATGACTGCTCAGCTAGGTGAGTAGAATCTATGAGACTGGCGACGTACCATGAGACTTTCGGAAAAATATCATACTCACAATTCCGAAGATAGCAAAGGCAGATAGATGTGAGAAATACCGGACAATCAGATTAACATTTCACGCATCGAAGATACTGACGAGAATAATATTTATAAGAATGGAAAAGAAAATTGAGGATCTATTAGGTGACGATCAGTTCGGGTTTAAGGAAGGTAAAGGCACCAGAGAGGCAGTCACGACACAGTGACTGATAATGGATGCAAGACTGAAGAAAAATCATGACACTTCCATAGGATTTGTCGACCTAGAAAAAGCGTTCGACAATGTAAATGGTGCAAGATGTTCGAAATTCTGAAGGGAATAGGAGTAAGCTATAGAGAAACCTTATCCATCGACACTTTGATTTGGTCTGAATGTCAGATATCAAGGTAAAAAAAAAAAACAAAGCAGCAAAACAATGTAGAAGTATATCAGAAGTGACGGTGACAATAAATGCGTGACTTTTTAATATTTCTTTGAATTCAAACAAATTTTATTATCAGGGAAACCACATTGGGCACACTATGTTGCTTTAGATTAGACAATACTAACGATGTAAGAGCTAGAGAATTTAGAGTTAGCCAATTTGTTTCAAAAAAGTTTCGCATAGAGAGATATAATGTGCATCGAGAAACATATCGCAGCCAGATATGACTGAAATTGAAGTGCTCAGAGCTTGTTTTACCAATGCAAATTGACTAGTGCGGTATCGCCAGTTTTTGTGAACCTTGAATGCACAATTCACGTAATCTGATAATAATGCCCGTTATTAATCTGGATGGTTCATTGTTACCTGTGTGAATGGACCAGCAACTTTGGTTCACGCCTGATAATACCAGCTTTACGTACAGAAAAAATTGTGAAGGGATCATTGATGTCTGGAGTAAAAAAAAAACTGTAAGAGAGAGAGAAATAAATATATGGCATTTTTCACACGTCAGGCTTTATTTCCGATTTAAAGAAAGTTGTTGTTGTCGTTCTGTGTTCTGTATTCCATACAAACGCTATGAGAAATGCATGAAAATTCGGCCGGATTTCATTAACCCGGAGAGTCTCAGTGGAATGCAGGAAGGGACACTTCATGTCTCATGTGGCAAAACAGCAGGTAGTACAGTGGAAAAAATTCAGAGATACTATCAATATCACGCTTCTACTTGGCACGTACATCAAAGTTGCTTCTTTAACACAGCTTGCTTTTATCAAAAACATTCATCTGAGATTATAATGAAATTAGCGTCACTTTGATATTTATCAAATGTGATGACATTTACGATAAAACAACTGATTTCATCTTCGATACTTTTAAATCTTATGTGTAATTGTAACTGGTACTTCTGTTATAAAGAATATGACAAACAGCCAAATTCCCTTAGACAGCATACCAAATGTTACTGAAATAAACAATAAAGGTGCTGCAATTATCGAACACGAGTATGTTCATATTTATTAATTTTAGTAAAGGAAATGTAGTTGTGAGAAAGAAAAATTGTATGATTGGCATTGTAGATGAATGAGTTCATATTATTTTGAATAATCAAAAGTAAAACTCTGTTTTTTTATGTACTCATAAACAACAAGACTGATAATTTTAGTATCTTCCCTAGGGACGCTTTTGGCAACACCTATGTCGATTGAAACTTATAGTGACATATGCATGATTTTCCACAGATTTTGATATGTATATATTGTTATAATGTAGTTTTACCTACTGCTACGAATTTCAAATAAAACAACTAACTGGAAAAAAAACAGTCCAGAAATTAAGCATATATACGTAAGAAGCGTCAAATCATAAATAGTGCGATGCTACTGCGATAAAAACGGGGAAAATGTTTAACTGTCTGATAAAACAAAATAAGAGTTTCATTCAAACATGAATGAATCGTAGCTGCTTATGAACCATGAGTATGAGCACCCGAAACATGTTGCTATTACAGAACACATGACTCACCTTCCTTGATGTACGACCGAGCGCTTCCTATAGCTACACAGCCACAGATGAACTGGTAACTGTTGAGTTTTGCAGGGCCGTGTAACTTTGAATGCAGCTTTGGCGAGCCTTTGAGGGGGGCAGTCAGCCTCACGGTCGACAGGATTAGGGTCGGCACCGAGGTCCTTCTGCGAACAGGAGACAGACAACACGCAGGTGCGTGTCCGGCCTGGGCTACTTACGTTCACCAGCTAACACAAACACCTACCACTACGAAGGCGGGTAGCGATTTTGAAACCTAATGGAAAGCCGACCAGGGTGGGGAGGTAGGCTAGTCGTCACTGCCAATGAACTTTTAAGTGCTAAATTATTTCTCAGTATGATAACCAGGTATTACCGGAAGTGTACATGGTGCGTTCAGCATGGCTTGTTCTATGTCGCTCTCATTAGGCCTCGTGCTTCAAAATCCTCACCCCCAAACGTTTGGGAAAATCGTCTTTGCCCTGACCTGTCGAGAGTACAATTAAGCCAAAAGGGTCTATGTTCCTTCAAAACCTCAAATCTGCTAACACATTGTCGACTAAGCGGAGATAAAAGAATATGGTAAAAAGATTTGATGTGGCAATTACCATATCAAAATTAATGAGACCAGTAATATTAACAACGAATCTTGTTTATAGGTGTATGTGATAATTGTTATTAAATAGGTCTAATATGAATTTCTGGGTACTTTGTTAAGATAATATTTTGCAACTGTTGCCATAAGCTAATATAACAAGTAAATAATATTTACTTACCGTGAATATAGAGTATATGTTTACTTGCCCAATTAAACAAGAAATATAACTGGATCCGACCACAATCGCACTTTATACATTTGCATGGAGATGAAGATGTCAAAACTGGTTTGCAAGGTTATGTGCTCTGATAAAAAAGTTCATGGAGTAAGGAGGTTAAGCTTGGGTGATATATATTAGCTGAGCACTGCCAAAAAAGTAGTTGTAGTAGTAGTAGTAGTAGTATTTTTCAAAAGTTTACCTAAAAAGATAATACCGGCCGCGGCGCACATTCTGTTTCGAGCAGACGGCACATCTACGCCATAGTCTGCCTTTTCTTGGACTGGTTACTTGGAGTGACATGAGGAAAAAGCCTCCCAGTAAAGCGAATAGTTTTCTCGTCATCAGAGCGTCTTCCTGTACTCTCTTTTCTTTTTTTTTTTTTTTTTTTTGAGAGCTGCGCGGCGCTCCATCACGTCATCGTCGGCGGCCTTTGGAATTTGCGCCCACCTTGTTCTTGCGCCCCTGGCGGGGAACACTCCTGCCAACCCCTATGTACACCCCTGGAGTAAGGGTGTCACGGAATGGCAAAGGGCACAAGCAGAGGATGAGGAGTGCCAGGGCCTTAGAACTCAACCACATTTCATTGTGGAGGGAAATTTGTTGTGTAGAGTTACCAGGTGCGGACCACAGGTAGTGGTACCAAAGAGTTTGATAGAGGAAGTCTTAAAGCAAGCCCATGATTATGCGCTTTCGGGGCCTGGTGGTCGTCGAGTAACAGAAAGATGAGTTGCAGAACGATTTTGGTGGCGCACTCGGAGAAGGGATGTGGAACAATACGTAGCCACCCTTTCCCCCCCTCCAAGCGGCAGTGGCGGCGGCTGAAAGACGACAGCGGCTGAGGCGGCGTGCGATGACGCGCGGCCCCAAGCTACGGCACGAGGCGCGGCTACCTGCGGCAAGGTCACGGACGGTCAGAGCGGTAAACTCTTTCCACTACAAAGGAGACCCCCGCTGTTATCGCAACGAGACAGCTTGTCGGACGGAGATCGCAATGTTGCTCCCCATGGACACAGGAGGCGGCGACTTTGGCAGAGATTATTAGCGCTACTGGACCTATTAGTTGGTGATAGTGAACACTGTCGCTTTTGCAAAAGTCAAGGGATAAAGGACAAACTATTAAGGGCTGCTAGCCTCATTAGTAACCCTTGTTAGATGCAAGAACACTGAGCATAGGGAGAACACGCTGTAGAATTTTCAAGGCAAAGACAGCGGACTTCGAATTTAGAAAGAGGGGATAATTAAATAAACCGATATTTGAGTAAAGTGGGTGTGTAGTCGTGATGAACTTACGTTTTGGTAATCCATGACGGTGAAGGCTAGGCACAGATAGCTGTGCCAGACAAAAACAAACTGTTCATCACAGAACTTAGGCCCCTGAGCCATGGTAAATTCCTATATAAAGAATTCGGAAGTAGCCAGGAAAAATGGTTCAAATGGCTCTGAGCACTATGGGACTTAACATCTGAGGTCATCAGTCCCTATAACTTAGAACTACTTAAACCTAAGTAACCTAAGGACATCACACTCATCCATGCCCGAGGCAGGATTCGAACCTGCGACTGTAGCGGTCGCGGTTCCTGACTGACGCGCCTAGAACCGCTCGGCCACACCAGCCGGCTAGACAGAGGATAGTAAAATAGGTCAACAACTTAAAGACACGTATGTGCAGTGCAGTTGTTCAACTTACGGTTTTATTTGGATCACAGGAACTGATGCACCATTAGTCCAGCCCATTCCACTCGTTGAGTTGCTCTAAGGCTAATACAAAAGGGGAACTGGTTTATGACACTGTGTTGACTGCAAATGGACAACTAGTTTGCCACCATAATTTTGCAGAAGGTAATTGTCTACGGAACAATAAATTTAAGAAGACAGCATGAGCTAGACAGTTGGCAGAATGCAATAGGCTACCTCCAAGTTCCTTTGGAAGAAAGCCCTCCCCGACAATTACCCTAGATGCTGTGTGTGTGACTTCATAGTGCCGTGTGATTACTCAAACGTAGGGCGTGCCAAACAGTAACCGAACTAGGGTGAGAGCTGGTCCTTTGAGAATGTGCATGGGTATTTTCGTCAAGATATTCTTATATTAATATCGTGTGTTTTCTTATTAATGACTTAATTAAATATGTCGAAGATATGAAATGTTGTTTGTCTTAGGTTAGTCGTTTTATTTATTTCCTTTTTTGATGAAACGTGCAACAGGACAGTACCTTGTTTACTGAGTGACAATTTTGAGCAAAGAGGAAAGAGGGAATGTACTGCTTTAGTATAAATGAAGTTATCTCTAATTTTAGGACCGTGGTAGACAGTATGTTGTTTTCTGTCACTGATCAGCTTGAAAATGGGGCAATGAGATCAAAAAAAGTTTGCTATCTCAAGGCAAAATATTGTCTAATAACTCAATCAGAAAGCAGGTCGACGGTGTTTCCCTCATTCCTGTCTGACCAGAACTAAATTTGTGTATTGACAAGGAGGCCATAAGCCTGAAAATAGTGGATGTAATGTAGTCAAGTGTTATCTGATCATAACGTGAGTTAACTAGATAAGGATAGATCATTACATTGGTTTCATGACACATACATAACTTGATTGCTAGTTGGTAAAGAACAAATTAGATAAAATTTAATGTGTCAAAATACGAAGTTTCTTTCTGATGAAATTTGTTACCTACCTAATGTGCTACTGTATAATTTTGTACTAGTTTCATTTGAGATTGGAGTTAATCATAGATTACTTATTGAGAGCCCCATTCTGAGTAAATAGTGTCAAGTAGTATTTGTTCCAAATATGTATTTTCTTTTTCAGAGTTTCTGATTATTGACTGGAGAATATTCATAACTGTAAATGTTTATGGAGCCATTGAAGACTTGGTGTTTAGTATTATTAATTACATTGAATGTTTACTTATTTTCCGATGTTTTGCACAATTGATGAATAGGTAGTGGACATAGCAGAAAATATTTTGAAACCATTGTAGACTGAGTGTTTTATATTATTGTTTGTGTTGAATACTTACTACTTTTTCAATGCTTTGCATTGAACACATTCTGTTTTGTTGAGATACACTAACAGTCGCCCTCGTTATCAGTATTTGATTATTATGTCTTAGGATAGTATAGTGTGTTTACTTAATGAGTACCAACCTGTATTGGACATAAATGTGGTTAATTGCTTAAGATGATTGCATTTATAGAATTTTAGTAATGTTATGAATGTTTACATAATGTGTACCAACCTTTATTGGATATAAGCGTTATTAATTGATTAAGCTGATTTCATTTACAGAATTTTTGTAATATTATGAATGTGTTTACATAATGAGTACCAACTTGTATTGGATCTAACTGTGACTAATAATGGTGGTTTCATTTACAGAATTTTTGTAATGTAATGAATATTTGTGGCAATGGCCTCTGTGTCAATTGTCTTGGCAAGTTAACTATTTCAAATGATGTATCTTGAACCTTGCCAAACATAACAAAAAATTAATAACGGATTGGTATAGCATGGAGATTCGGGTCTCCTCCTCGTGGCACTAACCGAAAAATGTCCTGGACTGTCGTTCCATCGGAAAGACAGCCCTGAGTCCATTTTCTTCGAAGATATCCGAGAGTGATGAAACGGAACTTATTGTCCCGTTCCATGTATTTTCCAGTAAATTGCGGTACAGGAGAACTATAGCCAGAGTGTTTTGACTCTGTAGAATCGAAATCCGTGTATGACAAACCGAAGAGAATGGACCAAGTGGTGTTTATTTATTTATTTATTCATTTCATTTCATGTGTGCCAAGTTTCCTTGTATTCTTTCCCGTATGCGACCTTTGACTGTATGAATGAGATAGTATGTGATGTAGCAGAAAGCTCTGGTCAGAGGTCGTAGCATTGCATGTGCAGAGTCGTTCTGTGGTAGGGTAGTACCAGTCCCCTAAACGTGAGCAAGTTTAGTAAAGATGGTGGCAAGTCAGGTGTGAGAGATCGCAAAGACCGCACTGCAGTTCCTTCTCTAAATCCTCGCACAAACGAAAAAATGGCTGACATCGAAATAAGTGTCCAAGGAATAGAAAAGCAACTGGAATCACTCAATAGAGGAAAGTCCACTGGACCTGACGGGATACCAATTCGATTCTACACAGAGAACGCGAAAGAACTTGCCCCCCTTCTAACAGCCGTGTACCGCAAGTCTCTAGAGGAACGGAGGGTTCCAAATGACTGGAAAAGAGCACAGGTAGTCCCAGTCTTCAAGAAGGGTCGTCGAGCAGATGCGCAAATCTATAGACCTATATCTCTGACGTCGATCTGTTGTAGAATTTTAGAACATGTTTTTTGCTCGAGTATCATGTCGTTTTGGAAACCCAGAATCTACTATGTAGGAATCAACATGGATTCCGGAAACAGCGATCGAGTGAGACCCAACTCGCTTTATTTGTTCATGAGACCCAGAAAATATTAGGTACAGGCTCCAAGGTAGATGCTATTTTTCTTGACTTCGGAAGGCGTTCGATACAGTTCCGCACTGTCGCCTGATAAACAAAGTAAGAGCCTACGGAATATCAGACCAGCTGTGTGGCTGGATTGAAGAGTTTTTAGCAAACAGAACACAGCATGTTGTTATCAATGAAGAGACGTCTACAGACGTTAAAGTAACCTCTGGCGTGCCACAGGGGAGTGTTATGGGACCATTGCTTTTCACAATATATATAAATGACCAAGTAGATAGTGTCGGAAGTTCCATGCGGCTTTTCGCGGATGATGCTGTAGTATACAGAGAAGTTGCAGCATTAGAAAATTGTAGCGAAATGCAGGAAGATCTGCAGCGGATAGGCACTTGGTGCAGGGAGTGGCAACTGTCCCTTAACATAGACAAATGTAATGTATTGCGAATACATAGAAAGAAGGATCCTTTATTGTATGATTATATGATAGCGGAACAAACACTGGTAGCAGTTACTTCTGTAAAATATCTGGGAGTATGCATGCGGAACGATTTGAAGTGGAATGATCATATAAAATTAATTGTTGGTAAGGCGGGTACCAGGTTGAGATTCATTGGGAGAGTGCTTAGAAAATGTAGTCCATCAACAAAGGAGGGGGTTTACAAAACACTCGTTCGACCTATACTTGAGTATTGCTCATCAGTGTGGGATCCGTACCAGATCGGTTTGACGGAGGAGATAGAGAAGATCCAAAGAAGAGCGGCGCGTTTCGTCACAGGGTTATTTGGTAACCGTGATAGCGTTACGGAGATGTTTAATAAACTCAAGTGGCAGACTCTGCAAGAGAGGCGCTCTGCATCGCGGTGTAGATTGCTTGCCAGGTTTCGAGAGGGTGCGTTTCTGGATGAGGTATCGAATATATTGCGTCCCCCTACTTATACCTCCCGAGGAGATCACGAATGTAAAATTAGAGAGATTAGTGCGCGCGCGGAGGCTTTCCTTCAGTCGTTCTTCCCGCGAACCATACGCGACTGGAACAGGAAAGGGAGGTAATGACAGTGGCACGTAAAGTGCCCTCCGCCACACACCGTTGGGTGGCTTGCGGAGTATAAATGTAGATGTAGATGTAGATTGGTTCTGTTAGGATGGCGAACCATCCCCTCCACCACCTTTTGAACGAAGAACGGTTAGGTGAGGTGTCCGGTCGAGCACTTGTTCCTGGGTCGCGGTGCTGGACAGACATGGAGACGCAGCTCTCGTTTTGGTAATGTTAACAAAGGTATTAGATTGTTTGAAATCTGCTCAGTAATGAAGTCCAGATGTTGAAATCAGGTGCGAGATTACCATTAAACCCCATAAGGGTATTTATTTTCATAATTTATTTGAATTTCAGTAGAACTTTGCGTTTGTGCCTTGGTCAGGCCACGCACCATGGGCCTTAAGCTCACGGTCATATTATTGCTCTGTGCTGAACGGAAATTCACTCATTCAATCTATTTTAATCTGCTCTTTCATTTACAGTAATATTTTGGGGGAATTTTATTTATTTTTCACATGTTTTCTTTGTGAACTAGCTTTCGCGCCACGTGGTCGGTTGGAGCAACCGCCACATTGATAAATTGTAGTTTCGGTCTGAAAATGTATTGTACGCGATGAATAATCATATGAAAGTGAGCGAATGTAAAACAGGGAAGGAATAATCTTGTGTGTCCGTAATTTTCTAGATGTCTGTTGGCTACCGAAACTTGGCCACGTGTGTTGAATAGCATTGTAGTGAAGATGTTTCTTGTGATCCACCATAACTATTTGATTTGTTAGCGATGTTGTGCGTTAAGTAAAATACATGGCTTAAACTCGTGCCACTAGGAAAAGTATGCTCATTGATTTGATAAAGACTTGCGAAATACTCTTCCACCCTGACCTAGTTTTGCTTGTAGTGTCTTTGCTGAACTTGTTCTGAGTCACCTACAGCAATCGAATCTAATAAGCATGAGTTTAGGTATAACTGTGTGTCTGTACGAAATTACATTGAAGCCAGGTCTGCGCTCCCGTCTCATTCCATAATTACGTGGCGAAACTGAACCATCTTAACTAGAGAGACCAGTTGTGTTGATGTATATTAAAAGAGAAACACGACTAGTTGTTGAAATACCATCGGTACTGAGTAACTATCATATAATCTGTACCCTCGACTGATTATTTGCTCCCTCCATCATAAGGAATAGGTGAAAGTCATTACCACAGTCGAATTCTGGGTCATGAAAGCAAATAAAAGCTATATACTGCCTATTAAGCCCTGTATAGATGCCTTCTGTAGTGGTTCAAAACAATATTTTGTTATCCGTTGCGTTCAAATTTTTTCCGCTAGAAATTACTAATACGCGGCAATAACTCGCAGGGTCCCGTAATTTTGTGGACCACACGAATTTAAGAAACCATTTACTACAGACGGTAGCTTGCAGGAGCGGTAGGACATGGCAAAGTGACGGCAATCTCCCGACTTAGGTGGAGTTTTACCACCACCAGTACTGGAAGGTTACGTTGCACATGGAACGAACTTGATGTCCGAATTACTGCCACAGTTGTATCGTCTATTGAGAATTAAAAAATTACGGACCAGTCCATTTCATCCGCGGGTGAATGGGAGAACGGAGCGGGTACATGGGACAATTTCGAAAATGTTAAGTTATTATGTGAATGGAAACTGGGACGTTTATCTTCCATACGTGGTATCGAGTTATAACACTAAAATACATTCGTGGATCGGGATGTCACCGTTCGAGGTTGTCTATGGAAGAAAGATGCCATCGACATTTGAAGTTCTATGTCTGAAATCGGGAGCCAAAGGGGATGCAGTGAGGGAATTTGCACAGACAATACGGGAAGTATGGAAGAGCGTACAGAAGGCCAACACGAAAGCGTCAGAGAGGCAGAAACAATCGAATAGGCGGTTGGGACCTTTACCACAGTACAAGGTAGGTCAATGGGTATTAATCACGAATCCATATACACCTAAGATACACCTAAGGGAAAGACGAAAAAACTCTTGACGAAGTACCATGGACCATACCAGGTCGTGGAGATGAATTCGCCTGTGAATGTTAAAGTACAGCTGCCAACAAAAACATCCATTATCTACGTGAGTAGAGTAAAGGCTTTTAAAGGAATGGTGGACGGATTACCTCAATTACAAGCAAGTGACCCGATTTCAGAGGCTAGGCAAAGCAAGTGGAGGAAGAAGGTCTCGGCGGAAGAACAACAGCGGACGCATTCAAAACAGAATTATCGTGTCACGGATGTTCAGTATGCTATGCATGGTTACAAAGGAAAGTGCACATAAAGTAAGAACGTCCCTAGCTGTGTAACAGTACGTTTAAAGAACGGCTTGCTCAAGTACCAGTCAACTATGAAGAAAAGATGCGGTGTTTGTTGTTGTTGTTGTTGTTTCTGGTGACACCATTGAGACACAAAAAGAACAGCTGTTGCGAAGTGAGTATTATAAATATCTCTTTGATAACAACTGGCTGACAAATGTTGTTATACGCTGAAGCGCCAAGGAAACTGGTATAAGCATATGTATTCAAATACACAGATTTATAAACAGGCAGAATATGGCGCTGCGGTCGGCAATGTCTATACAAGGTGTTACAAAAAAGGTACGGCCAAACTTTCAAGAAACATTCCTCATACACAAATAAAGAAAAGATGTTATGTGGACATGTGTCCGGAAACGCTTAATTTCCATGTTAGAGCTCATTTTAGTTTCGTCAGTATGTACTGTACTTCCTCGATTCACCGCCAGTTGGCCCAATTGAAGGAAGGTAATGTTGACTTCGGTGCTTGTGTTGACATGCGACTCATTGCTCTACAGTACTAGCATCAAGCACATCAGTACGTAGCATCAACGGGTTAATGTTCATCACGAACGTGGTTTTGCAGTCAGTGCAATGTTTACAAATGCGGAGTTGGCAGATGCCCATTTGATGTTTGGATTAGCACGGGGCAATAGCCGTGGCGCGGTACGTTTGTATCGAGACAGATTTTCAGAACGAAGGTGTCCCGACAGGAAGACCTTCGAAGCAATTGATCGGCGTCTTAGGGAGCACGGAACATTCCAGCCTATGACTCGCGACTGGGGAAGTCCTAGAACGACGAGGACACCTGCAATGGTCGAGGCAATTCTTCGTGCTGTTGACGATAACCCTAATGTCAGCGTCAGAGAAGTTGCTGCTGTACAAGGTAACGTGCTACGGGAAAACCAGTTGTTTCCGTACCATGTACAGCGTGTGCAGGCACTATCAGCAGCTGATTGGCCTCCACGGGTACACTTCTGCGAATGGTTGATCCAACAGTGTGTCAATCTTCATTTCAGTGCAAATGTTCTCTTTACGGATGAGTCTTCATTCCAACGTGATCAAATTGTAAATTTTCACAATCAACATGTGTGGGCTGACGAGAATCCGCACGCAATTGTGCAATCACGTCATCAACACAGATTTTCTGTGAACGTTTGGGCAGGCATTGTTGGTGATGTCTTGATTGGGCCCCATGTTCTTCCACCTACGCCCAACGGAGCACGTTATCACCATTTCGTACGTGATACTCTACCTGTGCTGCTAGAACATGTGCCTTGACAAGTACGACACAACATGTGGTTCATGCACGATGGAGCTCCTGCAAATTTCAGTCGAAGTGTTCGTACGCTTCTCAACAACAGATTCGGTGACCGATGGATTGGTAGAGGCGGACCAATTCCATGGTCTCCACGCTGTCCTGACCTCAACCCTCTTGACTTTCATTTAAGGGGGCATTTGAAAGCTCTTGCCTACGCAACCCTGGTACCAAATGTAGAGACTCTTCGTGCTCGTATTGTGGACGGCTGTGATACAATACGCCATTCTCCAGGGCTACATCAGCGCATCAGTGATTCCATGCGACGGAGGGTGGATGCATGTATCCCTTCAAACGGAGGACATTTTGAACATTTCCTGTAACAAAGTGTTTGAATTCACGCTGGTACGGTCTGTTGCTGTGTGTTTCCATTCCATGATTAATGTGATTTGAAGAGCAGTAATAGAATGAGCTCTAACATGGAAAGTAAGCGTTTCCGGACACATGTCCACCTAACATATTTTCTTTCTTTGTGTGTGAGGAATGTTTCCTGAAAGTTTGGCCGTACCTTTTTATAACACCCTGTGTAAGACAACAAGTATGTGGCGCAGTTGACGACATGAACTCTGCCTCGGCTTCCCTACCTGCCTTCCGACCACCATGCGCATCCTGTACGACCTCATCCCCTTCTCCCACCTTCTTGTCCTCGGAAACATACGCACCCTGTACATCGTCTCGATGCCTCCACCCCCTGATATTTCGCTTCCTCACCACCCCAGCCCGTTGCCACGCCTTTACCGTTTTGTCCCGCCCTCTCTCCATCTCCAAAGTCTCCACCTCCTTTCCCAACGCAACTTCCAGTACCTACCCCTGCCGGATGATGATCCCCGCCCTGACATCTACCCCTCCTACCAACCCTAACCCCACCTTGACCCTCCTCCTCCTTTGGGGTCACTTTCCCCACTTCTTCCCTTGCCCTGAGTGGTTTCCGTCCCTCCTACCACCCCCCTCCCCCGCCTACTCGCCGCCACCGGCCATTAACGTGCCATCTTCTGAGGAATCATTTGCGCTATGATTTCACCCGGAACAAGTCCCGCCCACTCACCCCCTCCGGAACAAGTCCCGCCCATTCACCCCAGGTTTTACCGGTATTTGTTTGTAGCCTGGTTTACCGCGTTCAGCTGCACGTTGCGGTTGAGCATTGTCTTTTTTACTCGTTTAATACATTGCAGTACCATTTGTGCGTGACCTATTTGCGTGTGAAAAGCGTTTTGTCGTGCGTTATAGAACAACTGTTTCCGCGTTTCGTCTTGTAATAGTGGTTTATAATGAGTTCTTTTAAATGTGAAGTTTTTAGGAAATGAGTACAGTTACCGCAAGACTCTGAAGAGGCATATTTCCACAGCCCACCCACGGAAGCTGAGAGAAATGATGTCTCCTGTTACAAATAACGAACGATCGTGTACATACAAGGATCTTACTTGTAAAGGTAGTTTAAAACGCCACCAACAAAATATTCATGGCGAACCGCAACATAAAGGCTTAAAGTGTACGATGTGTGCATTTGAAACCGATTCTAAAAAGTGCTCATTTCCATTCTGCACATGCATTATGCGTGAAACCAGAAGCCCTGGAATTCTCCAGTGAAGAAGAATTTTTAAAATGGGAAGAATAAATGGAATGTGCTACACATTCCAAATTCATTAAAAGCTGTGGCACTAAATTTTATGATGATGGCCCCACATGGTATTATGTTTGCCATCGCTAAGGTCAGTTTATCTCCGAAGGTGATGGGAGACGACATGTAAATTGACAGGGAGCAACAAAATCAATGAAAAGTGCCCTGCAGAGATTAAAGTCCAATACAAGGAAGGAAAATGTCATGTTACTTTTGTGTCCACTCATGTTGGTCACGATCTGGACCTAAGTCATCTGAACCTGACAGAAAAAGAACAGATGAAGATAGCTGAAGACATTGTTGCAGGAATCTCGTTTCCTAGTGTCCTCCAAAAAATTCAAGAAACAGTGCAGAATTCAAATTTGGAGAGAGTGCATCTTACAATGAGGCAAGATTTTCATAATATTGCAGCTGGGTAAAAACTGTCTTCAAAGTCAGTCAGACAGCCAAATTATGCGATCAGTGTTGAAGCTTGGGTGCAAGAAGTGCAGCAAAGTGACTATCCATGTGTATTGTTCTAGAAGCCTCAAGAAACAATTAATGCCTGCACCCTGAACTGAGAAGTGAAAACTTTGTGTTAATTATAATGAACAACGCACAAGGCGTAATATTAGCTAAATATGGAAGTGATTGAATTTGTGTCGATGGAACTCATGGCCTAAATGGCTATGATTTTGAAGTTACTACGTTACTTGTACTGGATGACATGAAGCAAGGATTTCCCTGTGCTCTCCTCATATCTAACAGGAATGACTCTGATGTTTTGAGTATATTTTTCAATTGTGTTAAGTCTCAGGTTGGACAGATTTCACCAAAAGTATTAATGAAAGTTGTGGCCGAATCGTTTAGTATCGCTTGGAACAAAACAATGGGACCTCGTGAAACGAGACTTTTCTGTACCTGACATGTCGATAGAGCCTGGAGAGTCAATATTAAGAGCAAAATTCGAAATTTGGACAAGAGAAACGAGGTCTATAAAGTTGTTAAGTCGTTAATGTAGGTAAAAGACGTTGCTGTGTTTCAGGAATCATTGATAAAAGCACTGCAGAAACTCAACAGCGATTCACAGACTTCAGAATTTGGTCACTATTTCAAGACGTATGAAAAGAAAAAAGTGAAGTGTTGGCATATTGTCTTCGGATGCGAGGCGGACTCAACACAAAGATGCACCTGGAGAGTATGCATAAGACATTGAAATATACACCTGGCAATGCAAAGCAGGTGAAACGTTTGGATAAAGGTATATCCGCTTTGATGTCGCTTGTAACAGCAAATCTGTTTGACAGGCTCGTTGTCAACGTGAAAGGAAAGCTAACAAGTAAAACGAAAAGCATTCGCCGTACCGGTAAGCACAAATCCAGTATTTTGATGAATAAGGTCTCAATTAGGAAGGTAGGCGGAGGCTGGGAAGTACCATTGACAAAATCACATGAAGTTTACCTTGTAGGCGAAAACAGTATCCACTGTAATTGTAAATTAATATGCACTGACTGTAAAGTGTGCATTCATAGCTATTCGCGCACGTACTTTGATTATAGCATTAAGTTAAATATTTGCAAGCATATACATAATGTTTGCCAACTAGAGAGTACAGAAGAAAATCCGTTTGAAATTTCTGAATTACGAGATGTACTAGCAGCTACAGATGTTGGAAACATGTCTTTCATTAATTAGAGATAAGTGATTCTGAAGCAAGTTAGTGGAAATGCTAATGCATGCACCCCAGAAGCATTGGCAGAAGAGAAGAGAAAAATTATTTCTATTGTTTCTGGTATGTCAGCTACTGAAGTTCAGCTGGCCAACAAAATGATGACTTCATTGAAGGCTATGTAAGTGCTTTTTGCGCCAGTAGTGGTATCTCTTACACTAGCCCACAAAGAATTCACAAGATAAAACTTGTGCCCCAGAGGAGACTGTTTTCAACAAAGAAGAAAAAATGGCTCTGAGCACTATGGGACTTAACTTCTGAGGTCATCAGTCCCCTAGACCTTAGAACTACTTAAACCTAACTAACCTAAGGACATTCAACACATCCATGCCCGAGCCAGGATTCGAACCTGCGACCGCAGGGGTGCGCGGTTCCAGACTACAGCGCCTAGAACCGCTAGGACACTCCGATCGGCAAAGAAGAAAAGTTCCTCACACCACATACCCATGGCAGTTCCTGATACAGAAGAAACTCACAAGATACTGAGAACAATTCCGGATGAAGGTTTGTATTATTAATTTGCAGCTACTTGCTGTTAATATTTTAAATGTTCATCTGTTGTGATTAGCTCTACATTGGGATGTAGTATGAAGATTCTGACGTGAAAATCAGTTCATTTTTTATCATTACATAACATGCTTCATACAAACAAAGATAATGACGTAAGTTCCCTGTCAATTCCATCACATTATACAAACTGATAACCATAATCTAGGTTACAATACATATGTAGTTAATTCTTCCAGTGGACAATATTTGAGCTGGTTATCACTAAAGACAATAATCTATTATGGTAGCGCATATGGTGTTACTTCTTTAGACAGATAGGCCTACTGTTTGACATGATTATCATTGGTACATTTTCTACAGTTTGGTATAGTATCAATAACAAACAGATATCTTCTCATGTCTGCTTCAGTATTATTATTATTATTATTTTGTCATACTTGAAAGGTCTCTGTTGGATTCCTTTCATGTTAATTTCTTGAATCAGTTGTCATTTACGGCATAAATTCAACGTCTAAATTTACTGTGGTGTTTCTGACTATCTGGGAGGAGACTGAGCAGTGAAACGTGTTACTTTTAGACATAAACAAGAACGATCTGTCACACTACTACACTTTAAAACACAGTTTATATGTAATTCATGTCACACAGTCTCATATGGAACCTACATCTGCTTTCTTTTATATACTGTATATGATAAGACACTGTCATCCCCTATCCTTCTGTGTGAGAGGATGAATGAGAAAATGTATTTCTAGTTGCATGCTTGATGGTAGCAGACAAGCCTGTCTGCTAGAGAACAGTAGGACCTACGTCAGAACAGGTAGCTATGCTTTCTAAAAGCAGAGATGTTTCTACTCTTAGTATGGTCCTGTCCATCCCTTGTCATGTTGGCATAGGAAGCTGCCTCTCTGGTCACTTGGTTTGTATCTGTTAAGCACACTCTGTAGGGGCCCAGGTCAGTCGCTCCGTGGCGAGCGTCTGAAGTGATAGGATCTCCGCCTAAGCGCGTGTCCGTAGGACAATGGATTTCTTAAGTTCAGCTTAACTGAAAATTATTTCAGGTTTCAAAAATGGTTCAAATGGCTCTGAGCACTATGGGACTTAACATCTGTGGTCATCAGTCCCCTAGAACTTAGAACTACGTAAACCTAACTAACCTAAGGACATCACACACATCCATGCCCGAGGCAGGATTCGAACCTGCGACCGTAGCGGTCACGCGGTTCCAGACTGAAGCGCCTTTAACCGCACGGCCACACCGGCCGGCTATTTCAGGTTTCGCTCTAAAACATCTAATGTTATTGTGGTGTCACCACCAGACACCACACTTGCTTGGTGGTAGCCTTTAAATCGGCCGCGGTCCGGTAGTATACCTTGGACCTGCGTGTCGCCACTATCAGTGATTGCAGACCGAGCGCTGCCACACGGCATGTCTAGAGAGACTTCCTAGCACTCGCCCCAGTTATACAATCGACTTTGCTAGCGATCGTTCACTGACAAAATACGCTCTCATTTTTCGAGACCTAGCAAGGCGCCATATTCAGTTACTATTGATATTGTGAATCATGTACTGTCAAGAGCGACGTTCATCATTAATGGATTAAAGTTAAGTATTCCACCAGATACATCCGTTTCTCTCAATTATAATCTCCTTGTCATGTTCCAGACCTCACGCCAGCCTGCGTGAGCTGAAACGCGTACATTTCGGCCTCCTCTAGTAACACAGTGTTGGCTCTCCTGCCAACCACAACATTGGCGACAAGGCAAAACCGCGTTATTATCGATATTGCCCTGATTTACTTGTGTAATGGCTTTCGCCACAATCTCCAGATGTAATGTCCGAATTTTATCGCTTACAGAATCAGCAGACACAGTCATTACTGGATGCCCTTGGACAGCTCGTCCAGGGTCAACGTGCAATGCAAAACGATGGGGCAGCCGCCGCTCCACCACTAACACAGCCACAACATGCAGTTGCACCAACTTTTCGACCTTTTGATGCTGCACTGGAAAGGTGGACAGAGTGGTCACACCAATTTGGATTCCATCTCGCCGCCTACAGAATTCAAGGTAACGAGTGGCAGCCTTTTTTGTTGTCTTTGGTAGGCGTACATACACACCGTGTGATAGTCAAATTGTTTCCCTGACGCAACGTAGCAACTCTGTTCTACGAAGAAATTTTGTCTGCATTAGGTACATATTTCAAAGAATTAGTCAATGTAGTTGCAAAACGGTATACCTTCTTTCGTACAAAACGTACGGCAGGTCAGACTAATCGGGAGTGGGTTGCAACCTTGCAAGGCCTTACTAGGGATTGTGCTTTTGAGTTTCAGTGTGGACTCCCTTATTCAGATACATTGGTACATGATGCAACTGCAAAGAACATTTCAGATGTTCGTATAAGGGAACAGATTTTGAAACTAGTCAATCCCTCCCTTCTACAAGTGATGGACATATTGGATCGGCAGGACACACTTGACATTCCTCAGGAATCATTTGAAACTTCACCAGCCGTGTGTCAGGTTAACCGACCCACCGAGGGAGCTGCACGGAGCAGTAAACAGCCCTCGCGCCCGGCCGCGCCGCTGTCGCCAGGCTCTCAGCCACGTGTGCTGCGCCGGCAAGCAAATGCAGTGCTCAAATCCTGCCCGCGCTGCGCTACTAGACATTCGCGTGAGAATTGCCCGTCATGCCAAGCTATTTGCTTTTATTGTAATAAAAAAGGAGATGTTCAGTGTGTTTGCCAGAAAAAGCTCAGATCGGAAGCTCAAAACCATTCCAGGCGCCGGAATCGGAATCGAACCAAGGATACTCAGGCTCGTGAAACTTCGCCCATGGAAATTCATGTAGTTCATTCCACTCCACCCAGTGCCACTCTCTCTAACAGTGACTGTGTTCGTCCCACAAATAGTGTGTGTCGACATCGCCAGAACTCCCGTCAAGTCGCAAGTGATTCTGTACCAGTGTCAATTCACGTTGCACGAGACAGTCGCTCTTGTCATCAGCAGGACAATAAACTTTTTGTGGACTTGGACATAAACGGCAAAGCGATACCATTCCAGCTCGATACCGGGGCTGCAGTTTCACTGATCAATCAAGACACTTAAAAACTGCTGGGCACACCTCCGTTGCGTGCCACAAATGTTAAGTTAACTAGCTATTCAGGTCAAAAGATCCCTATGTTGGACAGTGCAGCCTTCTTGCAACATACAAAGGACAAACAAAACTTGTGTCATTTTACGTCCGTCGCTCTTCTTCTGCAGTGAACTTGTTTGGTTTCGATTTATTTCAGTTGTTTAACTTGTCTATAGTAAATCAGGTCCTATCAGTGAACCAGACTGTGCCTTCCGACAGTGTTTCTCGTCTATGTGAATAATTTGCAGACATTTTTGCACCGGGCCTTGGTTGCGCTAAGAACTATAAAGCACATTTGGAACTCAAAATAATCGCGCAACTGAAATTTTTCAAAGCGCGCAATGTTCGCCACGCATTGTGTGATGAGGTCGCGAAAACATTACTCGATTTGGAATCACAAGGTGTAATTGAACATGTGCAGGCTTCTCTCTGGGCTTCACCCTTAGTAATTTTGCCAAAACCTTCCGGAAAATTGAGACTTTGTGTGGACTTCAAGGCAACAGTGAAGCAACAACTAGTGAATGCAACTTTTCCTTTACCCTGCCCGGAAGACCTTTTTGACAAACTGTGCCCGGGTAAATATTTTTCGAAATGGACCTCGCAGATGCGTGCTTGCAAATACCGGTGGACGAAGAATCCCAGCGCGTTTTGGTTGTTAACACGCATCTTGGGTTGTGTCAATTCAAACGAATGCCACTCGGGTGTGCATCCGCCACTGCATTGTTTCAGCATTATCTCCAAACTGTTTGTGCGTCGGTCCCTACTGCAGCAAATTATCTGGACGATATTGTGATCTCCGGAAAGACGGAAGAAGAACATTTGGCCAATCTCAGAACATTATTTCAGGTCTTGCGACAAAATGGTCTTCGCTTTAGGAAGGACAAATGTGTGTTTTTTGCTCGCGATTTGCCATACCTGGGACACGTACTCAATGCCCAAGGCATACATCCCAGTCCCACGCACCTTCGTGCCATACAAGACTTGCCTTCGCCGCAGAATTTGAAGCAGCTACAGAGTGTACTGGGAAAAATAAATTACTATAACAGATACGTGCCACATGCCTCTTCCATTTCAGCTCAGCTTCATCGCTTACGCCGTAAAGGTGTTCCGTTCGTCTGGACAACGGAATACGAACGCGCCTTTCGCCAGTTGAAATCGGCGTTGCTTTCCAATACTTGCCTTACGCCATTCGATCCCCAGAAGCCCCTTTTGATGATGGTGGATGCATCGGATTATAGGGATCGGTGCTGTGCTTGCGCACAAAGATGGATCGCACGATCGCCCTATTGCCTTTGCGTCCAAATTGCTCTCGTCTGCGCAAAGAAATTATTCACAGATCGAAAAAGAAGCATTGGCTCTCGTATTTGGTGTTACAAAGTTTCATGATTTCTTGTATGGTCGTCACTTTACCATCATCACAGACCACAAACCTTTGACATCGCTTTTTCATCCGAACAAGCCTGTACCTCCACGTACAGCGCAGAAATTCATTCGCTGGTCTATTTTCCTCTTGTAGTACCACTACGATATCTTGTATCGGTCCACTGCTAAGCACGGAAACGCCGATGCGTTTTCCCGTTTGCCTGTTGCTGAGGATACAGCATTTGATTCCTCCGAACTTGCTGGAATGTTCATTGATTCGGAAACCGATGACGTGGTCGAATCGGTTCCGATTGATTTTCGTCGTGTAGCTACAGCTACAGCTGCCGACCCTGTCCTTGCTACCGTTCTGCGTTTTGATGCTATGCAATGGCCCTTGTCAAAGTCACGGATCGGGGATACGTTGGTTCGCCGATTTTTTGCTCACAAGGAGAGACTTTTTGTTCGACGTGGTGTTTTGCTGTTGCGTTCTGATAATGATCGGTCCAGGGCCGTGGTCCCACGTTCGTTACAGTCCTCTGTCTTACAGCTTCTCCACCAAGGACATTGGGGTATAGTGAGAACGAAACAACTTGCTCGTAAGCACTGTACTTGGTTCGGAATCGATGCCGCGATTACGAATATGTGGTCTTCTCGCATGGTGTGTGCCGAACAACAACCAGCACCACCGCGGAAATTCTTTGCGTGGCCAAAAGCCACTTCCCCTTGGCAACGCTTACACATCGATTTTGCTGGTCCATTCTGGAATGCTCGATGGTTGGTTGTGGTAGATTCATTCAGTAATTTTCCTTTTGCTGTCCGGATGTCTTCCACGATGTCATCTGCCACCATCCAAGCGTTATCTGCTATCTTTTGCATTGAAGGTCTTCCACAGACTATTGTTTCCGACAATGGCCCACAATTCATGTGCGCAGAATTTCAGTCACTCTGCAAGGCCAATGGTATCCAACATCTGACGTCCGCGTCGTTTTCGCCACAGTCAAACGGTGCCGCTGAACGATTGGTCAGGACTTTCAAGTCACAGATGTTGAAGTTGAAAGAGTCGCATTCTCGGGAGGACGCGTTATTGCTCTTTTTGTCTTCGTATCGCTCTCAGCCCCGAGATGGTCGCTCACCGGAAGAGTTGCTCCATGGTCGTCATCATCGAACCTTGATGTCTTTGCTAAATCCGCCGCATCAGGTTCCTGTGCAGCGGCAGACACCTGCTTTTGCTCCAGGCGACGTTGTCAACTATCGCCACTATCGAGGTTCACGGCGTTGGCTCGAAGGGCGCATTCTTCGCTGCCTCGGCTGCGCTATGTATCTGGTTTTGGGGGCTTCTGGTGAGGTGCGTCGGCATCTCGATCAGCTGCGCCTCTGTCGTCACACGGGATCTGCCTCTCCCCGTCTGCTTGCAGCGACGGTGCCGTCCGGTCACCGCCCTGGGGACCCATCTACTGGCTCGCCTCGGCTCCATGTGTTACCGACGCTGCCTTCCATTTTACCCCATGGAGACACGCCGCCGCCGCCGCCTGTTCTCCCGCCGGCGACGCCCGCAGTGGACGCTTCGCTGCAGCCGCCGGGCGCCTCCCTGGGTCACGCGCCGCCGATCGTTTTCGGGACCAGTTATCATCCGACATGGAACTGTTGCCCGCTCCGGACCATGTGTCGTCTTCGCGTACATCGCATGTTGGCGTGCACCCTGGAGCAGGTTTTCAGGCGTTTCCTAGCTCCCCGCGGTCCGAATGGTAGGGTGGGGGTGGCACAGCCTCGCCTGTCGTTAGGCTCCCCACCTCGTCACATACAACATGGGGTCCTCCCCACGTCGGATGGAAGCCTTATACCACAACCGTACGCCGATTTGCGGGGGAGGAATGTGGTGTCACCGCCAGACACCACACTTACTAGGTGGTAGCCTTTAAATCGGCCGCGGTCCGGTAGTATACGTCGGACCCGCGTGTCGCCACTATCAGTGGTTGCAGACCGAGCTCCGCCACACGGCATGTCTAGAGAGACTTCCTAGCACTCGCCCCAGTTGTACAACCGACTTTGCTAGCGATCGTTCACTGACAAAATACTCTCTCATTTGCCGAGACTATCGTCTCCAGGCGACGGCAGTATAGCATAGCCTTCAGCTACGTCACTTGCTATGACCTAGCAAGGCGCCATATTCAGTTACTATTGATATTGTGAATCATGTATCGTCAAGAGCGACGTTCATCGTTAATGGATTAAAGTTAAGTATTCCACCAGCTACGTCCGTTTTTCTCAGTTCTAATTTCCTTGTCATGTTCCAGACCTCACGCCAGCCTCCGTGAGCTAAAACGCGTGCATTTCGGCCTCCTCTAGTAACACGGTGTTGGCTCTCCTGCCAACCACAACAGTTATCTTAAATTGCAACGCAGTGTAATTCGAGTGCGAAGTTGAGAATATCTTCTGGTAGTTGCTTTGTCACTACTTTGTGAGTAAAGTGGAATCACGTGTTGATCAGTAACTCTAACTAAGATCATCAATCCGAAATGCGAATGTGCGTGAGATTATAACGTCTCGTCTTCACAATATTTTTCAATATAGCAACTTTTGTTTATGTTCAACCCACTTTGTGAGACCAGTACCACGTGCTTATACATTTGTTTGACCCATCAGGTTAATAGTAAGACGATAGTAACCAGTTCGAGGTTTTTCTTTTGTAAATTGCGTTTCGAGGTAATTTATTTTAATTATCAAAATTATTGTGGAGTTACACTCTTTGTGTAAACCAAGTTGACCACGTGAAGGATGTGGTGCACGTATCAAAGTAGCCCTGAGCAATTCTTTTCAGGAAGATTTCACAGAGAGTTAGTATGAATTTAGTATACGAGTGTGTGGTAATTTCATGACGGACAGGATTGCGCTATGAACGGAACTTCTTTGGGTGAAAATTGAATCAGTTGGTTGTGGTTAATTTCCTCTTGCATATGTTTCAACGTTCTTCGTGTGTTATTTTATGAATGCTGTGTTGTATGTAGTCTCCCAATCTTGGCTCCCTATTTGAAGTGTTCCGTAAGATTACTAACTCACATTTACACAATATAAATGTCCTAATATAAACTGATTTATTTCATATATATATATATATATATATATATATATATATATATATATACCCCGTGGTCTAGGGGTAGCGTCTTTGATTCATAATCAAAACGTTTTCGGTCCCGGGTTCGATCCCTGCCACTGCCTAAATTTTGATAAATAATCAGCATTGGCGGCCGAAGACTTCCAGCGTAAGAAGTCAGCCTCACTCTGCCAATGGCCTCGTCAAAGAGGGCGGAGGAGCGGATAGAGGTTCAGGGCACTCTCTTGTCATAGGGGTGGGATATTGCCCCCAAAGGCGGAAGAATCAGCAATGATCAACGACATGAGGATGCAGAAGGCAATGGAAACCACTGCATTAAAGACACGTAACGTGTATCCACAGGACATGTGGCCTGTAATTGAAGAAGTGTCATGATGATCTCTCCATTGGCAAAAGATTCCGGAATAGTCCCCCATTCGGATCTCCGGGAGGGGACTGCCAAGGGGGAGGTTACCATGAGGAAAAGATTGAATAATCAACGAAAGGATAACGTTCTACGAGTCGGGGCGTGGAATGTCAGAAGCTTGAACGTAGTAGTGAAACTAGAAAATCTGAAAAGGGAAATGCAAAGGCTCAATCTAGATATAGTAGGGGTCAGTGAAATGAAGTGGAAGGAAGACAAGGATTTCTGGTCAGATGAGTATCGGGTAATATCAACAGCAGCAGAAAATGGTATAACAGGTGTAGCATTCGTTATGAATAGGAAGGCAAGGCAGAGGGTGTGTTTACTGTGAACAGTTCAGTGACTGGGTTGTTCTAATCAGAATCGACAGCAGACCAACACCGACAACGATAGTTCAGGTATACATGCCGACGTCGCAAGCTGAAGATGAACAGATAGAGAAAGTGTATGAGGATATTGAAAGGGTAATGCAGCATGTAACGGAGGAAGAAAATCTAATAGTCATGGGCGACTGGGATGCAGTTGTAGGGGAAGGAGTAGAAGAAGATGTTACAGGAGAATATGGGCTTGGGACAAGGAATGAAAGAGGAGAAAGACTAACTGAGTTCTGTAACAAGTTTCAGCTACTAATAGCGAATACCCTGTTCAAGAATCACAAGAGGAGGAGGTATACTTGGAAAAGGCCGGGAGATACGGGAAGATTTCAATTAGATTACATCATGGTCAGACGGAGATTCCGAAATCAGATACTGGATTGTAAGGTGTACCAAGGAGCAGATATAGGCTCAGATCACAACATAGTAGTGATGAAGAGTAGGCTGAAGTTCAAGACATTGGTCAGGAAGAATCAATACGCAAAGAAGTGGGATACGGAAGTACTAAGGAATGACGAGATACATTTGAAGTTCTCTAACGCTATAGATACAGCAATAAGGAATAGCGCAGTAGCCAGTACAGCTGAAGAGGAATGGACATTTCTAAAAAGGGCCATCACAGAAGTTGGGAAGGAAAACATAGGTACAAAGAAGGTACCTGCGAAAAATCCATGGGTAACAGAAGAAATACTTCAGTTGATTGATGAAAGGAGGAAGTACAAACATGTTCCGGGAAAATCAGGAATACAGAAATACAAGTCGCTGAGGAATGAAGTAAATAGGAAGTGCAGGGAAGCTAAGACGAAATGGCTGCAGGAAAAATCTGAAGACATCGAAAAAGATATGATTGTCGGAAGGACAGACTCAGCATACAGGAAAGTCAAAACAACCTTTGGTGACATTAAAAGCAACGGTGGTAACATTAAGAGAGCAACGGGAATTCCACTGTTAAATGCAGAGGAGAGAGCAGATAGGTGGAAAGAATACATTGAAAGCCTCTATGAGGGTGAAGATTTGTCTTATGTGATAGAAGAAGAAACAGGAGTCGATTTAGAAGAGATAGGGGATCCAGTATTATAATCGGAATTTAAAAGAGCTTTGGAGGACTTACGGTCACATAAGGCAGAAGGGATAGTTAACATTCCACCAGAGTTTCTAAAATCTTTGGCGGCCGCGGTGGTCTCGCGGTTATAGGCGCGCAGTCCGGAACCGCGCGACTGCTACGGTCGCAGGTTCGAATCCTGCCTCGGGCATAGATGTGTGTGATGTCCTTAGGTTAGTTAGGTTTAAGTAGTTCTAAGTTCTAGGGGACTGATGACCACAGCTGTTAAGTCCCATAGTGCTCAGAGCCGTCTAAAATCATTGGGGGAAGTGGAAACAAAACGACTATTCACGTTGGTGTGTAGAATATATGAGTCTGGCGATATAGCATCTGACTTTCGGAAAAGCATCATCCACACAATTCCGAAGATGGCAAGAGCTGACAAGTGCGAGAATTATCGCACAATCAGCTTAACAGCTCATGCTTCGAAGCTGCTTACCAGAATAACATACAGAAGAATGGAAAAGAAAATTGAGAATGCGCTAGGTGACGATCAGTTTGGCTTCAGGAAAAGTCAAGGGACGAGAGAGGCAATTCTGACGTTACGGCTAATAATGGAAGCAAGGCTAAAGAAAAATCAAGACACTTTCATAGGATTTGTCGACCTGGAAAAAGCGTTCGACAATATAAAATGGTGCAAGATGTTCGAGATTCTGAAAAAAGTAGGGGTAAGCTATAGGGAGAGACGGGTCATATACAATATGTGCAACAACCAAGAGGGAATAATAAGAGTGGACGATCAAGAACGATGTGCTCGTATTAAGAAGGGTGTAAGACAAGGCTGTAGCCTTTCGCCCCTACTCTTCAATCTGTACATCGAGGAAGCAATGATGGAAATAAAAGAAAGGTTCAGGAGTGGAATTAAAATACAAGGTGAAAGGATATCAATGATACGATTCGCTGATGACATTGCTATCCTGAGTGAAAGTGAAGAAGAATTATATGATCTGCTGAACGGAATGAACAGTCTAATGAGTACACAGTATGGTTTGAGAGTAAATCGAAGAAAGGCGAAGGTAATGAGAAGTAGTAGAAATGAGAACAGCGAGAAACTTAACATCAGGGTTGATGGTCATGAAGTCAATGAAGTTAAGGAATTCTGCTACCTAGGCAGTAAAATAACCAATGACGGACGGAGCAAGGAGGACATCAAAAGCAGACTCGCTATGGCAAAAAAGGCATTTCTGGCCAAGAAAAGTCTACTAATATCAAATACCGGCCTTAATTTGAGGAAGAAATTTCTGAGGATGTACGTCTGGAGTACAGCATTGTATGGGAGTGAAACATGGACTGTGGGAAAACCGGAACAGAAGAGAATCGAAGCATTTGAGATGTGGTGCTATAGACGAATGTTGAAAATTAGGTGGACTGATAAGGTAAGGAATGAGGAAGTTCTACGCTGAATCGGAGAGGAAAGGAATATATGGAAAACACTGATAAGGAGAAGGGACAGGATGATAGGACATCTGCTAAGACATGACGGAATGACTTCCAAGGTACTAGAAGGGGCTGTAGAGGGCAAAAACTGTAGAGGAAGACAGAGATTGGAATACGTCAAGCAAATAACTGAGGACGTAGGTTGCAAGTGCTACTCTGAGATGAAGAGGTTAGCATAGGAAAGGAATTCGTGGTGGGCCGCATCAAACCAGTCAGTAGACTGATGACAAAAAAAAAAAAAAATCACCAGTTATCGTAAGATGAGTACTAAAAGATTATAATTAATGTTAGTCTGGTTGGGAATTTGGTAAGCTAGACTGGGTACCTGGTGAAACAGTTGCGCAGTAATGCAAGGTTAACTTCCTTAGATAGCTCACAGCTTTTAACCCACTTTTATGGTCTTGAATATCAGCACCGCCTTCAGAAAAATTTAATGCAACAACGTTACACATGGCGACCCTGTTCTGTGATTCCGCTAGACTCTGGAATCTCTGAAACGTTAGAATGCGAGCGTTGTATAATTTTAATTTTTTTCCCTGCAGCGCTCAATCAACTTCTGCGTTGTTTCTGAGCAGACTTTCAAAAGATTCACGGCGTTGTTGAGCGGCGTTGTGTTGTTTGTCTTGTTTTGTTTTCTATATTTGTGTGTTTTATATGTATGTATTTTTTTCCTCGCTTGTAAATTGCACTGACTTCGATCAAAGATATAAATTTGTTTTACGTGTGAAAAAGTGCGTACTAGATTGGGAACCTTTCGTGTGACTGTCGTAATTTTTGGGGGATATATTTACACTCCTGGAAATGGAAAAAAGAACACATCGACACCGGTGTGTCAGACCCACCATACTTGCTCCGGACACTGCGAGAGGGCTGTACAAGCAATGATCACACGCACGGCACAGCGGACACACCAGGAACCGCGGTGTTGGCCGTCGAATGGCGCTAGCTGCGCAGCATTTGCGCACCGCCGCCGTCAGTGTCAGCCAGTTTGCCGTGGCATACGGAGCTCCATCGCAGTCTTTAACACTGGTAGCATGCCGCGACAGCGTGGACGTGAACCGTAAGTGCAGTTGACGGACTTTGAGCGAGGGCGTATAGTGGGCATGCGGGAGGCCGGGTGGACGTACCGCCGAATTGCTCAACACGTGGGGCGTGAGGTCTCCACAGTACATCGATGTTGTCGCCAGTGGTCGGCGGAAGGTGCACGTGCCCGTCGACCTGGGACCGGACCGCAGCGACGCACGGATGCACGCCAAGACCGTAGGATCCTACGCAGTGCCGTAGGGGACCGCACCGCCACTTCCCAGCAAATTAGGGACACTGTTGCTCCTGGGGTATCGGCGAGGACCATTCGCAACCGTCTCCATGAAGCTGGGCTACGGTCCCGCACACCGTTAGGCCGTCTTCTGCTCACGCCCCAACATCGTGAGGCCCACCTCCAGTGGTGTCGCGACAGGCGTGAATGGAGGGACGAATGGAGACGTGTCGTCTTCAGCGATGAGAGTCGCTTCTGCCTTGGTGCCAATGATGGTCGTATGCGTGTTTGGCGCCGTGCAGGTGAGCGCCACAATCAGGACGGCATACGACCGAGGCACACAGGGCCAACACCCGGCATCATGGTGTGGGGAGCGATCTCCTACACTGGCCGTACACCACTGGTGATCGTCGAGGGGACACTGAATAGTGCACGGTATATCCAAAGCGTCATCGAACCCATCGTTCTACCATTCCTAGACCGGCAAAGGAACTTGCTGTTCCAACAGGACAATGCACGTCCGCATGTATCCCGTGCCACCCAACGTGCTCTAGAAGGTGTAAGTCAACTACACTGGCCAGCAAGATCTCCGGATCTGTCTCCCATTGAGCATGTTTGGGACTGGATGAAGCGTCGTCTCACGCGGTCTGCACGTCCAGCACGAACGCTGGTCCAACTGAGGCGCATGGCATGGCAAGCCGTTCCACAGGACTACCTCCAGCATCTCTACGATCGTCTCCATGAGAGAATAGCAGCCTGCATTGCTGCGAAAGGTGGATATACACTGTACTAGTGCCGACATTGTGCATGCTATGTTGCCTGTGTCTATGTGCCTGTGGTTCTGTCAGTGTGATCATGTGATGTATCTGACCCCAGGAATGTGTCAATAAAGTTTCCCCTTCCTGGGACAATGAATTCACGGTGTTCTTATTTCAATTTCCTGGAGTGTATTCTGATTAGTGTGTTGCATACCGGGTATAAATTGAACTAATGCAGACACATAACCAAGCTAAAAGTAGGCGGTCTAACAACTTAAGCAACATGGACCAAGGGGATAATTTGATTTCGAATATTAACGTGTCAGACAGTTCCGAAAACCCATTGGGGATACTTCAGAGGAAATGCAAAACAGGACGAACGGACCATCAGAGCCAGAAATTAATTTGCCTCCAACCAACCAAATTGATTTGGCAGAACTCATGAAAGCCTTATTGCAACAAAATAAAGAAAACGCAGAGAAATCTGAAAAATCGATCCGAGAGCTAGGCGGTCAAATGACGCAAAAATCTGAAAAATCGATCCGAGAGCTAGGTGAACAAATGACGCAAAAATCTGAAAAATCGTTCCGAGAGCTAGGCGAACAAATGACGCAGAAATCTGAAAAATCGATCCACGAGCTTGGCGAACAAATAGACGAAAAACTAATCCAGCAGACAAATAAAGTCGAAAAGTCGATGCAGAGAGTGTCCAATGATATCTCACAAAGAACAAACAATCTGGCAAGTGAAATAAAAAGGGATATTATGAAAGAATTAGGCCGTACATTTGAACAAATTGATGTTCGTCTGCAAGCCTTAGAACAAGGCAAGTGGAGTCACGATGCGGAATCGAAAGAATGCGAGAAGCAGCTACTTAGGAATTTCCAAGCGTGGAGAGAAGAATGCCAAAGGGAATACCAGCAGGTACTCTCCAGGGTCCAGGAGGCAGAAGCGCATTGTCCCGCGTCCGTTAGCAACACATAGCAGGCAACAGTCAAGCGATTCACGCACTCGAACAGCAAGTAGAAATATTGAAGCAGACTGGGGCAGAGGACAACAGACAAATACAAGATAAGATTGCGGCATTAGCGGACATCATAGGCACGATGAAGGTGACGGAGAGCGATAACAATACTACATCGGTAGCGGTCGTAGAGACCGAAGAAGTGCGTTCGCTTCTTAGATTTCAGAAGGGGCAGTTCGAAGTGAACAGGTGGCACAAAGCTGTAACAGGCGAATTACAAGAACGCGTGGCGCATCTGGAAAGCCGCATGGCGTGTGATTCCGAACTCACCAACAGCACTAAAAATAGCTGTACGAACAGTGCAGAGAGGGACTCCGGCCACGAGGGAGATTTTAACGACAGGGAAGAATGTATTTTGATGGGCAGACATGAGAAAAATAGAAACATTCAAGGGCCTCGCCAGGAGGAAATGCGGGGATTTGATTTCAAACATTTCCTTACGGTGAGAAAGTTTGAGATATTTCGAAATTCGCAAAAAGGAATACATCCACGAGCATGGCTCGAGCAATTTGAGTTCTGTCTTCCCCCCGACTGGGCAAGTTCACATAAGATAGAATTTATGTGTGGCTATTTGGAAGGCGAACCGGCGATTCGCATGAGGTCGGCAGCGCGTCACTGCAACTCCACTCAGGAGTTTCGACAAGCCTTTCTGTCCGCCTATTGGTCGGAAGCGGCACAAGATAGGGTCAAGCATGTCATAATTATGCTGCCTAATTTGAACCAGTCTGGTTTCGTCATCCCAGCACGCCTATTCGACCACATGCTGCAGGCAAATCAATCTCTGTACGACCCATACGGGCCTGCGGAACTAATTAAGATATGCATCACCAAATTGCCGATGCACTTGCGCCACGTCATTCTTGCGGGACGATGCAAAGAGGACGTGGAAACGTTTAAGACACTTCTCCAAGAGTTGGAATACAATACAAGAGAATGCCCGCCTAATCAGGCACAAAGTTATTACGGGACACAGCAGCTCGATCGCAGTCGTGGCCATAGTACTAATCAACAGCGTGACTGGTCGTCGCGACGCGAATGGAACAATAATCGGGACCGGCCGTATAGAAACTGGGGTAACAGTCGCGAACACAGGTGGAACGACGGAAATGATCGAGGACGTGGACAGTATCGTGAACGCAACAGTTACGGCAACCAGAATCGATACTACAGTGAACACGGTGGGAATAGGACTGTAGGCGAAGCACCTCATGATGTTGAAATTCGGCCGGCTAACCCAAGACATAGCCCAGCAAATGGAAATGAACAAAACCGGCAATGACAAATGATCAGCGCAGAAGGCGCCCAATCAGAACAAATGAGTGACATGGCAAATGAGCACATAGGGTGTATAGAGAGGAGAATGAATTGATTGGTTCACATTTGTGACATATGCATTTTGAATAACATGTTGGTAAAAATAATGATAAATATGTTTCTATGTGCTTGATTGAAGTGATGTTTTTAGTTTCTTTTTTCTTTCCTTGTGCAATTAGGATTTAGGTTGGTTCAAATGTGAGGATAAAAGGTTTCTTTGTGAATGAGTGAAATGCTGTTTATGGTTTTTTTGTGTAAATTGAAAAGAGTCGGTCCTGAGAGAAGCGAGATCTGTGTTGAATTAGTGCAAAACTAAGGGGAATATCCGATCTGTGGGTATTATGGGTCTGGCAAACCCAGGTCCCCAGCTGTTTGTAGCCTTGTTTCCGATTTTCTGCTTTCGGTGCTACTATCTATCTATTACTATTCTATATCTGTCAGTATAAATGAGGATCTCTTACTATAATATGCGTGCTGTATCAATATTTTAAGATAGGAGAACTCTGAGAAAGGCATGAGTGAGTTTGGAATCTTGAAAACAGGAACCGATAATACGATTGTTTAACCAATGGCTTCCCAATGTGCGCTAATATATTAATATTGATGACATAATTTTTTTGTTCTTTATAGCTGAGTACGTAAAGTGCTGTCTGTGGATTTCGTAAGTGGATTGATTCCCTTCAAGGTGAAAGAAGAGTTGTGGTTTGTGTAATTTACGTGGCCCTGAAATAGTATTATGGCAGACAAATGACGAGCAATTTTCCAGCAAACGGAGAATGGAACGGAATTATGGATCCTTTTTGTAGTCTTGACTGATGTTGAGCCAGAGCCTGAAAAATTATTCTGCTTTAATACTTGCCCTAGAAAAGTGACGTTTATGTGTTTTGCTGATGCTGTGAGCATTAAAACTTACTGTTTTCGCTGGTGCGGGATTCACTGCATCCTATATGAGTTGACTGAAGAAATGTCCCTCTTGAAGGTAGAGGAAGATTAAATAATTTTGATTATGGGACCGAAGGAAAGCTTGGTTTAAAAATAAAGGAGACCACAATTTTGCCATTAATGAGAAATGAATCAAGAAAAACCACCACAGGCGAAATAACTAATTTGGAAGTGAAAGGTAACTTAAAGAAGGAACGAAATTTGAGCAAAATGGGTAAGAAAATGTAGTATAACCTGTATGATGAAAATATTTTACCCTTCTCAGAGTCATCTGTGTGATTAATTCTTGTGATAAGGTAATCTTAGATGAACTTGTCTTACTGTTTTATGTATGAACATATGAGTGTGATAAATGTATAATTGCGAGTCTGTTATCAGGTGTGTCAACTGGTATAGATGTTTTGGAGTGTAAATAACCATTGTTCTTTTTACTGTGTATGTTTAAGGAAAGCTTCTCCATTTTTATCATGTGACAAGACATATGCCGCAAGCGTCAGGAAGAGGACGAATTAGAACAATAGTGGTATAAACACTGTGTTGAAGTAGCATTGAAGTAGCTTGTTGGATTAACTAGTAGTGGATTGAAGTAAGATTCTGAGTAATTCATGTTTATGGGTAGTTAGTTTGTAGAATAGACAACAGGTGTGCATGTCTGTGTGTAAATAACATGTGAACCCTATGCTTTCCTGACTTATTCTTGCACAAAGCATAATCCTATTCATTTTAGTTAATTAATAAGTAGCATTTGATTTATTAAAACGCCAGTGAACCACATTAGTGACGTGGATTTAGATATTACATTGTCAGTTCATTTAATTTTTATTTTTATGCTGTCAAGTCATTTCCCTTTAATTTTTTATATTGTCAAGTCATTTAACTTTTATTTTTTTGTTGTCAATTCATCTAACTTTTTTATTTAAAAAAATTAAGTCTCACTTTGGTTCTTAAAACTTGTGAAAGACAATACTAAGTGGTATTATGTATGACATTTTGTAATCACATAACTATGATGAACAATTTCTGTGAATGCAGTTGAGAACGTGAAAGCTAACAGGCCAAACTCTTACGAGACAGCAGGAGCAGCGCGGAGGACAACTAGTTGTAAACAGGCGGGTTTCCCAGCAGGACACACTGTCAACCGGGCCACTTCGGGAGCGCGGTCGACAACAAAAGAAGGGTATGGGACAAACACTTTCCCTTCGTGGAGGCGATGACCTGTGATGGTTGAGCGGTCCACCGCGCAGAAATCCATCTGCTGGCAACACACCACATGCATGCGACCGTGACGAGACGGCCGCGGTGAAACGACAGAAGACAGGGGATAAAGGGGTGTGGAGCCTTTTGACAGGTACTGTCCAGAGAAACTTGCAGGCGTCAATGACGACTATCAACATTTCTTGGCGGAAGCCCATTGTCAAGCGACAGTAAATCATGGTTCGGTGTTCTCTGATTGCTAAGGGTGGCACAAAGAAGAGCCACTAAGTGTCATCCTAGCCCAGGAATATCAAACGGGTGAGCCAATTGAGGATAACTCAAGAATTTAACAACACAAGGGGCGTGGAGCCTTTTGGTACGTACTGTCCAGAGAAATTGGCACACTTCAACACCGCCTATCAACATATCCTGATGGATGCCCACTGTCAAGCGACAGTAAATCATGGTTCGATGTTCTCTGGTCGCTAAGGGTGGCACAAAGAACAGCCATTAAGTGTCATCCTTGCCCAGGAATATCAAACCAGCGAGCCAATTAAGGATAACTCAAGAATGTACCAACACAAGGCACGTGGAGCCTTTTGACACATACTGTCCAGAGAAACTGGCAGACTTCAACGACGTCTATCAACATTTCCTGGCGGATGCCCACTGTCAAGCGACAGTAAATCATAGTTCGTTGTCTCTGATCGCTAAGGGTGGCACAAAGAAGAGCCATTAAGAGTCATCTTTGCCCAGGAATATCAACCCGGCGAGTCAAACGAGGATACCGCACGAATTTGACAACACAAACATGCAACCAAATCGAGATGTACATGACACGGGCCACTAAGAGAAACTTCATGAGAGGGCAGAGACAGCAGGATTGCACGCTACAGATGGACAAAAAACCCTAGTGACAGCTGCGGCGACAACCCCCCCCCCCCCCCTCCTCTTACATTGTACCTCGGAACAGTGGAACTACTGAGTGTGCCAGTGAACAGTGATTATACAATTCTTAGTCCAATGCATATACGTGTGTTCTTCCAGAGATACTTTGATCATGTATTTTGCAGGGGTTCGATTTATTGGTGTTTTTTTCTTATTAGACTGAATCTTGTATTCTGTAGGTGTTTTATTTATTGGTATTTTTTTTAGACGTTGACTACTCTACTTTCAGAGCTGTTTTATTTCTCAATGTTTGTGTTTGTGTGATGTATTAGATTTGTGATACTTTGTTCCGTAAATTCATTCCTGTGGCATTGCTTCGTTTATTAGTCAGATAGCTATTCATTCTCATTGGACTGTGATCGATTAGCCTTTGCATGGGGCATATTTAAAGTGAGGAAGCCCTTAAGGGTAACAATCACTTAATTAATTGTAGTTTCAGTATAACGACACAGTGATCATTGTTTGCTAACTAACTGAAATATAGTAGAGTGATTAAATTAGTGCCACAAAGTTATTTTAATTCTACAAATTATTAGTCATATAAGATATAGAATTTTTTGCAATAAACACTTTGTAAAACATATTTTTTTTTCTCTAATCATGTTTTTTGCGTTTGCAGATTGTGCATTGTAATGTTCTGCTTTATAATACTGATGTCATTTTCATATTTTTTTAAACTACTGTGACACCTTTGTTATTTTCAAATTTTACTTGTTAATAAACAGTCATAAATTTTACTGTGATCAGTTGGCTCTTGCAATGAGCAAATACTAGTGAACTCCATAAGGGTAACAACCAGTAAATGTTTTCATATTAATGACACAGGGACCATTGTTTTTACTTGCTGACCGAGTTAGGTCTACACTATCTTTTAAATAGGTGTCACAGATTGTTTTTTTCTCTTTGAAATTGGTAGATTCTAAATATGTGCTGAAATTATTGTGTTTTAGCAAGTAGATGGTGACCTTTTGGCTTTTTTCTTTACATTTTTGGTTTAAGTTGGGTGTGAGAAGCCTGCTTGGGAATGTCCTAGCATGGCCAGAAAATTCCCTGCACAGTCTTTTCCCGGAGCGTTGGGGTAATGAAAGGTATCTGTTGGATTCGTTTCATGTTCATTTCTTAAATGTCATTTACGGCATAAATTCCTCTTCTAAATTTACTGTGGTGTTTCTGACTATCTGGGAGGAGACTGAGCAGTGAAAAGTGATGCTTTTACACATAAACAAGAACGATCTGTCACACTACTACACTTTAAAACACAGTTTCTATGTAATTCATGTCACACAGTCTCATACGGAACCTACATTCGCTTTCTTTTATATACAGTATATGATACGATACTGTCATTCTTAGTATGGTCCTCTCTGTCCCTTGTCATGTTTGTATAGGAAGCTGCCTCTCAGGTCACTTCGTTTGTATCTGTTAAGCATGCTCAGTAGGGGCCCAGGTCAGTCGGTCCGCGGCGAGCATCTGAAGTGGTAAGATCTCCACCTTAGATCGTGTCTACTAAGTACGTAGGACAATGGATTTCTTAAGTTCAGCCTAACTGAAAATTTAATCACCTTCATTTCAGCTCTATAATATCTAATGTTATCTTAAATTGCAACACAGTGAAATTCGAGTGTGAAGTTCAGAATATCTTCTGGTAGTTGCTTTGTCACTACTTTGTGAGTAAAGTAACTCTAACTAAGATCATCAATCTTAAATGCGAATGTGCGTGAGATTATAACGTCTCGTCTTGACAATATTTTTCAATATAGCAACTTTTGTTTATGTTCAACCCACTTTGTGAGACCAGTAACACGTGCTTATACAATTGTTTGACCCATCAGGTTAATAGTAAGACGATAGTAACCAGTTCGAGGTTTTTCTTTTGTAAATCGCGTTTCGATGTAATTTATTTTAATTATCAAAATTATTGTGGAGTTACACTCTTTGTGTAAACCAAGTTGACCACGTGAAGCGTGTTGTGTAAGCATCAAAGTAGCCCTGAGCAATTCTTTTCAGGAAGACTTCACAGAGAGTTAGTATGAATTTGGTATACCAGTGTGTGGTAATTTCATGACGGACAGGATTGCGCTACAAACGTAACTTCTTTGGGTGAAAATAGAATCGGTTGGTTGTGGTTAATTTCCTCTTGCATATGTTTCAACGTTCTTCGTGTGTTATTTTATGAAAGCTGTGTTGTATGTAGTCTCCCAATCTTGGCTCCTTATTTGATGTGTTCCGTAAGATTACAAACTCACATTTACACAATCCTAAATAAGGCACTAGTTTACTTATGAATCATGTTTGGTATGCTGAAATTTTAATGGAACAACGATCGATGTTAAAATAAATGTCCAAATATATACTGATGTATTTCTGTTTATTTAAACTGTCTTTATATATATCACCGGTTATCGTAAGATGAGTACTAAAAGATTATAATTATTGTTAGTCTGGTTGGGAATTTGGTAAGCTAGACTGGGTACCTGGTGAAACAGTTGTGCAGTAATGCAAGGTTAACTTCCTCAGATAGCTCACAGCTTTTAACCCACTTTTATGGTCTTGAATATTAGCACCGCCTTCAGAACAAATTAATGCAACAACATTACATACTTTCCCTTTCAGATTTTATTTATAAATTTCATGTTCATGTGATGTGGAATTTTTTCATGTAGTTTTAGTCTGTGACTGAATCACTCTCCCTGAAAAGCCTGTGAGATTTTCTTCATCTGCCGCTATAGCTTGGATAGTATTTTTTGTAGTCTGAAAGTATTGAAGAAGTTATTTTTCTGAGAACCCCAAAAATAATACTATAGCTAATGACTGAAATAAAATATACAAAATACATATTTTTTAAACTTTAATGAATGATATTATTTATGGTGTTCATGACTTTGTTTTTTTACATAGTATGCTGTGTACATGATAACTCCACAATATCTTTTTAATTACTGATACACTTACCTATTTGACACAGATTATGAGGTACAATTTTTTTCATCAAATAGTGTATTTCACGTATACATTCCACAGACTGTTTTGTGGTGAAGTGAACAATTCTAGGTTTTGCATAGTTTAATTATTTTTTACTTGCTGTGGTGTGCTGCTGTATTTTCACTTAGTAATTCTATCGGTATGGCTGGAACCTGCAAATAAGTTTAAACTTAGAGCGTGCAATGATATGTCATGCTTGGTTCAGTCTCATACCATCCTCTATGTAGATAACTCACAAGTAATAGGCTGCTATAACACTGATGAAGATTTTATCTGTCATACTGAGTAAAGGCTTGGAGAATCAAGTGCTTTCTCAGTATGGCAGATTATTTGCATGTTCCAGCAGAACCAATAGATTTACTGAGTGAAAACACAGTGGCATACACAGCAGTGAGACATGCAACATGGATCATCTGGTATGTGATGGCAGTTCCATGAAGTTGACCACACTGCAAGTGATTTATCTTCTATTTCACTCATATGCAGTGGCATGTTTCTGCTCTATGTATGGAACATGATTTAAAATCCTGTATCTGTCAGTACATATGTGCAACAAACTTTGAGTCAACCAAGGCATAAACAGCTCCAACGTAACACACCAGGTATGAGATTAATTCTGTGTTATGCACAATGATGAAATGCCTTGTGAGTGATCGTCATATTCATATATGCCCAGTGTTACATCCCTGTTCCAGTATACAATGCCTGCATTCTGAATTAATGTTTACTTACAGGGTCTGTTACTGAGTGTGAAGGACTAGCTTTTGGCATTCCTTGGCAGCAAGAGATCCCTAACAGCACACCAGGTTCGAGATTAATTTTGTGTTATGCATAATACCGAAATGCCTTGTGAGACATCACTATATTCATATATGCCCAAGGCCACTTCCCTGTTCCAGTATACAATGCCTGCATTCTGATTTAATATTTACTTTCAGAGTTTGTCGCTGTATTGTGTGACACAGCAATTGTTACTGAACATCTCCAACACACCACCTAAGGTGGTCTGTCCCTGTAGCTGTGTGGTTAGAGAGAGACAGATAGCTATGCAGGGGCCCAGGTGCATTTCCTGGCCGAGTCGGAGAATCTATCCTCTCGGAGGCTGGGTGATATGTTGCCCTTACCACCATTTTACCTTTTTTTGAGATGCAAGGCACCAAAGTGGTATCAACTGATGAAGACTTGCTGTAGGCAGCCGAATGGTGCTGCATAGGATCTGCCAATGAGGATTTCCATTCGTTCACACTAGGTATGAAACTGATTCCATGTTATACAAATTATTGAAATGTGTTGTGAGTCATCTCAGAAATCATATATGCTCAGTCAATTTAATATTTATTTGCAGGGATCTAGAGTAAGCAGTGTATAGCTGTGTACGCTATGATGCATTGTTGTGACTTACAACTAGCATGGCAGTACAGCATGCCACTGTAACGGTGTCAACAGCGCTGGGTAGTGTTGTCTGCTCCACTGGATGGTGGTGAATGAGAAATAGACTTGTCACAATGGCCAGTCTGACCTCTGTACCACAGGTTTGCATGCTGGACAATGGGTATTTGGGGCAAATCCAGTAATACTCAGCTACAAACAAGTTTATTTATTTATAACATCACAGGATCATGTTTCTATATCTGCCTCCATCCCCTGTCCCCACTCCCCAGGGAGACAGCTCACAATTTGTTGTGCAAAGATAAGGTTAGACCATCAGCAAGAGTGAACCGCTAGTTCCTGCTACTAATAAGGTGAGAACACTGTTCCCTTGTTGTATATTTTTAAGAGCTTAAAACAGGACCAACTGCAGTAATGGATAGGAGCTGTACAGATGTGAACTGAGTTGGTGACCCTTTGCTCACAGCTCCAGGCTGCTTTGGCTTCCGTCACACAGCTTGAGGCTGCTGCCAAGGGGCGTCAGTGTGGGGGATCGAACACAGGCATGCAAGGGACATCGAGCATGTCCCACGTTTCCTCTGATTGGCCCAATGCTGTGACTGCCCCGGGTACTGCCTGCACCGAGGTTGATCCGCTACACGTGGTCGACTGGGAGATCATTCCAAAACGTGGCAGACAGCGAAAAACTTTCCAAGGGGCCGGTTGTAGGGCCTCCCCATTTCGTTTGACGAACAGGTTTCGGGCATTATCTGTGGCTGACGATGTCTCTGAGTCAGATGCAATCGTCCACCCTGTTCCAGAGGAAGCTTCCCGGCCCACAAGGTCTGGGCATTCACAGAGGGTGGGTTTGTTGGTAGTTGGGAGCTCCAACGTTAGGCACGTAATGGGGCCCCTTAGGAACATGGCTGCCAAGGAGGGGAAGGAAGCCAGTGTGCACTCCATGTGCGTTCCAGGGGGAGTCATTCTGGATGTGAAAAGGGTGCTTCTGGATGCCATGAAGATTTCAGGGTGCAGCCAACTGCAGGTACTGGCTCATGGCGGTACCAATGATGTGTGTCGCTTTGGATTGGAGCAGATTCTTTCTGGTTTTGAGTGGCTAGCGGAAATGGTAAAGACTGCCAATCTTGCTTCCGAGATTAAGGGGGACTGTGGTCCTTTGGTGCAGAGCCGAGCAGAGGGTCTGAATCAGAGGCCCAGGCGGTTCTGTGACCGTGTAGGCTGCAGATTCCTTGACTTGCGCCATCGGGTGGTGGGTTCCCAGGTTCCTCTTAATAGGTCAGGAGTCCACTACACACAGGAGGCGGCTACACGGGTAGCGGGGGCTGTATGGAAGGGACTGGGCAGTTTTTTTAGGTTAGAGGGTCTCAGTGAACCACAGAAGGGGCGTCCGTCTAAAAGTGGGCAGGTAAAACACAGTAAGGTAGTTGTAGAAACGATTGGTATTGTAGTTGTAAATTGTCGTAGTTGTGTTTGGAAAGAACCAGATCCCCAAGCCCTAACAGAAAGCACTGAAGTTCAAATAGTTGTAGGTACAGAGAGCTGGCTAAAGCCGGAAATAGCTCCAGCCGAAATTTTTTCAAACGATCTAACACTGTTCGTAAAGGATATATTAAATTCAATTTGTGATGGAGTATTTATTGCTGTCAGAGGTAGTTTGCCTTGTAGTGAAATTGAAGTAGATAGTTCGTGTGAAATAGTATGAGTAGAGGTTATACCTGACAATCCGAGTAACCCATTAACTGGATCGTTTTACCGACCCCCCGACTCAGAAGATGCAGTTGCTGGACAGTTCAAAGAAAACTTGAGTCTCATTTATAATAAGTACCCCGCCCATACAATTATAATCGGTGGTGACTTCAATCTACCCTCGATATGCTGGAAAAATTATACGTTTAAAGCCGGCGGCAGGCATAGAACGTCACCCGGAATTGTACTGAATGCTTTCTCAGAAAATTATTTCGAACAATTAGTTCAGGAGCCCACTCGAAGCGGAAATGGTTGCGAAAACATACTTGACATCTTAACAACAAATAATCCGGGACATATAGTGAGTTTTGATGGACCACAAGGTGAGTCGCTGCTAGGCTGAATACCGTAACACCTACAAGCATCAAAAAGAAACGCAAAGTGTATCTGTTTTAAAGAGCTGATCAAAATGCTCTTAACGCCTTTTTAAGAGACAGTCTTCAATCCTTCTGATCTGATCATGTAAGTGTAGAAAAGTTGTGGAATGTTTTCAAAGAGATAGTATTGACAGCAATTGAGAGATATATACCACATAAATTAATAAGAAATGGTACAGATCACCTATGGTACACAAAACGGGTCAGATCGTTGTTGCAGAAGCAACGAAAAAAGCATGCCAAATTTAAAAGAACGCAAAATCCCCAAGATAGGCAAGGTTTTACAGAAGTTCGAAATATAGCGCGTACTTCAATGCGAGATGCTTTTAGTAATTTCCACAACGAAATTCTGTCTCGAAATCTGGCAGAAAACCCAAAGAGATTCTGGTCATACATAAATCACACCAGTGGAAAGACGCAATCAATACCTTCAGTGAACGATAACAACGGTTAAGTCACTGATGACATAGCAGAGTTATTAAAGCCGGTTTTCCGAAACTCCTTCACCAAAGAAGACAAAGTAAATATTCCTGAATTCCAATCGAGAACAACAGCCAAGATGAGAAACATAGAAGCAGATATCCTCAGTGTAACAAAGCAGCTTAAATCACTTAATAAAGGCAAGGCCTCCGGTCCATATTGTATACCAGTCAGGTTCCTCTCAGAGTATGCTCATCCAATAGCTCCATATTTAGCACTTATATAAAACCACTCGCTAACAGAAAGATCCGTACCTAAAGACTGGAAAATTGCTCAAGTCACACCAATACCCAATAAAGGAAGTAGGAGTAATCCGCTGAATTACAGGCCTATATCACTAACGTCGATTTGCAGTAGGGTTTTGGAACATATACTGTATTCAAACATTAAGAAGTACCTCGAAGAAAATGATTTATTGACACATATTCAGCTCGGATTCAGAAAATATCATTATTGTGAAAAACAACTAGATCCTTATACTCAGGAAGTAATAAGTGCTATCGACAGAGAACGTCAAATTGATTCCATATTTTTAGATTTCCAGAACGCTTTCGACACCGTTTCTCACAAGCGTCTTCTAACCAAACTGTGTGCCTATGAAGTATCGCCTCAGTTGTGCCACTGGATTCGTGATTTCCTGTCAGAAAGGTCACTGTTCGTAGTAATAAACGGAAAGTCATCGAGTAAAACAGAAGTAATATCCGATGTTCCCCATGGAAGTGTTATAGGCCCTCTATTGTTCTTGATCTACATTAACGACATAGGAGACAATCTGAGTAGCCGTATTAGATTGTTTGCAGATGATGCTGTCATTTACCGTGTTGCAAAGTCATCAGATGATCAAAACGACTTGCAAAATGATTTAGATAAGATATCTATATGGTGCGAAAAGTGGCAGTTGACCCTTAATAAAGAAAAGTGTGAAGTAATTCACATGAGTACTAAAAGAAATCAGCTAAATTTCGATTACGCGATAAGTCACACAAATCTGAAGGCTGTAAATTCAGCTAAATACTTATCGATTACTATTACAAATAACCTAAATTAGAAAGATCACATAGATCATATTGTGGGTAGAGCAAACCAAAGACTGCGATTCATTGGGAGAACACTTAGAAGGTGCTACAAGTCTACTAAAGAGACTGCTTACACCACGCTTGTCCGCCCTATTCTGGAGTATTGCTGTGCGGTGTGGGATCCGCATTAGGTGGGACTGACAGATGACATCGAAAAAGTACAAAGAAGGGCAGCTCGTTTTGTATTATCTCGAAATAGGGGAGATAGTGTCACAGACATGATACGTGAGTTGAAGTGGCAGTCATTAAAACAAAGGCGTTTTTCGTTCGGATGGGATGTTCTCATGAAATTTCAATTACCAGTTTTCTCCTCCGATTGCGAAAACATTCTGTTGCCACACATCCACATAAGGAGAAATGAACAATACCAGAAAATCAGGGCTCTCACAGAAAAATTTAAGTGCTCGTTTTTCCCGCGTGCCGTTTGAGAGTGAAACGGTAGAGGTACAGCTTGAAGGTGGTTCATTGAACCCTCTGCCAGGCACTTTATTGTAAATATCAGAGTAATCACGTAGATGTAGATGGGGGTCCTAGTAATTGAAACCTCTCTACTTTTCCAGGCTGCATTAACTGTCCCGTGCTCGAGCATCCCTGTCCTCACTCCTTCCCCTCTTCCCCTTCTTTAGATGTTTCCTTGCTTACATTGGCCTGGCTGTCCTGGTTTTTTGCTATCCCTTACAGTCTTATCTTAAAGCTTTTCCCTTTCCTTTTTGGAGTTTTTGGTCCCTATTTGGGGTTTGAACTCCTCTAAATTTTGTCTCCATGGTGTGAGTCAACTGGGGAGCAACACCTAACATAAAGTCTTTGACATGTGGCCTTACACCTGTTTCATTTTTTACATGAAGCCATTGTCCTTTCTGTGTTGGGGTGTTATATACTCTTTTGATTGAGTCCTCTGACAACACAGGGATCACAGTTCCGATACATGACCTGTTACCTCCCCGTGTATACCTGGGAGCAATGGCTTGTCATTCTGGAGCATCGGAACTCCCAGCAACAGCCCCTATTCCAGGTGGCCCTTGGTGTGTTTGAGTAATGCACAAGGGGAGAGCCCATGATTGCTTTCGGTGATATCAGGGTATCAAACGCATCAAACTTAAAAAAAAAAAAAAAAAAAAAAAACAGCCATTCTGTGGCTGCCTCTTTAGTCAGGAATGACTCTTATCATGGTACCTCTTTTTAACCTACAACTTTCCCCTCCCTGATATCCCCTGACAGGAGGAGGCTCAGAGTCGCTGGCTTGAGGTGAGATCTTTTCCTGCTATCTGGTTTGCGTCAAGACTGACAAGGACACCTTCCCACTATCAGCTCATTATTTTTGGTAGAAACTATCAAAGACAAGTTTGGCTGATCTATTGATCAGATTTTTTGCTGCTGAACAGTCTGTGGCCCTTTGTGCCTGTGACCATCTTCGCAACATTCTGATGTCCATTACTCCTCAATAGCCATTGAATATGTTTCAGGGTGTCATTTCTCACAGGGACCTCATCTTCCAAACTAGTGAACTGGTGAACTGGTGAACTGCGGGCCAGTCTGGAATGACAAGGCATTCATTTTGATCAGCATGTTCAGAAAGGTCCTAAGGAAAACCACATTGATAATGACCACTTTATTCTGATCTTTGAAGGGGATACCCTCCCAGAAAAGGTAAAGGTTATGGTTTATCAGTGTGATGGGAAACTCTATGTCCATTACTTCTGAAGTGTTGTTGGTGTTTATGTTTTGTACACATGTATGCATGCTGTGCAGCAGATCCTGTATGCAATGAATGATGAGAATGCCTTTGTTCCCTGCCCGTGTGCATTCATTGTCATGACTATCACTCTCCATGCTTGCTGGATTCCCTGGATTATAAGAAGGAAAGGAGATACTGGGATATAACTCCATTGACTGTTTATCATAAACTGAGGCTCTTCAGAAATATGATCAACTTTGCTTTGTGTCTATGAGATCTACTATTGGCTCTATTACATCCTTCCCCCCTCTTCCTCCTTATCCCAGTGATGCCCCTCTCTTCTCTCCCTCTCCCCTGAAGTTAAAACTTCTTTCTCTCTGATTGTTGCTCCCTTCATCTGGCTATAGAAGTGATCCTTCTCTGGTGTCTGCTAGTGCGAGGGTCCCTTCTCAGTCCAGGAGTCTGCTGGTACACATTGACTGCGGAAGCATCAGCTCTGGGAGGGCCCAAGGCCACCCAGTGTCTCTGAGATCTAGGGCTTGCAGAAGCCTTCTCTCCTCCTCTCTCTCTCTCTCAAGAAGGAACATAGTGCCTGGGACGAGGTCCCTCATTGCCCAGGTTTCAGTGTTAAGTATCCTTTTCCTCATCACTATTTAAGGGCTTATGACCTCTGTCAAATTGTTGGTTACCCCTGGTCTGCATGATGATGATTTCTGTGTCTCAGTTAGTTACCACTTGGTGGCCTCTGTGGAGTGAGAGTTGCAGGGTGCCATGTACCATGCTTCTGATTGGACCTTCCCACACAGTTTTCAGTTTTCTCCCCTTAAACTGTGGGTAGTGCATTTCTGTCACCATATTGTGTTTGATACCAACTGAAGCTCTATCATGAGACCCATTCTCTGACTGTGGTCCCTCAATGTCCTCCACTTCCTTGCCCACACCTCTGAGGGTGCAGATAGTTTGACTCCACTCCACCTTTGTTCGACCTTAGTTTTGTTCCCTCCGGTATGTGGTTGTCAAATTTACGGCTCAGCTGCTTCTTCCACACTGATCCTCTTAGACGAGGTATACCACTGTGATATCTGTCTGGCGTCAGTGCCTTTTGCAGTAGCCCTATTGTTTCTGGTTGAAGCTGGGCATCTCCCCCACATCACCACCCTTTTGGTTTTAAGCTTCATGTTTCCTATGTCATTGCCATCTTATTTTTCCCCACACACCCCTCTTATTTCATACTCTAGCATCTCAGACGTCACCCACCCTCTGACCACCTTTCAGGTGGTCTTGTTGCTCTTTGCCATGATTTGTGTCTTCTCTCTTCCTCTTGTTCCCCACATTCTCTCCAAACATCTCTTCCCCCTTGGTTAGTTTCTTGACCCTGGATTGAGATGGATCTCTCCTGAGGGGTCTAAATTTCATTGTTTATGGGAGTTTCAGGATGTTGTTGTGTTTTACTGCAATTGGTCTAGGCTGTAAATCCGCTGATCACAAGGGATTTACCTTCATGTCTTCTGCTGGCAAGGTACACAATCTCTTGCCTGCCACATGTAGCATGTGTACTGCATAACTAATGGCCATTTACCAGGCTCTTTTAGTTTATTAAACAGTCCTCTCTCACCCATGTTGTGTTATGTGCAGACTCAATGAGTGCCCTTGAGGCTATCAGGCAATGGTTTTCACTCCACCTCTTGGTCTCTGCCATCTCCAGCCTCCTCACCAATCTTGACCATGCTGATTGTTCAGTTGACTTTCTTTGGGTTCCTGCTCATGTGGTATTCCAGGTAATGAGCTGCTGATCATGTGGCTTGGGGGTGCATTCCTTTTCTGTGACCTCTCTGGTGCTGGATTTGCAGCTTCTTGTCAAATCCCATTTTGCTTAGTTTTGGGCTTACTCTTGGAGTCCACCCCCCTGCCCAATAAACTTCTTGCGATAAGGGTACTCTTGCTGCATGGCCCACTGTGGATTTACCATCCTCTACTATCTTCGTATTGCTCATACCAGGTTGACTCACAGCCTCATACTCCATAATGATCCGCCCCCAACATCTCCGCCTCTCACTGTCATCCATATTTTACTAGACTCCCCCACTAAATATGCTCTTCCACTCCCCGTTGTCGCAGATGTTAGCAGACGACCTTGTATAGTTACATTTATTCTCGGTTTTCATCATAAAAGTAGTTTGTCCCCTATATTTAAGTAGCTGAATTTTCTTCCATAACTGGTGGCCTTCATCGTTGCCTTCACGCCAGCCAGCTTTTCCTCCCCCCTTTTCTCCCCACTTTTCCTCGCGGGATTAGCCGAGCGGTCTAGGCGCTGCAGTCATGGACTGCGCGGCTGGTCCCGGCGGAGGTTCAAGTCCTCCCTCGGGCATGGGTGTGTGTGTTTGTCCTTAGGATAATTTAGGTTAAGTAGTGTGTAAGCTTAGGGACTGATGACCTTAGCAGTTAAGCCCATATAATATTTCACACACACATTTCTCTCCATTTTGTTCGGTATTTTGTGCTGTTTCGTCCCCACCCCTCTCTTCTCGTGTCATCTTCCCTGGTGTTGTCCCTATTGTGTTGCAGTCTTGGTATGATGTGGGGACCGGGGTGGGTTGGCGGTGATTCCAGCACCCTGTCACACATAGCACCATTGGGGCGCATTATGATCTCCCCCCCCCCTCCTGTTCTTTACTCTTCCTGCCACCCCAGTGCCCAATGTTCCCTCTGCCCATTCATTTGCCTGTTTTCTTTTCCCATCGACTAGACTGTGCTCTTGGTTTGTTGCTCGGACTGCCTCTGCCACTACTTTTGATCTTGGGATCGATGATGTCACCGTTTGGTCCCTCTCCCCATTCCAACAATCAATCAATATCTGCATCCAGCAGGCAAGCAGTGAGACACACTATCTGCTCTGTTAGCATCTGTGTCAAGATGTTACTTGGATTAATGACAAGTTTGAAATTATTACTTATTTCGAAATACAAATAGGCATTATTGTTCTCTGATAAACTAGGGCTTCAAAACTATGTGTGTGAATTTTGGAAATAATGACCAGTTAAAAATGCAACATTCTGAAAATTGAGAAATTTGGTTACAGATAACTTTTGAAATAATGTGATTTTAAAAAAAACTAAAATATATACTTCAAAGTGGAACCAAAAAGGCTTTCAGCTAATTATATTGCTACACTCAGAATTACTTATCCACTCATTCCTAATTCCATCTCCAAGTGTTTATACTGATCCTGAAATTAATATTTATTTGTGAAATTTATTTTTAGGTAACTGAGTTACATTGTCAGGAAAATTGATTGTGAACAATCAGATGTAGATATATTCCCATCTATAACAAGAAAATATTTAATCTATTTAGCAGGTATACTTGTGTTTCTCATCTATCTGGATCAAAAATAAATGTATATTACAATTTGGTGATTGCAGTCTACTCTGTTGTAATTTACCTGATTGGTGACAAATGGATGGCCATCACCAGCATTGCACTGAGCCTCAATCACAGTCATCACTGCCCAGCTCGGATTCGGAGCGGATCGACCTAACAATGCTAGCATTGTAGGCTGGTGGCACAACCAGCGTCAGTTGCTGCCGATGCATAATATCGAACGTCAGCAGAACTGCCATACCAGATGCTGATGAAGAAGGAAGGAAGATCGACGTTTGACATCCTGTCAACAGTGTAGTCGTTAGAGACAGAGCACAACCTCGGATACTTTCAAAGATGGAGAAAAAAATCAGCCTTGGCCTTTCATAGGAACCATCTAAGCATTTGCCTTAAGTGATTTAGGAAAATAATGGAAAACCTAAATCTGGAAGGCAGGACACTGAATAGAACCATCATGTTCCTGAATATGAGGCCAGCGTGCTAGCTAATGTGCTATAAACCTTCATCCAGAAGTGTTCTCAGTAACTTGGTTTCTTCTGTATCAGGAACTGCCATGGGTATATGGCTTGAGGAATTCGTTTTCTTTGCTGAAAACGGTCTCCTCTGCGGCGCAAGATTTCTCTTGTGACTCCTTTGTGGGCTAATGAAAGACATCCACTACTGGTGTGAATAGCACTTACATAGCTTTCAACCAAGGCACCATTTTGTTAGCCAGCTGAACTTTAGTAGCTGACATACCAGAAACAATAGAAATAATTTTTCTCTTCTCTTCTGCCAATGCTTCTGCGGCACAGGAACTGACTTGATTCAGGATCGCTTCTGTCTCATTACTGAAAGACATCTCTCCAACATTTGTAACTGGTGCATATGGCAATTCAGAAATTTCTAACGAATTTTCTACTGTACTTTCTAGCTGGCAAACATCATGTATATGCTATCACATATTTCACTGAATGCTTTAGTCAGTACATGCGCATGAAAATCTATGAATGCATACCTTACAGTCAGTGCACACTAGGTTGGAGTTACAGGAGATAATATTTTCTTCAAGAAGATAAAGTTCGTGTGATTCTGTGGCTGGTACTTCGCACCCTCTGCTTACATTCCTACTTGAGTCTCCTTATTCATCAAAAAATACTGGATTTGTGCTTACGGTGCTTGTCTTTCATTTTACTTGTTAGTTTTACTTTCAGATCGACAATGAGCCTCTGAAATAGCTTTGCTGTTACAAGCGACATCAATGCAGATATAGATTTATTCAAATGTTTCACCTGCTTTGCATTACCATGTATGTATTTCAGTGTCTTATGCATACTCTCCAGGTGCATGTTTGTGTTGAGTCTGGCTCACATCCTATGACAATATCCCAACATTTCACATTCTTTTCACAATGCGTCTTGAAATAGTGACCAAATTCTGAAGTCTGTGAATCACTGCTGAATTTCTGCACTGCTTTTATCAATGATTCCTGAAACACGGCAACGTCTTTTACCTGCATTAACGACTTAAGAACTTTATACACCTCATTACTCTTGTCCCAATTTCGAATTTTGTGCTTAATATTGGCCCTCCAGGCTCTATCGACATATCAGGTACAGAAAAGTCTCATTTCAGGAGGTCCCATTGTTCTGTTCCAAGCGATACTATATGATTCTGCCAGAACTGTCATGAATACTTTTGAGGAAATCTGTCCAACCTGAGACTTTACACAATTGAAAAATATACTCAAAACATCAGAGTCATTCCTGTTAGATATGAGGAAAGCATAGGGAAATCCTTGCCTCATGTCATCCAGTACAAGTAACGTAGTAACTTCAAAATCATAGCCATTTAGGCCATTAGTTTCATCAACACAAATACAATCACTTCTGTATTTTGTTAATATTTCAGATTGTGTGTTGTTCATTATAATTTACACAAAGTTTTCACTTCTCAGTTCAGGGTGCAGGCATTAATTGCTTCTTGAGGCTTCTAGAACAATACACATGGATTGTCACTTTGCTGCACTTCTTGCACCCAAGCTTCAATGCTGATTGCATAATTTGGATGTCTGACTGACTTTGAAGACATGTTATATGCAGCTCCAGTATTACGCAAATCCTGCAACATTGTAAGACTCTCTCCAAATTTGAATTCTGCACTGTTTCTTGAATTTTTTTGGAGGACACTAGGGAACAGGATTATTGCATCAATGTCTTCCGCTATCTGCGTTCTTTTTCTGTCAGATGCAGATAGATGACTTAGGTCCAGATCATGACCAACATGAGTGGACAGAAAATGAACATGGGAGTTTCCTTCCTTGTATTAGACTTTAATCTCTTCAGGCACTTTCCATTGATTTTGTTACTCCCTGTCAATTTTAGATATCTGCCCCCATCACCTTTGGAGATAAACTGGCGTGAGAGATGGCAAATATAGTACTTGGTGCCAAAGCTTTTAACGAATTTGGAATGTGTATCACCTTCCATTTTAAAAATTGTTCTTCACTTGAGAATTTTAGGGCTTGTGGTTTCACACATAATGCATGTGCAGATTGGAAACATCCATCCAGCACTTTTTAGAATCGGTTTCAAATGCACACATCGTACACTTGAAGCAATTATGTTGTGGTTTGCCATGAATATTTTGTTGATGGCGTTTTTAACTACCTTTACAAGTAAAATCCTTGTTGCATAAGTAGCAGTGATAGGTACACAAACATTCGTTATTTGTAACAGGAGGCATCATTTCACTCAGTTTCTGTAGGTGGACTGTGGAAATATGCCTCTTCAAAGTCTTGCAGTAACTGTACTCGTTTCCGCAAACTTCACATTTAAAAGCTGTCATTTTAAAACACTATGACCACATACAACTACAAGTGATAAAAACAGCCACAATGTACAGTATCTATTGAAATCAACAGCTTAGTTAATGCTTCAATACTAGAAATAAGTTTAATCCATAGTAAAGATGTTCATGTAGGCTAGTTACTTTGGTGTAGAAGGTGTTCATTGTTCAAGAACACACCATTTCAATAACTTGTCTCTTCAAAATGTGTAACTAGTAATTCATTCAATTTAAGAGGAGGGTTAAATGGTTAACTGGTGGCCAACTTCCTCCACTACATTCACAAATTTATTGCATAACGACCTCTGTGCATGTTTGAATGAGTAATATGTTCTGTGTAAATAAGTGTGGTAAACTAATTTTCTGTTTCATGGTGTGTGTCTACAACAGGTTAGAATGTTTTGTACTCCTGTATATTGTGGATTGACATACTGTACTGTATTTAAAGTTTATTGTTACTTCTTAAATGAAGATATGTTTAAAGAATTTTTTATTTACTTCTCGTCCATGAAAACCACTTCACATTGAATCTGTGGATGACGTATTAGCATATTTATTCTTTTGTGAATAGATATAACATGTATGGTCTCACTGTGAGATTGTACATTTGTATGTTTCTGTGTAAATGAAAAAAAAATTATGTCATCTCTCAGTTCTCACATTTTGATCACTGTAATTTGCATATCTCATTCTAGATTTACTATGTTATTGGTCCCCAGCATTTTTGTTTCATTTGTGTAATGTCCATACTATGTACTACATTTTGGCACAATGTAGCGTATAATTTAATGCATACACTAATTCATTTGTGTCTGTTACGTTTTTAAATCCCTTCTGGGAGTTATTTGTCCTTTTACGTAATTTTACTCATGAGTATTGCCTGCATTGCTTAAGCCTCACATTATTTTTGGAAAATGAGAAGTGTGCCAGTAATGATGTTTCGGCCCCTCAATCAACAGTAATCAAAATTTTGTGGGAGTTCTAAGTTATTTCAAAACATTCAAGAAAGATTATTATTTTGGGTGAAGCTGGGACACAAGCTTCTGCCCCTTTGAAATATTCAGAGTTGTTTCACTGTAGTAAGCACTGAAAATATTTTAATCATTTATAATGGAGTTAACACAGCGAAATCATTCCTGACTGTTGAACTTCAGCATTACTGTTGTGCATATCACACTACCAAAGCCAACTGACTAATTGACCTATCAGATGTCCACTTGTATGTCACCTACAATTTGTTCCCTCATGTGTTTGATTCTGATGTGTTAGATTGTTATAAAAATTTTACTGAGTCAATTTAAGTATGTCATTCTAGAATTTGTGTTTTTTATTTCTTTGCTCCTTTCACATACATGCTAGCTAGTCATTGTGTGGGAGATCTGAAGTGGTGCTGCTGAAACATCAGTTTAGATTTGTGTAGATAACCAAATTAAAATCTGTCTAGCTTGTTCCTTCACATAGAGAATCTGCCAATATTTAACTGTTGGCTCGTTATTCTTTCGGTACTCTATTCTTATTGAATTCTTATAATATGAATCCTCACACAAAAGTTCCCTGCACATTTTCAAATTACACAGACACAGATGTGTTTTATTATGTTACCAGAGGAAGAAAGGCTTTGGAGGCAAATGATTACTTTTGAAGTAATATAATAGCTTTGTGATTTTGTTCTGCATAAAAGACAGTGGTAGTTGAAGACACTTTCATTTGGATCAGTATTGTTATTCTGGATGACAAATAATTTCATGGCCATTCCTTACTACTGGAATTTTTCACATGATGTTTGGAACACAAGTTGAAGTCGTATAAAAAAAAGTAAACTGATGTGAAAGTTATGTTCAGAATTTACTTATGAATTACTAAATTATCAGATGTGTTTGCTCTCATGCACCTAAAGTATAGCAAGTAGTCTCATTACCTGCAGAGAAATGAAAGTGCTACACAAGTAAGGATGGAACTCTCCACAGATATTTAAAAAAAATTGTGGTATGTCACCTAACTCTCCCTGGGATTACGGAAGTGTCCGATTCCACCTGTCCGCTGTGACACATGACGTCATCGGTTTGGCGGAAATGGCTATTCTAAGCGTCTCCATAATGGTGCCTTTGATGTGATTACATACACATGGCAACAAACATGAAAATACGTATAATTAAGACAGTAAAATCTCCCTCCTGAAATACAATCAAACTAGCATGACAACCGCGGGAAATTGGGGGTTTTGGGAGGGGACAAGCTAAGTATAACAGTAAAAAAAACACACCACGATCCCAAAACACACAGAATGACGAACAAAAAAATTACAACATCAATAGGAGTCGATAACTTCCCTTGACCAACACAGATCAACCGCAGCTGACGATACCAAAACAACTCCAACAGTAAAAACTACAGAAAGTGGAATCAGACATTTCCCTTGACCACAGCTAACAATACCGAAACACCAATACCTACATATAAAACGACGAAAATTGGTTCGGTCATATCCCTTGACCTATATAGGTCAACCACAACTACTGATACGAAAATACCAACACCCACAACTATGAAAAACAAAACCAAAACCACAACACCTCAAAAACGGTCAAACATCATAAATTCCGCGCCGTAATGACGTCACACACAACAACACCCTTATTCATGGGTCAGAGCAGACGGGGGAATCGGACGCTTCCGTTGACCCCTCTCCCTCACACCCTATTATCAGCACTTTGCCAGTGAAATTAATTTAAGCTGTGGAATATACAATGACGCCCGTACTGGTTAACATATATATAATAATAACATAATAACAAACAATTAAAAAACGGAAGTGCTTCTTTACTCATATTATGGTGAAGTATACATGTACATTTCAAAAGTTTTTCCAGCACTTTAAAAATTGATTTCAAGTCACAACTGTGAAATTACAATAGACTTAAAGCTTATGCAAACAGACAGAATTTTTAGACTTTTTGGACTGAATCTTAAATTAATATCTTGCTAGGTGTTAAATTTTGCAAGATGGTTAAAAGACACGTTACAAAAAACGTGCACAATTGGCTTCAGCTGTGCCAGGCACTTCCACGGCAAACATAAGAGATAACAATTTAGCAATGAATTCTTTAAATACGAGAACTCAGTACTCAGATGAATAGCCTATGAAGAAACATACTTCTATCATATGTGAGAAAAAGCATTGAAAGCTAAAACTGGAAAAACCCACCCTCAAAAAATAATTTGCTTGGAGAAATTGGAACCACAGTATACTTCACACTTCAGTTTCAGAACTCAGACAGCATATGTGAAACAAGCACCAATGTTCGCTATACTCCCAGTGGGCATCAAAATTACTTCGTTCTTGCTAGATCGATCCAAACTGTTTTCGCGTGTTATTCGCTGAATAGTTTTGCTGAAAAGTTTTAGGGGTGGAAGAAGAATTAGCACAGCTTGAAGAACGTTTTACAGCTGTGAAACACTGCAGCATTTATTTCCTCCATACCTGCTCTGTGACAAACATACACATCATCATCATTGTGTTTAAAAAAATTGCATATAGGACACTGATCACACAGAAACAGCCACAATTCTTTATAACCTCGTTTATAATGCGCAGGGATGTCATTGGTAGAATTTACAGGTTAAAATTCACCCGTTATCCATGCAAATATTAAAGAAATATGTCATATAAGCAAATATTTGACTGCTTTCATTATGCATTTCTACTTTACAGCATTCTTATATTCTTTAATTTTCGTGAGCTACTATGAGGGCACACACAAACAAAACGACTTATACTTCTTTCTGTATAACGTTGGTTATAGACAGTAGAAAATCGACTGCATCCTTGGCTTTACTACAGACATAACAGACTCAAGACGATTGTTTTCTCATTGTATGTTTGCTCTGCTGTATCCCTCAAATGAACTTATTATAATAAGTGAATTATTTAATGAAAATTTGTCCTTTTTGCCCTTAAATAACATCACGCCATTTTTTGTTTTCTATTCCTGGCGATGCTTCCAGTTCTCTATAAATGTTTTTGTTTCTTTAATAATACACATTGATATTATATTGCTATCCAGAAAAAGTTAAATTTCTTATCATTACTGAATTTCGTCACGGTCTAACATGTGTTGGACTGTGACGATAACAACTTTGATGCAGCTTCCAGTTTGCGGAACTGGCAGCTGTTTAGGGGAGGGCCTTACACTATTGATAGGCATGGAGGGGGATGAATGGGTGCGACTTGTTCCGGGTGAAATCCTAGCGCTAAGGGCACGTTTGTCAGACAGGCTCTCCGCATCGTGTCCGTCCTTGAGCGAGGCGCGAATGTTGGCCCGGCCTCCCGCTGTATGCTCGCACCCGGCGGCTCGCCCCATGGACTCCAGCGCCTTCCTCCTCCACGGCCGCTCGCGACGACTTGGCGAAGGTGGCTGCGTTGTTACAGCCTCTTTTGGCGTTCCCCAGACGTAACCCTTACCCGATGCTGGAAATAACGAAAATGTTGACTCGTTGGACCATACGGCGTGTTTTCACTGATCAGCTGTCCATGATTTTAGCTCCTAACACCACGTTTTACGCTTCTTTGCGTTGGTTGTCATAATTGATGGTTTCGATATAGCAGCTCGTCCATGAATATTTGATTTATGGAGCTCTCCCGACAGTGTCGATAGATACGGGGTCCCTAAGATGGCTATTCAGCAATGCAGTCACTTTATCAGCCATAGTTTCGTGTTAGCGTACGACGATTTCTAACATTTAGTTTTGATTTGCGCCCACTATTACGTTTACACAATGATGTCTTTCCATGTTTTGAATCGGGTGCCACGACTGTTGAGACAGTTGCTCTTGAAACATTCAATGAGTTGGCTTTCTTGGTTACTGATACTCCAGGTAATTGGGCCCCCACAATCTGCCCTCTTCAGAACTCTGTTAGATCTTTCATTGCACGTCGACCTCAGCCTCTGACTGCAAAATACGCAGCGTGCACTACTGATAAACCACCTGCAGTGATGCCTAGTCCATACTGAACACACACAGTCCGGAGTGTCTTACCTGCGTTGTTGACCATCAAACACGACCATCCCATTACTACCACTGTTCAAATTATTTTGTCTATCCCCTATACAACATGCTGTAAATTTTCTAGTTAGCAAATTTATGCACAATAACTAAAAATAAAAATAAGAAAGAATTTCATTTGGTCTTGGAATGATTTTGATACTGGTTAGCTAATTGTTGGTGTCTATGTTTGCCCTCTTCTGACATGTAAAATAATGATTTTCCTGTGATATTTGTGTGCAATTTATATTCTGGTCAATATGGTATTCTCCTAAGACCAGTGATCTAAACATTTTTGTTTCTTGAACTTTTACTTGAAATGACTTGACATTATGCTCATATTGTGTTATAGCTCGACCAGTCTCTGGCCATTGTTGTTAGTGAACCTGTGTCCAGGGCATTGTTGTATTGTTCCTCTGTATTTCCTTTCTCATCCTAAGTGTAAGTTTAAATCAGCCAATAAAATTTTTACATCACCTGTAGGAAGTTTTATTGTGGTTTCCTCTAGTTCATGCAGGTAGTTATCCACTGCACCTTTGTCTCTCTTGCTACCTTGGTTTACTACTGCATGTGAATTAATTATTTTTATTGTTATTGATATCATAATTATTGATGTCTTACAATTTACCCATTTCACACAACAAGTAAAATGCAAAATAATGTTGCTCTATAATATATGGATGTAGAAATACCAGGAATAGGGCTACTGATTCCTGGGCCTGATTCACAGCAAGCTCATGTGATCAGTGCACATGCCAGAAGTATGTAAAAGTCTACACTCACCAGAATTTTCTGTTTGTGGATTTGTATCTATTTGTGAAAATGAGGTAACCAGAGAAGTATACCTTCATATGTTCACTCAGTCGGAACATATTGTATTGTGTTTACTGTTCTCGTGCAAGGGATGAATTGGTTGTCATTCATAAGCAGCTGGGAAAAGCCCTAACTACTCTCTAGTAATTTGAAGTTGCTGTGGTGCTATCGAAGGTCATTTATCAGAGATACCCAAGGTATGCCAATCATATCCTCTCCTGTGGATATTGTCTCTTCTGCAGGAAATGCAGAGATCATAATTGCTCGACCAGTTGACTGTGAATGGCACGGCACTGGTAGATGTAGGCACCCTATATACGGGATGTAGGCATCAGTGAGAACTTAGGGCGCTACTCCCATCCACCTAACTGCAAAACTGAGCCAGTGAGACTCAATTCAATTGTTTGGAAACCTGCTGTGTCCAGTGTGGTGTGGTTGGCATCAGCATTTCAAATATATGGTGAATAATGTTTCCCTTAGGGAAATGGCAGCACGGCATGCAAAGAAACACCAGGTGCCCCTAGTGTGCATGCCTATCTATTCTCATAATTACATTTTTGTTAGCTGTGGGCGTGAGGGGGCATTCTGTGAAACATTACCAAATGCCTTCACTGAAAACTACCTAGAACACATACGATGAGAATACATTACATCTAATATCAATAAATCTTTCAGGACATCTGCAAGAAAACTGCTATCACTGACCATGAGGCAGGTTTAGCAACAATAAATACCAAAGTACAAGGGGCAACCAAACCAATTACACAATCTTATGTGTTCAGCAAACTAGACATAGAAGAAGTAACCTCATACCTCACTGAGGAGCTTGAAACTTTTAGCTTGGAACAGAATCATGTACAGGAACTATGGCTCAGGTTTTACAAAAATTGTTGACTATGTTCTGGACACACATGTACCCAGTAGAACAGCTACAAAGGAAGGTACCCTCCATTCGATAAAGTCACTGTAAAGAAACTTCTAAAGAAACAGAGAATACATTATAAATACAAAGCGGAGTAAAGGGCTATAGATATGGTCACACAAAATTGAGTGTTTAAGGCCTTCACTGACTACTGCAACAGAATATTGTCAAAAGCGCCTTCACAAAACCCAAGCAATTCTGATTAACTGTAAAGGCTGTTGGTGGCACTAAAGTTTATGTCTCAAGACAGGACTAAAATTGGGAGTAGTAAGGCAAAAGCAGAAGAACTTAATTTTGTTTTCAAATGTTCCCTTACAATTTAAATCTTGTACCACTGAAAAGATGACTTATACGAATATTAGTGCCAGTGGCATTGAGAAACATCTGGAGTCACTGAAACTGAAAAGAGCCCTACAGCCTGGTAAAATCTCTATCAGATTCAAACAAAATAAAAGTACTGAGTAGTTCATAGAAAGCACAAGCCATACCTGTCTGGAAGAAGGGTAGCAGAAGTGATCCACAAAACTGCCATCCAATATCTTGGTATACATTTGTTGTACAATGTCAGGACATATTCTGAGCACAAACATAATGAGGAATCTTGAACTGAAAGGCATCCTCCATGCCAGCCAGCACCCATTCCAAAATCATCCATCATGTGAAACCCAACACGCACTTCCCTCACATGACATATTGAAAGCATTAGATCAAGGCAGTCAGACAAATGCAATAATCATTGATTTCCAAAAAGCATATGATTCAGTACTACTCATAAGCTTATTACCAAAGGTATGGTCATGTCAGATAGCAAGCAAAACTTGTGACTGGATTGTTTTTATTTTTTTGGTAGGAAGTATGCAACACATTATCTTGGATGGAGAGTCATCAGTAGATGTACACACAGTTAGTTAGTTACTCGTTCCATTGACCAATCTTATGGTAACAATTATGATGTAGACCACGTCAAGTGCATAATAAATGCACACATGAATCAGCGTCTGTTTTTTAAGCTCAAAATTTTTATTACCACCCCAGTCAATTAAATGGCACAAAATGAATATATTACATGTATAATTTTATTTATTCCTATTCAAGAATTCATCTATGGTATAGAAGGAATTCTCAAGGAGATATGATTTCAGTTCGTTTTTGAAACTATTACTGCTGTCTGTCAGACATTTTATTTTTTCTAGTAATAAATTTAAAAGTTTTACAGCAGCATATTTTACCCCTTTCTATGTGAAAGGTAGGTTAAATAGAACACAGCATAAGTATTCCTTTCGCCTTATACTATAATCATGAATGTCGCTGTTGTTTTCAAAATGGTCCATGTTGTTGAGAACAAATTTCATTACTGAGCAAATGTACTGTGAAGCTGTTGTAAGAATTCCCAACCTTTTAAACGAATACCTACAAGATGCATGACTATGAGCCCCACACGTTATTCTAACCACTTACTTTTGAGCAGTTAATACTTTTTACCTAAGTGTTGAGTTACCCCAAAATATTACTCTATATGACACCAGAGAGTGAAAGTATGTTAGCTTACTAATTTCTATATCCACAATATTGGAAACTATTTTGATTGCAAAAGTTACTGGACCCAGTCGCTTTAGGACATCCAAAATATGAATTTTCCATTTACGATTCTCATCTATATGTACACACAAAACTTAGTATGCTCTATCTTGGCTACTTACTTCTGCTGATGTGTTATATTTATTAAGGGAAGTGTACTCCTTGCAGCAGAAAACTGGATGTACTATGTTTTTTCAAAGTCCAGAGAAAGCTCATTCGCAATTAATAACATTTCGAAAGACATTATTTATATGATTTTCTAGTTAGTTCCTTTTACTGAATTAACAATGATGCTTGTATCATCAGCAAACAGTGTCAGTTTACCCTCTTCTTTCAGATATGAAGGGAGGTCATGAACATATATCAAGAACGGATGGAGACCCATGATCGAATCCTGTGGAACACCTAATGTAATTTCACGCCTGTTAGATAAAGTGGTAAACTTCCTTAAATCACTTAAACCAAACAAAGAAGCTTTTTGCTTTTGTTCTGTGGATATGACTTAAACCACTCATATGCTGTTCAATTTATACCATAGAATTGTAATTTTTGTAACATAATGTCATGGTTCGGACAATGAAACGCTTTGGATAAGTCACAGAAAATTCCTGTTGGCATCGTATTACTTTTTAAAGACTCTATTATGTGGGCAGGGAAATTATGTATTGCTATCTCACTTGAACAGCATTTTTGAAATCCAAATTGTGATTTAGTTAGTATCCCATTACTGTTGAGATGGCTAACAACTTTTGAGTAAATTACTTTATTGATGATTTTTGTAGATGCTATAAGCAAGGGTACTGGCTGGTGATTATTGACATCTGTGGTGTCCACTTTTCTGTAGAGAGGCTTGGCCATGGCACATTTTACCCGGTATGGGAAAACAACTTGAGTTAATGATACATTACACACGTGACTAAGAACTGTAACTTTCTTGTTAGAGATGTCATCTATGCTAACAGAACAGTTATTTCTCAAACATTTAATACCTTCCCTTATTTCACAAGATGTTGTTGGGTGACAATTAATCAAACTAAGATATCTCAAAATTGATACTTCCACGTACTGCTTGGCTTTCTCTATTGAACTATTCTCATCAATTTTTTCACCAACACTTGCGAAATGTTTGTTAAACACATAGGTTTGAGAGCACCCCAAATAAGTGTGTTGGGTCCCTTGCCGTTCATGTTGTATATTAATGACAATACAGACAATATAACAGTAATCACAGACTTTTTGCAGATGATGCAGTTATGTAAAGTGAAGTACAGTCTGAAAAGCAGTACAGATATTCAGCCAGACCTTGATCAGATTTCAAAGTTGTGCAAGTATTAGCAACTTGCTTTAAAAGTGCAAAATATAAAATTGTTCACTTCACAAAATGAAAAAAAAAATACATGTAAGATCCTAGGACTATAATATCAATGAGTCACAGTTGGAATCAATCAGCTCATACAGACACCTTGGTAGTGCTTTGTAGTGATATGAAACGGAGCAATTGGATTGTTCAGTCATGGTTAAAGCAAGTAGCAGACTTCAGCTTATAGGTAGAATACTAGGGAATTGCAATCAGGAAATTACTTACAAATCACTCCTGTGATCCATCCTAGGATACTGGTATTACTCAAGTATGTGGGACACATACTAAGTAGGGATAACATGGGATGTTATGTGCATATGGACAGGCACAGCATGAATGATGACAGATTTGTTTCACCCATTGGAGAGTGTCATAGAGATGATGAAAGAACTGAACTGGCAGACACCTGAAGATAAACACAAACTGTCTCAAGAAAGCCTATTTACAAAATTTCACTAACCAGTGATGGTTCTAAGAATACGTTACAATTGCCCACTCCCCCTCATCCTCCACCACCACCCCACCACCCCCACCCCCTCCGAGACGTGTTGTTCCCATAGGGATCATAAGTACAAGCTTTGGTTACAACACACACAGGCATTTAAACTGTCTTTCTTCTGACCTTTCATATCCCTTTCAAACCCTCTGCTTACAATTGTATACATTAATTTTTACTGTGTTTCAGTTGCAACAGGAGTATATTTCTCCAATGGGATACTGAGGTACACGTTTGTGAATGTTCAACTTTTTCATCATTTACAACTACTGCCAACCGTTGGCCATCACTATGAAAATATCAGAAAGTTAACATAGCAGTACACAACAATGTGCAGCATTGCGCCTCACCTTGCAACCACCAGAATACACAGTTATGATTGGTTTACTATATTTCACAGTATAATTAATTATTGTTGTTTTGATAGTGTATGGTAATTCCTGTACGATCATTTTACTATTTATTACAATAGAGACTATTTTGTAATTAGTTATTTTAGTCCATAAAATGAAGCCAAGTGCACAAAGTATGATAGGAAAATGGGCACCTATTTTTGTATAAATATTACATGTAAAATCATTAAAAATCAGCTACGAGAATTACCACAAAAGAAATACTTTCTCTCCTCCAGAAAAAAAGATCAGGTCTGAAAGGGATATGTGAATGGAATGGGTGAAAACCTGAATAATTGGTACAATGGAACAGATGCTATGTCATGCACGTCACAATGGTTTGCTGAGTATAGATGTGAATGTAGATGTAGTCAGTCAAAATTCTTTCATATTAGGAGGTAATTAACTGCTTTCTGTCATTGTAAAACAGTTCATTTTATTGACACAATATCTTAAGACTTTCATTATTACCTAAACAACAATAAAAAATATACATCGTAATTTTTGTCATATTAGCACAACATCTGATGATTTTATAGCAGTAAAGATAAAATTATTGCCGTATAAAAATGACTGTGAAGTAATACACAGAATTCAACAATGAACAGCGATTGTTTGCAGAACTGGTGAATGAAGGGAAACAAAAAAAAAAAAAACTCACTGGAAGAATGTACATGGACATGTGGATCTGGGTTTGAACCCCTCTCTACAGAAATGTGAGTCCAGAGTATTGCCACTACATAATCCAGCTTCAATCTCCCTAAAATCACAATAGTTTGAGTGTTGTTATTTTTATTTTGTATGGTAATTATTGACTGATCGTTTTACTATTTATTACAATAGTGGAAATCAGTTAGAATAATTAATGACTCCATGACAAATGTTTTTAAAAATATTTTACAGGTGATGACCTGGATGAAATTTATAATGAGCCATATGCTAACATATAATTTAATCTACTCCATTATAAATTCATATCATTATCTGAAAACAGCTTTCCCCAAAAGCTAATCAGAAAGGACTCTTAAACAGACATGTAAGAAACCATGTAACACTAGAGGGATTAAAACACCTTGTGAAAGGAAGGGAAATATATCTTTTGGCAAGAACAAGAGGGGGTCCTATAGTAGCCAAACATGGCAAAAACTACTCAGATTCACTAATAAACGTTTTTAAAGGTCAAGAAACATTCATATAATGTCAGAAATCAGTAATTCTGACAACAGATTTAAGACTATGTGGAATGCAGTGAAACAAGATACCAGAAAATCAGCCACAGAACATCACTTTTGAACTGAATGGAAGGGCTACAAATGATGAGTCACAGGTAGCAAATATATTCAATAATCATTTCTTAAATATAGTAGAAACTGTAAGAACAAGCAGTTCAAGAGGAAAATCACAGCAGTATGTTGAAAACGTAGCTCTCATAAATTTGAGTCATATGAATCTATCAAAAACTTCTCCTTCTGAAATTAAGATAATTATTCGTTCTCTCAAAAGTAAAATGTCATCTGGTTTTGATAGTATTTGTAACAGAGTACTAAATATTAGCTCCCATATAATAAGCCTGATCTTGTTCAAAATATGTAATGTGTCACTACCTAAGGGCATTTTTCGAAAGAGACTGAAATATATCATTGTTTAACACTGCTTTAATAAAAGTAATAAAAGAGACGTCAATAATTACAGACGTGTTTCACTGCTGACATCATTCTCCAAAATTTTTGAGAAGGTGGTGTACTGTAGAATAGTATTTCACCTTACCAACAATAATATTCTGAGTAAATTATAGTTTGGGTTTCAGAAGGTTGTTTTACTGAGAATGTCATTTACATGTTCATTCACTGAATGACACAAAGATTAAATAATAAAATTGTGGTGGTTAGCATTTTTTGTGACCTCTCTACAGCATCTGACTGTGTTGATGACAATATCCTCCTTGATAAATCAGAGTTTTATGGGGCTGCTGGCACAGCTAGCTAATGGATAATGTCACATGTAACCAAAAGAGTGCATAAAGAGAAAGTTCTACTTAATAATTCAAACAATATAGTCTCGGGACATATTTTTGAGTGTGGGGGAAATCATATATGGGGTTCCTCTAGACTCAATCTTATGCCCACTACTGTTCTTCATATGTATAAATGATGTTCCATCTAATATACAACAAGAAGAATTAGTTCTTTCTGCAGCTGACACTAGTATTGTAATTAATCCAAGCCTACATGCAGAAACAGAAGAAATGTTAGAATAAGTTCCTAAAAGTATCATTGACTGGTCTTCTGAGAATAGTCTCAACCTCAATTTTAAAACGACACAGTACATTCAGTTCTGTACATCTAGGACTTGGCTGACAAGATGGGAAAGAAAACCAATGTGCACTCCGTGTGCACACCAGATGGAGTCATTCCAGATGTGGAACAGGTCCTCCCAGATGCCATGGAGAGCACAGGGTGCAGCCAACTGCAGGTCGTTGCTCACGTTGGTACCAATGATGTGTGTCACTTTGGATCAGATGAGATTCTCTCTGGTTTCGAGCGGCTAACAGAAGTGGTAAAGGCTGCCAGTCTTGCTTGCAACATGAAAGCAGAGCTGAGCATTTGCTGCATAGTCTACAGGACCGATTGCGGACCTCTGGTACAGAGCCGAGCGGAGGGTCTGAATCAGAGGCTCCGACAGTTCTGCGACCGTGTAGGCTGCATATTCCTTGACTTGCGATAAAGGGTGGGTGGGTTTCGGGTTCCGCTGAATAGGTCAGGTGTCCACTAAACGCAAGTGGCTGTGTGGCGTCGACTGGGCTGTTTTTTAGGTTAGAGGGTCTTGGGAAAACACAAGAAGGGCTTCAGTCACAAAGGGTGCAGGCTGAACACAGGAAATACGTACGTACAGGAACCATTGGTATAACAGTTGTAAATTGTCGTAGCTGTGTTGGGAAAGTACCAGAACTCCAAGCGCTAATAGAAAGCACTGATGCTCAAATCGTTATAGGCACTGAAAGCTGGCTAAAGCCGGATATAAGCTCAGCCGAATTTTTTTGCGAAGAACCTAACGGTGTTCCGAAAAGATAGGCTAAACACAGCTGGCGGTGGCGTGTTTGTTGCTGTGAGAAGTAGTTTAACTTGTCGCGAAATTGAAGTAGATACTTCCTGTGAGTTAGTATGGGCAGATGTCATTGTTGGCAACCGGAATAAAATAATAACAGGATCCTTTAACAGACCTCCCAATTCAGATGACATAGTGCTGACAGGTTCAAGGAGAACTTGAGTTTGATCTCAAACACGCACCCGACTCGTACGATAACAGTTGGTGGTGACTAATTTACCGTCGATATGTTCGCGAAAATACATGTTTAATTCCGGAGGTAAGCATAAAATATCATCCGAAATTGTGCTAAACGTATTCTCTGACAACTATTTCGAGCAGTTAGTTCATCAGCCCACGTGAATAGTAAGAGATTGTGAAAACACACATGACCTCTTAGCAACAAATAATCCTGAGTTAATAACGAGCATCAAAACTGATACAGGGATTAGTGAACACAGGGTTGTCGCAGCGAGATTGAATACAGTAATCCCCAAATCCTCCCAAAAAAAGCGAAAAATATACCTATTCAAAAAAGCAGATACAAACTCACTTGACGCCTTCCTGAGAGGCAATCTCCACTCATTCCAAATTAAAAATATAAATGTAGACCAGATGTGGCTTGAATTCAGACAATTACTATCGGCAGCAATTGAGAGATTTATACCAAATAAATTAACAAACAACGGAGCTGATCCTGCTGCAGAAACAACGAAACAAACATGCCAAATTTAAACAGATGAAAAATCCCCAAGATTGGCGGTCTTTTACAAAAGGTCGTAATTTAGTACGGACTTCAATGCGAGATGTTGATAACAGTTTGCACAACGAAACTTTGTCTCGAAACCTAACCCAAAGAGATTCTGGTCGTATGTGAAGTATGATAGTGGCAATAAACAATCAATGTGTTCTCTGCGCGATAACAATGGAAATAATATCGAAGACGGTACTGCCAGAGCAGAGTTACAAAACACAGCCTTCCGAAATGTCTTCACAAAAGAAGACGAAGTAAATATTCCAGAATTCGAATCAATAACAGCTACCAACATGAGTAAAGTAGAAGTAAATATCCTCCGAGTAGTGGAGCAACTTATATCACTTAATAAATCCAAGTCTTCTGGTCCAGGCTGTATACCAGTTAGGTTCCTTTCAGAGTACGCTGATGCATTAGCTCCATATTTAACAATCATACACAACCGTTCGCTCGACGAAAAACCCGTACCCAAAGACTGGAAACTTGCACTGGTCACACCAATACTCCAGAAAGGTAGCAGGAGTAATCCACTTCATTACAAGCCCATATCGTTAACGTCCATATGCTGCAGGATTTTGGAACGTATATTGTGCTCAAACATTATGAATTACCTCGAAGAAAACTGTCTATTGACACACAGTCTACATGGGTTTAGAAAACATCGTTCCTGTGAAACACGAGTAGCGCTTTATTCACATGAAGTATTGAGTGATACTGACAAGTAATTTCAGATCGATTCCGTACTTCTGGATTTCCTGAAGGCTTTTGACACTGTACCGGTACCACACAAGCGGCTTGTAATGAAATTGCGTGCTTATGGAATATCGTCTCAGTTATGCAACTGGATTTGTGATTTCCTGTCATAAAGGTCACAGTTTGTGGTAACTGACGGAAAGCCATCGAGTAAAACAAAAGTGATATCTGGCGTTCCCCAAGGCAGTGGTATAGGCTCTTTGCTGTTCCTTATCTATATAAACGATTTAGGAGACAATCTGAACAGCGGTCTCAGGTTGTTTGTATGTGACGCTGTCGTTTATCGACTAATAAAGTCATCCTAAGATCAAAACAAATTGCAAAACGATATAGAAAAGATATCTGAATGGTGCGAAAATTGGCAGTTGACCCTAAATAACGAAAAATTGGAGGTCACCACATGAGTGCTAAAAGGAATTCGTTAAACTTCGGTTACACGATAAATCAGTCTAATCTAAAAGCCGTAAAATCAACTAAATACCTAGGTATTACAATTATGAACAACTTAAATTGTAGGAAACACATAGAAAACGTTGTGGGGGAAGGCTAACCAAAGACTGGGTTTTATTCGCAGGACATTTAGAAAATGTAACGGATCTACTAAGGAGACTGTCTACACTACGTTTGTTCGTCCTCTTTTAGAATACTGGTGCGCAGTGTGGGGATCCTTACAAGAGAGGACTCGCGGCGTACATCGCAAAAGTTCAAGGAAGGGCAGCACATTTTGTACTGTCGCGAAATATGGGAGAGAGTATCACAGAAACGATACAGGATTAGGGGTGGACATCATTAAAAGAAAGGCGTCTTTCGTTGCGACGGAATCTTCTCACGAAATTCCAGTCACCTGCTTTCTCCTCCGAATGGGAAAATATTTTGACACCGACCTAAATAGGCAGAAACGATCACCACAATAAAATAAGGGAAATCAGAACTCGTACGGAAAGATATGTGTGTTCGTACTTTCCGCGCGCTTTACGAGATTGGAATAATAGAGAATTATGAAGGTGGTTTGACGAACCCTCTGCTAGGCACTTAAAAGTGATTTGAAGAGTATCCATGTAGATGTAGATGTATGAATGACAAGTGTGCCAGTGACAATTGTAACAAATGCTGATGAAATAATAAATAGGTTGGAAGTTTCAAAATTCTTATGTGTCCATACTGACAATAACTGAAATTGGAAAAACCACATTTTGGAAGTCCTAAAACAACTTAGTTTAGCCACATTTTCATTTGGAATCATTGTAAAACTTTAGGAGAGAGAAATCAGTTAATTATCATATTTTCATTCAATAATGTCATGGAATAATGTTCTGGGGTAATTAATCTTTAAGAAAACATGTCATCATTGCACAAAAACATGCTCTAAGAATAATATGGGTTTCTCACCCATGATCATCTAGTAGACATCAGTTCAAGGCATGGGACAGCCTGACTACTGTTTCACAGTATATTTATTCCCTTACAAAGGATGTTATAAGTAATCCACTACAGTTCAAAAGCAACAATGATGTAATAATTACAATACCAGAAGGAAAAATGACATTCATTACTCAACATTAAAGTTGTCTTTAGCACAAAAAGTGGTGCACAATGCTGCAAAATAAAAAATTCATGGTCACTTAAACAGTGTTTAAAATGTCCGACAGACAGGAAACTAAAATTAGAAAATATACTGAGAAAAATTCTCCTTAACATTTCCTTCCATACTGTTTAGGAATTTACATTACTGTAATATGTATAATGAATATTACACTGAAAAATTTTCAGAATGAAATGACAGGTATAAAATAACTTTAAATCTGAATGTAAAATGAATTTTGCCACATCATTACAAATTATCATCCAAAATGATGCATGGAAAATACACTCCTGGAAATTGAAATAAGAACACCGTGAATTCATTGTCCCAGGAAGGGGAAACTTTATTGACACATTCCTGGGGTCAGATACATCACATGATCACACTGACAGAACCACAGGCACACAGACACAGGCAACAGAGCATGCACAATGTCGGCACTAGTACAGTGTATATCCACCTTTCGCAGCAATGCAGGCTGCTATTCTCCCATGGAGACGATCGTAGAGATGCTGGATGGAGTCCTGTGGAACGGCTTGCCATGCCATTTCCACCTGGCGCCTCAGTTGGACCAGCGTTCGTGCTGGACGTGCAGGCCGCGTGAGACGACGCTTCATCCAGTCCCAAACATGCTCAATGGGGGACAGATCCGGAGATCTTGCTGGCCAGGGTAGTTGACTTACACCTTCTAGAGCACGTTGGGTGGCACGGGATACATGCGGACGTGCATTGTCCTGTTGGAACAGCAAGTTCCCTTGCCTGTCTAGGAATGGTAGAACGATGGGTTCGATGACGGTTTGGATGTACCGTGCACTATTCAGTGTCCCCTCGACGATCACCAGTGGTGTACGGCCAGTGTAGGAGATCGCTCCCCACACCATGATGCCGGGTGTTGGCCCTGTGTGCCTCGGTCGTATGCAGTCCTGATTGTGGCGCTCACCTGCACGGCGCCAAACACGCATACGACCATCATTGGCACCAAGGCAGAAGCGACTCTCATCGCTGAAGACGACACGTCTCCATTCGTCCCTCCATTCGCGACACCACTGGAGGCGGGCTGCACGATGTTGGGGCGCGAGCGGAAGACGGCCTAATGGTGTGCGGGACCGTAGCCCAGCTTCATGGAGACGGTTGTGAATGGTCCTCACCGATACCCCAGGAGCAACAGTGTCCCTAATTTGCTGGGAAGTGGCGGTGCGGTCCCCTACGGCACTGCGTAGGATCCTACGGTCTCAAAGTCCGTCAACTGCACATACGGTTCACGTCCACGCTGTCGCGGCATGCTACCAGTGTTAAAGACTGCGATGGAGCCCCGTATGCCACAGCAAACTGGCTGACACTGACGGCGGCGGTGCACAAATGCTGCGCAATTAGCGCCATTCGACGGCCAACACCGCGGTTCCTGGTGTGTCCGCTGTGCCGTGCATGTGATCATTGCTTGTACAGCCCTCTCGCAGTGTCTGGAGCAAGTATGGTGGGTCTGACACACCGGTGTCAATGTGTTCTTTTTTCCATTTCCAGGAGTGTATAACTAATAAACTAAACATCTTGCTTGGTTCCTCTTATGGCTACCAACCACCTTGCTAAGTTACTTAAAAGCTTTTAGAAGGCAAGCAATATAATCACCAATAGGACCACTGTCTGTAAAACACAACAGTGTTCAATATAACATAAGGGTTGATGGAAGCTTTCATTTACTTTACCTCTTCATTATCCCCATAAATTACTTGAAGCAAGGTTGGTTTCTTGTAACCAACCATTGTGTCTACATTGGGTTACCTAGGTAACCTTTATAGCTGTATCAGCCAATTTTAAAGGTGTACTGAAGTTAGTGTACACAAGCCTCAGGTTGTTTCTCATTTACATCTTTATAAATGTCATAATAAAAACAAAATTTAAATACGAGTACTTTTAAGGGAGAGGATCTAAATGGGAAGGAACCTAACACTCACTCTAATATACATTTGGGGTAAATTAAACAATATTATATAGTTTTGCTGCTCATTAGAATGGAAAGATAAACCTGCAATTTTTATTTACTCATGAAGTCCTCACACTGTTGTAATAATGCATCATATATAGGTTTTTATTTATTTCATGCAACTTTTTCTTGTCTTCCTCTTCCTTTTGTTTAATTTAAATGTCTACAAAACCATCACCAACAATTTTCAGCCATCCAGAAGCATCACATTTGTGCTCAGCCTCCATTGTTCAAGAACAAGAATTAGAGGTCCTCCCACCATGCACTCCATACCTGTTTTCATGGAAAATTTTCTCAGGCTATTGGGATTTGAATATCAACAGTTAAAGGAAGGCATTGCCAATTCCTTCCCTGAGGAAGTAAAAACTGGTTGCATCCGTGGGTCACATTTTCCCTTGAGGACTGTTTGTGTGTGTGTGTGTGTGTGTGTGTGTGTGTGTGTGTGCAAATAATATATGCTGATAAAGCAAGAATTATCCAGAATGTTGTAAAAAAATGCTAGCAGCCATATCTGTGCCCTATATTTTACATTTAATGCATACACAGCTTGTCCATGTTATCGATGCTCCTTTTTGTACTGTTAAATAATGTATAACACCCGGCTTTGAAAGAAGGCCAGAAATGGATGCATCATAGTGCAGTGTGGATAACATTAAAACTGCTTTGTTCTCATTTGAAACATATGAACACAGAGAAACATTATCTTAACTGAATCAAAATATAGATGACAGTTCTTGGCGTGCAGAGAAAGATTGCATTTCTGGTCATACATAGGACTTTTTCCTTTTCACAGTACTAACTATGGACAAATCCTATGTCATCAACAGCCTTGATAATTGTAGAGTTGTGAAAAAATAGTCAGTGACACATTTCAAATGCGTCAGATATTGCAGCAGCTTTGCCACTTTCAGACATTCAGCCCTACTGTTCACAATGTCAGGTCGTATAAATCTGCTTGTCTGCCAAGAGGAATAAGCTTGCACAATACAAAGGGAATGCACTTGTTTTCCACATTTCCTTTGTACATTCAGTGTCAGAGAATCTTACTCTAGCTGTAATCATGATACTAAGATATGATCAAATTCTTCACATATCAACAGCTTCAGAACTTTAGCTGCTGCTTCTGGAGAGATGCTATAGTTTGTGAATACCTGATTTTTCTTCCTTTTGATTTTATGTACTACTATACAACACATTTATTCTAAGCATTTCTGTATGTGTTGGATCAGCCCTTTCAGACAAAATATCATGCTTCAGCAACTTTCTTGTCCCAAAATATTCCTGATGCCATTTACTTCCACCTTCACCATATAGAATGCCTCCAGATAATACAATTGCTTCACTGTTTTTGTCAGCTCTGTCATTTCCATAGCTACTATTATCTTGTCTCTCTCTTTCAACTTCACTATCACTGCAAGCACCTGTAAGAACTTCAATATCTATACTCTTCTTTTGCTTCATAGATTAATGTGTTGTATTCAGATTTAAATTGTTCCAGTTTATAATGCACGAGAATCCAAAGTTGAAGTTCACACTAGCAAAACGTATACAATATCGAACAGTTCATAATGTTGTGCAACAGCAGCCAGTAACAATTAGAACGACTTTTTGCAATGATTTTGTATACAGCTAAGGCTGAGTGTGGACAGTCATGACTGTATGACAATAAATTCATTGGGTTACCTTGGTCCCCTCATTAAATAACAAAGACTAATTTTTTGAGTGTGGACACAAAGGTTAAAATTACAAGACCACATTTTGTGTGTGTGTGTGTGTGTGTGTGTGTGTGTATGTGTGTGTGTGTGTGTGTGTGTGTGTGTGCAAGGGAGGGTGGGGGCTGACATAGCTCTATCTGGATGCACATATCTCATTGTGTCTCAGTGTGGAACTGCCACTGTGCTGATGCCCAGAGATGACATCAGTGATGACAATATATGTTCTAATCCTACTCAAGTGCACGACAATTTCAGTTTATAAGAAAACAATGATTGAGTGCATGGAATTCATGTCATATATCAATATCCTCAAGAGCAGATGATTGTGTCTCTACAATAACTGTTGTCATTCCCAGACTTGAATGGGGATGTAGATGATTGGAATGCAGAACAACTGAAAAGATAATGTTGTGAGGAAGTTAAACCAAAGACTGAGATTTATTGACAGAATTTTTGGAAGATGTAACAGGTTTACTAAAGATGCCACCTATGGTACTGTTGTCCATCCTCTTCTGGGGTATTGCTGTATAGTGTGGGAGCCATATCAGAGGCGATTGACACAGGACATTGAAAAAGTTGAAATAAGGGGATCTTATTTTGTATTATTGTGAAATGGTGTACGTGTGATACATGAACTGGTGTGGCAACAATTCAAACAAAGGCATTTTTTGTTGTGGCAGGATCTTCTCAATACATTTCAATCACTGAATATCTCCACTGAATGTGAAAATATTTGGTTGGTGCCAACATACACAGGGGTAAATGTTCATTTTCATAAAGGAACAGAATCTGGAGCTCACATGGAAAGATTCAGGGTTTGTCTTTCCCACGTGCTGTTCAAGAGTGGAACAGTAGAGAAACAGCTTAAAAGTGGTTCAATGAACTCTCTGCCAGGCACTTTATTGTCAATTGCACTGAAGTCATGTATATGCAGATGCAGAATTACATTTCTCTATTAAATGTAGAAAAGGCACCATAGTACATTAATGTCGTCCATGTTTGATTTTGTTACTAGGCCTGGTAGGGTATATAAAGGGCATGTACAGTGTCACATGTTGAGTGATTGCTGTGAAGGACATTGAGTTGGTGCATAATAACTGATAAACTTTAAAAGTGACCTCTTTGTGGGTGTGCATTTTGTTTATTGGTCAAATTGCACAATATGCAGATTTTCGGGGCATTTGGATAATGTTAGTGGTCTATCTTGGACTACAAGAGAATGTGAAGGCAAGTACAATCCTTGCCAAGTTCTAGTCAAAGACATCTATCACCACAAGGGTGGATCACTACGTTGTGCACGAAGCACTTCGTAACCACTTCACCTCTGCATCTGCCACCCAAGAACAAGTAATGGACTCCTTGTAAAAATTTGTATCAATGCACACCACTGGTCAGAGACCAGCAACAGGCAGACTAGGGAATTATCCCTCCATGCATTGGCTGCTATTAATACTAAGATATAAATGGTTACATCTGATTTGGTGCAGTGACTGGGAAGTGTGGACTACTAATGAACAGCATCACATTGTGTTCAACAATGAATTACAGTTCTGCCCTTCTCCAGAAAATCATAATCAGAAAGTGTGGCAGTGAACTTTGGAGAGGTCCCATTATTCCAATATTTTGGAAAGGCACAGTGGTACTACTCTGGCATCATGATGTATGGAGACTTAGGCTATGACTTCAGGTTATCGCTTGTAATGATTGAAATGCTGACTGCACAATGGTACATCAGGGACATCACACGTCCTCATGTGCTATCTCTCATGTGTGAATATAATACCTTTTTTAAGAGGACAATGCTTGCCCTCATATGGTATGTGTATCGTTGAACTATTTTCATGATGTTGAGATACTCCCATAGCCAGCAATATTCCCAGATGTATTCGCAATAGAACATGAGTGGGACCAGTTCAGACGTGAATTGTAGCACAATCTCTCTGTCCAGGATATCAAGGACCATATACCACAGTTCTGGTCTAGTTGGCCTAAGGAGAAGATACAATTGCTTTATGACACCCTTCCCAACAGTGTCAGTGCATGCAACTGGGTCAGAAAGGGTGCAGTGTCATACTGATAAGTGGACTCACACTGCTAATTTCTTTGTAAATTTGTTTCAATATTATAATCACTGAAGTAAGATTACATGCCCTTTCAGCGAATAAGTTACATTTTTCTCACTCCTCCCCTTGTGAGTGTTTCACTTTTTTCATCAGTGTATTTTGGACACTGTTAATGGTCGTGTTGCAGCTCACAGTCTTTCTCCGCTGTTGCCTGCTACAGTGAAAGCATATTTGTAAGGTCATTCAATTCCATCCTTACCCTCAGTTAATCACCAACAAAGATTTGTTTCATACAAAATTATCTCTTTGTAATAGCACACTAAATTGCTCATTAGTCTACAAAACCAAACAATTCCTGATCGAAATTAAACAAGTCCAAGTATGACTACTCTCTTGTGACATGTATTGCATTTATAATACTAAGCAAATAAGCCTTATAGTAGGAAAACCACACACTCATGAAATATAATCACTGTTTGGAAATGTTATACAAATCCATTGAGGGCAGACAACAGGCCTATATCTCATGTCATGCCGACAATTTGAAAGCGCATCGGTCACCATCCAAATAGAAGTCCAATCTACTCCAGGTAAACACCAAAGGCCACCACTGTAGTTCACTTCATAGGCACAGAGTTGATTAAGGCAACTAGCAAATAAAGAACTGATTTAAGCCTGCAGCCTTGCAGCCTTATATTGGCTTACCATGGAATTTCACATTACCAGCCTATGATAGCAGCAGCATCTAGCTTCGCTGCTGGTGGTGCCTTTGCCATATATGAGTGATGTTATGCATACTTATGTATCGATATCTTCCATTTGCACATCCAGAGGAGATACTAAAATCTTGTACCATACTCACAGACACTTCTACAAATAGAATTACAGAGTTATCTACATCCTGTATTAATGAAATGAGCGTGCAGCATTGTTGGCCAGGAGGTCTCATCCAGGGAAGTTCTTCCGCTGAGTGCAAGTCTTATTTCAGTCGACGCAACATTGGGTGACTTTTGTGCTGGTGATGAGGATGAAATGAAAATTTCCAACCTGGCCGGGAATCGAACCTGGGCTCACTGCATAGTAGGCAAGTATGTTACCACTCAGCTAAGCAGGCAGACATCCTGTATTAATGTCACAGGTAAATACATTTTACATTGTCTTGGATTTTGGTAATCCAAACAAAACACTGATTTACATGTGACAAGTGTTTCACATTTGAACATGATCTGTTTGTCTGCAATTGTAGTTTTGTAATGTACCTATGTTGTATGAGGTGTTCCACACTTTGGTTTATTTTCATTATATTTGACACATTACCTTAATCACAGTTTTAATTTTGTTCTTCTTCCTTGGTATATGGAGAACATAGTAGAATGCAGTTCTGCATACAATGCTCGTATTAAATGCACTTCATTGTAAGAACAAGAATCTTATACCATAGATTAAGAACAGATCAGACACTAGAGGGGCTATGAATGAATTGTCTTCACTCTTCACATTAACTATCAATAGAAATGTTTACTAATATTGATTATGGGACAAGATTCATATTCTACTATGGTTTCTCTATTGTAAATGAATATCTTGAGCTATGGGCAGGTCACTCTTGAACCATAACATTCTATGTATTTGATGTAATAAAATGTTATGGTATGAGCGGCATCCTCCTCTTAGAGATGGAGTCTTACTGTCATATCAGAAAGCAGAGGCTCATATTGACTAATTGTGTGACGTTGATGAAATTAAGCTCTTAATTGGAAATGTAAAATATGCACTCCATTAAGGAAAAAGGGAAATGATCTAATGACAAGAGGAAAGGAAAATGAACAACTTTTACCAAAATTGCTGGAGAGCCCTACTGCATAAAGAACTGAAACAGCGCAACACACACACACACACACACACACACACACACACACAAATCAAACTCTCATTTCAGTATGTTATGCACTTAGAAGAATCTGCAGCATTGACTTGAGGGCAGGAATATTAGCTTATTTTATATATCCCTTCTGGCCCTGTTTTAATGGGCAATGCTGCTGAAGCCAATGAAGTATTTGTTCACAAAAATTGGCCCATTAGAATGAAAACTGCATAACTAAAATTACTGCATTTACTTCATTAAAGATCTTGGAATTACACAAGTATGAGTCTCAGTTAAACTATAATTTACACATCCACAATATATGACACAAAAAGAATCCAAAATACACTTTGGCTTTTTGTTCAGGGATGAGAGTGGGGTACCGTATTCTGGTGCAAAGGTTTTGCACAAGCTAAGAACATGTCACATTAGCAATTTTTTTCATGAGTTATCTGATTACCTGGATTCAATGAATGAATACTAATAATGATTTCATGAGTAGCAACCACATTTATATTAAACAGACTCCAGTTCTCACAACTTATGTATAACTGTTATTCTCTGATAATTGTCATTGTTGTGATATAAGACATTAAACTAATAGTAGGAGATAAATAGCTGCTATATGCTATAACTGAGAAAAATTGAGCTGTTTTAAAAATGCAGTTTATCTGCTTTTTGTAAGCTTTTGTAAATGTAACCTGTACACCTACAAATTGTATACAGCTATTTGGTAGTGAGAGAACAGTTTTCTCTTCTCCCTTCTCCTGGAGTGTAGACTTTTCATGCTTTAAAAATTTTTCACGATTTTCTATAAATGGTTGCCTGTTAATCTACTAAGTCTTAAGCTCACCCTATTATGGCTTGACATTGTTATATCTTGGAAAATACTGTGGGTTTAGCCATCAATACAGAATTTAAGGGGTTTAAAGCAAAAAGAAATGTAGCAAGACTGAGGGTGGGGAAGGGAGGGGGGAGAGGGAGGCTGAAAAACAGAGGGAGGAAGAGAGGAAAAAGTGAAGATGAAGGGGGAGAAAGGGAGAGGAGGGAGAGGCATTGAAAATGGGGGAGCAGAATGAGGGGAGGGAGAGAGGGAGAGGGAGGGAGAGAGAGAGAGAGAGAGAGAGAGAGAGGGGGGGGGGTTCCACATGGGAGGGAGGTAGGTTGGTATGAGAGACAGTGCACAGTATGGATAGAGAGCAAGTTGTGTGGACTGAAGAGAGATGGGAAAAGGTAAGGTGGTGCAGTGGGAAAAGGTTAGTGGAGGTTTCAGCTGGGAGGATTGTGAGAGACTAGAATAGGTTGGAGATACAATTGCCATCTATGCAGTTCAGAGGAACATGTGTTGGAAGGTAGTAGCCAAATTGCCTGTGCAGTGAAGCAGCTGTTTAAGTCATTTGTGTTGTGGTGTACAGCATGTTTGGCAACAGGACAGTTAAGTTTGTTGTTTGTCACAGTCCAGTGGTGGCCATTCATTTGAGCAAACGGTTGGTTACTTTCTATGATCACATAGAATGCTGTACCACAACAGCAACTTAGCTGATGTATAATATGGCTGCATCCACACATGGCTCTGCCTTCCACTGGATAGGGAATGCCTGTGACTGGATTGTGTTAGCAGGTGGTCTGTGGGTGTATGGGACATATCTTGCACCTGGACTGTCCACAATAGAGTGTATGAAGAATTGGGAGTATGATTGGAATAGGCAGGGACAAGGACAATTTGTAAGTTGGGTTGATGATGGCACACAACTTTGGGTGATGTGGGTAGGATTTAAGGGAGAATATCCTTCATCCCATGGCATGACAAAAGGTAGTCAGAGCACTGGTGGACAATGCGGTGCAGCTTTTCAAAGACACAGTGATTATGGGCGATCAGAAGAGGGCTAGTCAGTGGCTGGTTAACAGGCTTACAGGTGTCAGAGGGGCAGAAGACATGGGAGATTTGTTTATGGTTGAGTTGGATAGGATATTGTCTGTCAGCTCTGGTAAGATTATAGGTGTATTTAGACAATTCCTACTTGTTACTGTACATGTGGTCTCCATGGAAGGTGAGGCTGTAAGGACGAGACTTTTTGATATGGAATGGAACCCATTCTCTTTATTACAGCCTTGTGCTATATGGACACCATATATGCAATTGAAAGCAGTTGCTAAATATACCAATAACCTTACCAGGGCCTCTGACACCCATACACCTGTGAAAAAGACACTGACCAGCTCTCCTCTGATCACTCAGAATCACCCTGTCCTTGTGTAGCAATGCCAAATTGTCCCCAGGTTCCCTGACTACCTTCTGCTGTGTCCGGAGATGAGAGATTGTCTACCCAAAATCCTACCTAACTCAATCAAAATAGTATTCCACCAGCCACACAACTTACAGAATATCCTTGTCCATCCCCATTCCACTCCTACTCCCACTTCTCCACCCAGTAGGTCATTCACTTGTGGTCAGTCCACAAGCAAGATCTGTTCCATAGACCAACACACCACCTACTAACACAGTTCAGTCACAGGCATTTCCTATCCAGTAAAGGGCAAAGTCATTTGTGAAAGCACCATATTATATATCACCTATGCTGCTATTTTTGTACAGCTTCCAATGTGGGCATGACAAGTAACCAATTGCTTGCTCACATGAATGGCCACCTCCAAACTGTGACAAACTATGAAGCTGACCAACCAGTTGTCAAACATGCTGCATACAACACAAATGACTTCAACAGATGTTTCACTACACAGGTAATTTGGATAATGTCTTCCAGAACAAGTTGTCCGAACTGCATAGATGGCAATATCCAGCACTCTCCCCCAGACCTAAACCTCCACTACACTGGTCCTACTGCCCCTTCTTACCTTTTTCCCTCTCCCTTCAGTCCACACCACAACTTCTCTGTTCATACTGTATGCTGCCTCTCCCACCAAAGTCCCCCTCCCCCCTGCTATCCCTCTTTCGATCCTTCCCTACCCCTCCCCCTACATCAGAACAGGCAACTGCTTTCAGTAATTGAGTATCAATACTTATTGTTGCTGTGGCCACTGGAGTGTACATTTGGTTGCCTGTGTGGTTGCGCGTATGAATGCATGCACTCTTGCTAGAAAAAGAGCTACTGCGTCAAAGCTAGTGTGAATGCTGCCTCCTGTTACATATTTCTGTCCTCCACTTATTGGCCCACAGTAGGTGAGTGGTTGCCTTTCCATTATTTTAAGCACATAAAAGTTTGTCATTTATGTTGGTGAAGTAGCCATTTCAGTGTGTCTAATTGTCAAGGAACATGCAAACCATTGGAGACCAATTCAGAGTAGGTCACCAAGTTATTTTATTTCACTTCTTTGTGCACACCCTTATCGGTATACAATCAAGGTTCAGTCCCACACTGGGGTGGCAAGGTGTCTGGTCAATTTCTATAAGGACAGTTGTATACCCCTACAAAACTCAATGCCAACTGTAGCAAATGTTTCATCTGTGCATAAAGTAGCCCAATGGAAGCTGCTAAGACTACTTTCCAATTTCAGTGGTAGATTGATTGAAGTAGATCCTAAATTATATAGGGCTGTTATGTATGCCTGTTCATGTATGCTTGATTTGTAGACGCAATGCATCATTCAGAAAGGAGAGAAGTCACTATTTGTACTAGAACTGAAGAATGTTTTGAACATTCTTCGGGGCAAATATTGAGCCTGGATATTTTACAAATGATATTGAAGAACTCAGTTATGTAAGTTTATTTACAAACATAACAGTAGAACTCTGTATCCTGAAAAAGTTATTCATCTGTATCATAGTGAAAATTCATTAAATTCGTGTGAAAGCATCTTTAAACCCCCCCCCCCCCCAAAAAAAAAAAAAAAAAAAAAAAAACATGACATCTTTCTACAGATGTATTACTTCTTCATGCACAAAAGGTCGCGTGAGACAGAAAACAGCACACCTTAAGAAAACACATATTACAGGATGGTGATAAAACATATGTAATGAGGCAACACTAATAAGTAACACTTTTTTTACATTAATTATGGCGACAATTTGTCATCACAAAGCTAAGAAAAATAGAGGAATGGATGGACCAAAAAAACTAGGAACTTTAGAGATGGGTCAGGATATATCCTGAGAAAGAGAAAAATTAGGCTCTTGATACCAAGTCACTAGTTTTGTATAACCAAGTGCTAGTCTTAGCAAAGTAAAAGAAAAACTGGGACAAATCTGTAAAGGATTTAGCAAAAAAGATTAAGTGATGCTAGATGAGGTAGCTGGAAACAGCCTGACTAATAAAATACAGTATTATATTTAACGTCTATAAAATTGGATCTGCTAGTGACATGCAAGTGCAGGCTTTGTGGAGGTCTTGCGGTCCATAACCAGCTCAGGTCACCTTTGCTATAAAGAAAATAAGCAAAGAGGTAGATGGACCCCTTGGAATGTCTGCAAGACCTCATCTTGGTACTGTTTCAGTGGATGATTTAGAACAAGGGGGATATACACTATATGATCAAGAGTATCCGGACACCTGGCTGACAATTTCTCACAAGTTAGTGGTGCCCTCCATCGGTAATACTGAAATTCAATATGTTGTTGGCCCACCCTTAGCCTTGATGATAGCTTCCACTCTCACAGACATACATTCAATCAGGTGCTGGAAGGTTTCTTGGGGAATGGCAGACCACTCTTCATGGAGTGCTGCACTGAGGTATCGATGTCGACTGGTGAGGCCTGACAGGTAGCTGAAATTTCAAATCATCCCACAGGTCTTCTATAGGATTTAGGTCATGAGCCAGTGCAGGCCAGCTGATTACAGGGATGTTATTGTTGTGTAACCACTCTGCATCATGAACAGGTGGTAGATTGTGTTGAACGATCCAATCGCCATCCCCCAATTGCTCTTCAACAGTGAGAAGCAAGAAAGTGCTTAAAACATCTATTTGGCCTCTGGTGAGATAGTGCCATGCAAAACTAGAAGGGGTGCAAGCCCCTCCATAAAATTCATGACCACACCACAACACCACCGTTTCTGAATTTCACTGTTGGCACTACACACGCTGGTAGATAACGTTCACCAGGCATTCCCCATACCCACACCTGCCATCGGATTGCCACATTGTGTACTGTGATTTGGCACTTCACACAACATTTTTCCACTGTTCAATCGTTCAATGTTTACACTCCTTACACCAAGCAAAGGGTCATTTGGCATTTACCAGCGTGATGTGTGTCTTATGAGCAGCCGCTCGGGCATGAAATCCAAGTTTCCTCACCTCCTGCCTAACTGTCATAGTACTTGCAGTGTATCCTGATGGAGTTTGGAATTTGTGTGTGATGGTCTGGATGGATGTCTGCCTATTACGCATTACGACCCTCTTCAACTGTCGGCAGTCTCTGTTAGTCAACAGACGAGGTTAGCCTGTACTCTTTGGTGGTGTAAATGTCCCTTCACATTTTCACTTCACTATCACATGGGAATAAGTGTACCTATGAATGTTTAGTAGTGGGGTAATCTTGCTTACAGATGTATGACACAAGTGACACCAAATGAAATATTGTGAAATAGGGGAGAGAGTGCCATACTTATGATATTTGTTGGGGTAGCAATCATTAAAACAAAGGAATTCTTCATCGTGGTGAAATCTGTTACAAAATTTCAGTCTCCAACTTCCTCCTCCAAGTACATAAATGATTTTTTGATGACCACCTTATAGAGGGAGAAAGGCTTACATGAAGAGATTTACATGACTGTTTTTCTCTTGCACTATCCTAGAGCGGAATGCTGAGAAATAGCACAAAAGTGGTTCAATGAAACCTCTGTCAGGCACTTAAGTGTTAATTACAGAGTAGTTATGTAGATGTAGGGAAATATAAAGTAGTTACTGTATTCATTTTTTTGAGAGCTAATTAGTAGGAAATCAGTTAATGTCAGTACTCCATTTTAACACTTCATATGACTGGTTATAAATTAGCTATATGTTCATATACTCTGACCCGTACAAGAAGTGAAGCAGGCAGAAGATTTGGAGGAAACTAAATGGAATTTCATGGGTGTAGATGGTATTTTAAATTATTTCAGTGATGCAAAGTCGATTGAATTTTAGAAAGAACTTGGCAGTCAAAGTCCATATAACAATAGAATGTTGCAGTCCATCTGGGCTCCATGCATGCACTGATTTGGTTGGGAAGGGTGTCGTAAGGCCATTGCATCCTCTCTTGAGGCAGGCTGGCCACAACTGTTGTGACTGGTCCTTGACATCCTGAGTACTGGCACTGGGATGGAGTTGCTGTCCAAGCAGGTCCCACACATATTGTATAAGGGATAATCATCAGGATCTTGATAATGATGGTAGTAACTGAGTATCACACAGACAGTTCATAGAGATACGTCCCACATGTGAACGAACATTGTCCTGTTGACAAATGGCACCACAATACTGTTGCATGAGAGGTAAAACATGAAGGCACAGAGTGATCAGAGATCTCTCAATTGTTAGCAGCGATGACCCAAAATCATACCTGATGGCTCATCATACAATGACGCCAGGAGTATCACTGCTTTGCTCTACAGAACATTAGTATGATGGGGCCTCTCCTTGGTTTGCTGTCACACTAACCAACAATACTCTTCCTGGGTAGTGCTGAGCTATGATTCATTGCTGGGCACAATGCAGCACAATTTGTCAGGAGTCCATGCATGCTTCCTGGTCATGACACCAACGTAACTGCAGTTGTTTATATTATGGTGTTAAAGGGAGGCTACACATTCGAGAATGATTAGCCTCTGACTGATAGTGTGTGACGACACAATGGTGCAGGAAGTTCATTACTTGTTCGTGGATGGCAGGTGCAGTTGTGAAGGAGATACAATGTGCTTAATGCACAGTATGTATGCTCCCTAGGGGTTGACTTGCACCTTAATGAGTATGCCTGGTCTCATGTTCCCGTGCCATTGAGCATCAGGCTACTGGCACATCTGATTGCCCCATTATTCTAGATATTGTACAATTCGACTAGCTGGTCACATGGAGATACAAAATGAGGCCCCTTACTAACTCTGTGAGGTGTTGCTAACAACATCCCATAAGAGTTAACAGGTATCTCTATATCCTTTACAATAATCGCTCAATACCTGATGCCGTTCTCACCCCTTATACCGTATTTACCCTACCAGACCCAGTAAAAACACTAAATATGATCAACATTAATGTACTCTGATGGCAATTCTGTTGTCACAAGAAATGAAGCTCTGATCAATTGCAAACCCACCAATGGTGTGTAAATGTGTGAAGAGCATTCACATCTGACCATGTCTTCTGAGTGCTTGACTTTTTTGTCTGGAGAAGTTGGCACATAAAACAGCCAGAAGATGCACTAGTGAGTTGCCTTTGGACTGTGTAATTCTTGTCACTGTTACAGCTTGAATATCCCTACTTTATGACTGGGAATTTTTGTGGAACATTTTGATGCCTTGTTGTGCAGTATCACAGAGGAAGAAAAGAGTATTGATTTGTGGAGCTTTTAATGTAAATTTATATAGGGAATCTGGCAACAAAAGTTATGTAATGATGTTATTAGCCACTTTACAATTTAACAATATGTAAAATATGGTCAAATATACATTTTTTATTTACTGACTGTTGTCAATCATAACGCTCATCTTCCAATTGATCTGTTTCCTTGAAACTAAAATTTAATGTCATATTAATTTTCCTTGGATAATAAATTCACTGAACTAGTAGAAGTTAAACAAACATGTACCTACCTTGTTGTAAATAGACTGTCAGATCATGGTGCACAGATAGCCAAATTACATAGTTTCTCTGCACATCAAAAACACACAACGGAAGAATTGAGCATGGTTAATGATAAAGTACTGGAAGACCATAGAGAAATCTTAAAAATGTTAATAGGCGAAATTTACAGTGGAACTAACACCAGGTCAAACTCACATATTTAATAATAAGGTTTTATCCATTTCTGAAAGTAATTTTGCCAAAAATATAATTAAAGGCACTACTAAGAAGTCTTTAAAAACTATTGATTCACACTACAAATGTAAGTAAATTTGAAATGAAAATGAGAAGTGTACAAAGTAGTAGCAAGGCTTGAGAAGTACTTTCCTGTTGTGATCTGTGCAGATGAGAACTCTCCCTGCAATACATCCTACATCTTGATAACCCCCCTGGCCCCAGTCTTTGCTAGTCCCTGTTCTTCAGCCACCTGTCCCTGTCCCTTCTTCCACTCCAAGACTATACAGCCTTCCATTCAGGCAATGGGCAGAATTGTCTGTCACCTCCTCTATTTACTTTCTCTTCCGTTCCCCTGCCTCCCCTCCTCAATCTTACTAACTGCACCTAGCAGCCCGACCTCTGCCATACCGTGTCCCCACAATATCTCTGCATGCTCCCAGAGGCAGCTCTTCACTTGGTCCCACCCCTACCGTGCTATCCCTCCTCTTCTCTGGACCAGCCTCCTCCTTACCCCCACCACTCAGATAGCTTTTCCCATCAGTTGCAGTTGCTTGCAGTCCTGCCTTGGTGGGCAGAGATAATTGTTACATGTGTGCCAGTTGTGCCTGCAAGAATGTATGTGTGTTTTCTATGCTAGAAGAAAGCCTGCAGGCCGAAAGTTCACATGTATAGCAGTCTACACTCACTATATATATATATATATATATATATATATATATATATATATATATATATATATATGTATGTGTGTGTGTGTGTGTGTGTTTGTGTGTGTGTGTGTGTGTGTGTGTGTGTGCATGTGGTGAGTATCCATCCTTTTCATAATGCTGAACTATTTAGAAAAGAGAAGGTAACAAGCCATAGAAGATGACACTATTTCTCTTAAGGAGAGCAGGAGTAATATGTGTATCAGAAACTTTTAGTGAAATAGAACTTTTTAAAAATGAATAAAAAAAAGTTAGTTGTAGAATATCTGTAGAGGGTGAAAAACACTTCACTGAAGCAGCAATACAGAGAAAATTTAATGAAATGAAAGTCTCTCAAGAGTCTTAATCCAGAGTAAAAAATCACAGTAATTCTCAAAAGTAAAAATTTGTATGGAGCTATTTTTAAGCTTATTGACCACATAACTAAATTTTTAAATGATGAATTGTCAACACTGGGAATCTTCTACATCTACATCCAGATCCACATTTATATTCTAGACCACAGAGAGGGGCTTTGCAGAGGGTATATCCCATTATGCCAGTAATGAGAGCTTGCTCATGTTCCATTTGTACATGGACTTCAGGAAGAATGACTGTTTTAACACTTCTGTGCATACTGTAAATAGTCTAATTTTGGCTTTACAATCCATATGGGAACAATATGTTGAGGTTTTAGTATATACCTAGATTTGTCACTTAAAGTTGTTTCTAGAATCTTTTTAAGGAGGCTCTCATGGGATAGTTTTTGTCTACACTCTTCTCTGGGTTAAACAAACCTGTGACTATTTGCGCCATCCTAAGGTGTATCTCTTCAATATCCGATGTTAATCCTTTTTGGTATGAATCCTACACTCTTTCCAGTATTCTAGGATGGATCACACAAGTGTTTTACATGCAATCTCCTTTGCAGACTAAAAGAATTTCCCTACTACTCTACCAACTGTACTTATGGCTGAGGAAATGTGGTTGATCTATTTCTTATTTCTACAAATTGTAGCACCCAATCAGTTACAACCATGACTCACTGATATTACAGTCACAGGATATTATGTTTGGTGAAATGTGTAATTTCACCATTTATGAAGATTTAAAGTGAGTTGCCAACCTTCACACCACTTATTGAAATATTATCAAGATCTGTCTGAATATTTTTGCCGTTTTTTCCTGACAGCACTTTATTACAGGTAACTGCATCATCTGTGAAAAGTCTGAGATTAGATTAGATTCAGTTTTCATTCCACAGGCCCCAAAATAAGAAGATTCTTGTGGGTGTGGAACATGTCAGAAAGTACAACATAAAAAAACATAGGAAATTTGAATATAATACTCACTTCCCTGAGCTTTTGTCAGGAAATTGTTAAGATATGTGAATACATTACAGTAAACTGGAACTTTTAATATTTACAGAATTAATACACACTCATAATTGAACATAGTCATTCATTTTTATGAAACTCATCATACAAAAAGTACCTAATCTTGACTGTTGTGACCAAGAGCTGCTGAAACTGAAATCTAATAGACATTTTTACTTAAGCTAGTATAACAGTCCCTGTTAAGATATTCATCCATAGAGTAGAAAGAGTTCCCTGCCAAAAAGCGCTTCAAGTTCTGTTTGAACTGTGCTTTATTGGAAACCATGAAACCAAGTTTTTAATGGTTGCTATAAATTTTTTTAAAATGTATGTTCCTGAATACGTGACCAATTTTTGGAACAAGGTAATTATAATGATTTTATTGTGTTGTTTGGATGAGAAAATGATGTATTTAAGTTGATCGCAGTGGTGTAGGAGATAAAGTTCACATTACACATGGAATACACTTAAATGGGCTAGGAAAGCAGCTTCTGGTGGAAAAAAGTTAACAGATGCGTCAACAAGAAATTGGAGATATGACATACAATATCAAAGAAAACATATACATCTACATGATTACTCTGCTATTCACAGATCCATCTTTACATCTTCTTCATTCACCAAAATGTGAGTTGTCTCCCTCTTACTCACAAGTGGGCCACAGCTACTTGGAAGAAAAGATTCAGAATCCAACAACTCATAGGAAGACTCCAGGTTCCCATATAGATTATTTTTTATGAGCAAATCCTTACCAAGCACGAATGGGGCTAGTGGTTTAGTATAAATACTGTCAGTAAGAAAAAATTTTAGATGTAGAGATTTTACTGGATACAGAATTCCGCTTTAACAGTTTTCTGTGCATTAGAAGTACTGGGTAAATATTGACCAGATTGTCTCTTTCACTATCCATGGTACATACTAGAAAATTATTTCTGTAGAAACAGTTATGAGAATGGAGGTACTGCAATTTATATCAAGCATGGTATAAAATATAGATCTGTTAATAAATTTCAGCATCTCAGTGCAGAAAGCGAGTTGGAGCTGGCACTCATTGAAGTCAGTAAGACAAATATAGTAGTAGCATGTATTTATCATTCCCCAAATGGAAATTCTAAGTCATTTCTCAGAGCTTGAGTATGTACTAAACAGGCTCCATCTAGACAAGAAACCAATAATGCTGTGTCAGAACTTCAACACTGATTTTATAGAAACCAACAAAAGAAAAGAGCTTGTGTTCACCCTCACAGATACTTTCAGTGTAAAACAGACTATAACCACCCCAACAAGAGTCACAAAAACTACTGCCACTGCCATGGATCAGAAATTTGTTAATACAGGCTGTACCGCAAAATTTAGAGGTGCAACTCATGGTGATCATGGAGCTCAAGATTTTACCCTCTAAAGCTGCTTGTTGCAGATCCACAACTACAAAACAGCCATAACAGCAAGAAGCTTCAATACACATAATATAGAAACACTCAATTATCAAAAGAAAGGTGGAAAAAGTTTAGCAAATAGATGACATCAACAAAAAGTTCAAGAAATTCTCTAGCATCATCACTGCTTACTTTGAAATTGCATTCCATCTCAAAACACGAGCAATAAGAGGCACAACCTAAAAGCAAGGGGATGGATAGCAACAGGTATCAAAATCTATTGTGTGAGGAAAACAGAATTATTCACATTAAAAAAAAAAAAAATAAATAAAACTAACATACCCACACTTCTGAACACCTCCATTTAGAAATACATTCAAATCTACAAAAGAGTGATATTCCAGGCAAGAAAATGGCCAGTTATCAGTTTATAACAGGGTCAGCAAATAACAGAGTCAGCAGATAAAAATATGGAAAGTGATAAAGAAGAATGCGAATAAAGTGTCCCCTAAAATGGAAACTATCACTCTGATCCATGAGAACAAGAGTGCACGTGATCCCCAACACACCAAAAGTCTTTCAAGGCGTTACTATGCAGATATCACAATTAATTTAATAGTCAGTAAGAAAACAGATGCTACAAAGAAATAGAGAAACAAAGTGCAGTCAAGTTCCTCTTCAATCTATGTTCATGGAACAACTAACAAATGAGGTCATCCATGTCGCACCAACTCTTAAGAAAAAACCTCAGTAATTGACAGTATTCCTGACTGCATCGTAAAGCAACACATTACAATCATTTCGCTGCCTCTTGTAGATACAGTCAATTGATCCTATCTGACAGGCACATTTCCAGACTGTTTGAAGGAAGGCGAAAAATCAAGTATAGAAGACTATAGACAAATTGCCTTTCTATCAGGCTTCAGTGAAATGATAGAAAAATTAATGTATAGTAGGCTAGCGAAATATTTAGAGAAAAACAAAATTCTCACTGATAGTCAGAACGAATTTAGGGAAATTAAACTAACAACTAGTGCCATGTATGATTTTACACAAAATTACCCACAAATAATGGACCAAAAACAAAATGCCTCTAGCATTTTTTTTACATACAGCACCACAATGTACAGTTGGACAAGCTACAAGTCTATGTCATTAGAGACAATGCACTAAAATGGTTCACATTGTACTTGACAAAGTACAAATAAAACATCATCTGGATGAAAATACTAGGATATGTTTCTCAGTTGCAGAAATTCTGAAATAAATAAGTTCTCTGGGAATCCATTCTTGTACCAATCCTCTTTCTTCACTATATAAATGTCTTTGACCTAAACAATAGTCACAAACAAATACATTTGCTGCAGGTGAGTAATGACACAATTACTCTTATTAGAGTTCTCAATCCCCCTCAGCTACAAGCAGCTGTAAATAAAACTACATCACAGTTTATTAAAAGGTTTGACAGGAATAAACTACTGATAAACACCAAGAAAGGAACAACATACCTAAATTTCTGTTTGAAAGGTGATGCATGCAACACCAATGTGACAATGAATTCCAGCAAAATTTAATCCTCTCTAGAAACAAAGTTTTTAGGCCTGTGGCTTCAAAATAACTTCAAATAGCTTGCACATGAAAACAAAATAAATTGAATACTGAATAAAATATGTTATAGTCTATGGTTACTCTGTGTTGGAGCAAGTTTTAACATTGTCCAAAGGAAAAGCTTCATGTCGAGTCAGTAAGGACATTAACCTAGCTGGCCACTGTGGCCAAGTGGTTATAAGCGCATCAGTCCAGAACCAAGCAGCTGCTCCGGTCGCAGGGTCAAATCCTGCCTCGGGCATGGATGTGTGTGATGCCCTTAGGTCAGTTAGGTTTATGTAGTTAGTTCTAAGTCTAGGGGATCGATGACCTCAGATGTTAAGTTCCATAGTGCTTAGAGCCATTTGAACCATTTTTGAACATTAACCTACAAAACTCCCACAATAAAGAATTTACAATAGTCTTCCACATAAGGTAAAATGATATCACCATTCATACTGTTTTGTAAAACTCTAAAGGAATTCTTATTAGATTATTGCTTCCATTCAGTAGCAGAACTTTTACAACATTTGAGATACAAGAGACTTGAAATTAGACAGTACAGATACTGCAATTAGTGCATGCTCTTTTGTGGATAAAGCTAAGTTTTATGAATCTATCGAAAAACACTGTATTTTTACTATGCTGTGTTATGTTACTGTTTTGTTTTGGGTTTGTTCTGTGTCCCACAATCCATAAAGATTTTGTCAGTGAGTGAATGAATGAATGTATGAATAACTAAATAGAGAGATAGATATATTTTAGGTCTTTATGTAGATTGTTCCTAGTATTGATACTATGTATTGAGCTGTTGGCTGGAAATAGAGACATATTATTTGCTACAAATTTCATTATGGAATAAATATACAGAAAAGCTTTGGTTAGAAAACTCAGTTCCTTGAACTGGTTATACACTACGTTCTTTTATTTACAATAAATTAATCTTATTACATGGATTTACACTCTGAAAACATTTGCTTGGTTTAAAGAGCTACTCCCAAGTGTAGTCCCATATGACATAATATAATGAAAGTAAGTGAAGTATGCAAGGATTTTTTATATTTACATCTCGTACATCTGACATCATTTGCATTCTAAACAGGGTCTTCAGCAGTGCTGTTGTGTGTCTTTCCCAACTGAATTTATTATCAAGTTGTAGCCCCAGAAGTTTAACTCAGCCAACATCTTCTATCTGCATGTCTTCATATGTTATACACATGCTGGAAGGAAATCTCTTACAGGTTCTGAACTGCATATAGTGGGTTTTTTCAAAGTTCAGTGACAGTGTTATTATGACCACTATAATACTTAGAGTTTAAGGATTTTAAGATGGATGCTATTCTTTGGGATAAGAGAGTGTCATTTCCATTTTACTGAAGTTATTTGTACAGACTGGTCTCCGATATTCCATTGCACTGTTTACTGAACCTCATAAGTCGAAACTGTTAGTAACAGAAACAAAGTACTTCTTTAAGAGGTTTGCAACACCACACACAGTTTTTACCAATGTCTCATTTATTTTTATAGCTATCTGTTCCTCTTCCCTTCTGGCCCAACCTGTTTCTGTCTTCACTACTGTACATCCTATATCATTTTTCTTTTGCTGTCCAGTGTAATTACCTATTTCTCATACTAAAGCTGTTTAGATTTCTGGATTACTTGCTTCAACATTTAGCAGTGTTCTTTGTAATGCATTACAGTGCTAACATCAGAGTAGTTTATAGACAGTACACACAGTTTTTGTCCCACATGGTGCCTTTATTCCTTGTGTAATCCATGGTTTATATATAGACCTCCATTTGATCTAAGTTACCTTTAGAGGAAATACTTTTCAAATAAGGAATTCACTTTATTAATGAATGTTTTGTGTTTTCCATTTGAGCCAGAAGTATTGCAAACATCTATCCAGCTCATATCTTTGAGCAGTCTTGTAAAATTCTCAGCGTTTCAATGATTTATTACCCTCTCACACTCAGGTTTAATAGATTATATATTATGGCAAGTTCCAACATTTAACATAACATGTTGTATGCTATGATCTGTTAGCCCATTTACTACTGAATTTGTGATATGACTTTTTTCATAGATTAGTCTACAGAGACATTATTAATAGCAGTCTTGGAGTATTTTCACGGCCTAGTTGCTAAGTTCACAGTTGGAGTTGAATTATGGTGTTACTGGTTGCAATAATTGTGATTGGCAGAGCTTTTCCATAAATCCACATTAAAATCATCAGAAACCACTGTTTCCTTGTTTTTACTGTGAGATGGGTGAACAGAGCTTCCAGATTTTTTATTAAGAGGTTAAGGTTTCCTGAAGACATTTCATATATACTTATAATTCCAAAGGGCTTATTATGAAATACTACTTCTGTCGCACATGGTTCAGAGATCTGCTCTGAGCAAAATTTTTTAATATCAGTATTCTCGGAATCAAAAGTGTTTCTCACAAATGTAACACCTCAATATTATTATTGATATTGTCTGCAAGGTCATTAATATACAACATGAACAGCTAAGGTCCAAACATATTTCCGTCCGGCAGACCTGAAGATATTTTCTGCTGAAGACCCTCCATCCAAGATATCAGATTGTCCTCCCCACCAAGAAACCCTCAACCCAGCCACAAATCTTTCTTGATACCTTATATGATGATACATTCAGGAATGTGTGTATGTGTGGTACTGAGTCAAATGTCTATCAGAAGTTAAGGAAAACCGATTTTTTATTTGGTCCTGTAGATTATATGTTGTTCAGTTAGTGTACTCATAATATACAACAAGTCAACTGAAATAATATAGTATTACATGAGTGTTTTAGCTATCATTAGGGCCATACTGAGATCATGATAAGACTAGTCTCTGTGAAGTGTGGAGACACAGAGGGGGCACAGAGGCAAACATTTTAAAAAGATGAGGTTTAAAAATTATGTGGGAGAAGTACATGAATTGTACTATGTCTTATGTTTCTATCTCTTACCTAAAACAAGAATCCTTTCCCATAGCCAGTGAGTGTAAATGCATGCTGTTGTCACAGTGCCATATCTATGGTTATTTTATCTATGCAAAAGAAGAAACAGCTGCTAGCAAATGGATGTCTATCCATAACATAATTTATGTGGCAATGGTATGCTTGGTTCACACAGCTGCTGCCTGCACAATTCACTCATGTTCAACTATGGAACTCTTGCTGCAATTTTGCTATGGAATTGTAAAATCTGAAACATTAATGATATGATACTGAAGCAGATGTGCTACTTTACTGCAGGCATCCAATTTTTGCTAATTGTGGACTGGAGTGTGACTGTTTCAGCTAGAATGCTTTAAAGTATTTAATAGAATGATAAGTGCAGTGGAAAACAGATCTCAAATGTATCAAGACATTTCATCTGCTTTTAATTTACTGTCAGGAAACATCTTAAATTAGAGATATAGAAGAGATGCTGCTACAGAGGAGATAGTTGAAGCCATAGCTACTTTCAAGTTCTAGGTGAAAGAGCAGATTAAGAGCATTGAAATGGATTTCCATTTGGATATTTTGAAAGTTTTTAACATAATGGTTAAGAGATGCTTATCCAAACACTGAAATAGCTTTGCCAGGGACTGCAATATCTTGGGTGAAAGCAGACCATTAGATCCAATAGCTTGTCCATTGATATGACATGGATGTTATACTTGACTTTGGTGACTTATTTAATGAGATTTTTTCTCTTAAAACAAAGAAATGCAAAGTTCAATTACAACACAAATATTATTCATGAAAGGGATATTTTCTCAACTCTTCATCAAGCCCTCCTTCCTCTGTTTCTAGTAACAATATAAGTACTACCAGTAATGTATAATTAATTATCTTATTATTGTTACTATATGTGTGTGGATGCTGTTGAATCCATGGTATATTCATTCATTTTCTGATGTATGTCATAATACTGTGTGTAAGCCTTGTAGTTGGGATTCTTTTAACATGTCCACTAAATTTAAATCATTGTCTTGTGTCTGCTGCCAGATCTGACAATGTATGAATTTGCTTTACAGGATTTACGATTTCAATCTCTGTCAATCCTCCATTTTGTCTAGACCAAGAAGTTTTCTTTTAATTATCTGTCATCCTCTCATGGTGTTTTCCCAATTGCTTTTAATGTTGAGAACTGAAAATTTATCGTGCATAGATACCTTCAGGACGAATCATTACTTTGTAATCTCCCCTCTTTGTGTGTATGGATATGTACTTTTGGTTGTTGATTTCATGCATTCTGCTGCAAACTCTCTTGAGTTTTTGTAGTGGAGCCCTCAGTGCTTCCTTTTCTACACTCGTTTGTTTTAACAAAAAATGGAAAATCCAGGATGAAATAATGAGAATATTTTGAAAAGAATAGATTGCTACTCACCATATAGAGGAGATGTTGAGTTGCAGACAGGCCTCTCTGTGACTCAACAAAGCCATCATATGGTGCATAGCAATCTATCCTTGTTGTTCTATGATCATCAGCAAAATACATGAAATGTCTGATCCTTTTGCTTGATTTGCAGTACTTTCAGTTTCATCTCTGAATGATAAATTTAATGCAGATGAACTCAGCTGCTTTTTTTTCTGAAGAGAGATTTGCAGCTTTCTCACTGCATTTGCTGAGGATTTCTTTCTCATTTCTGTGATTTGATTATTCATTAGTATTGCTGAATTGCATAAAAACCTAAGCAAGAGATAATAATTTCCACTTTGTTCATCCAAGCGGTATAGATTTCCAGCAACTTTTATTTTTTAATTCTTGTTCCTATGCCCTAAGGGCTTCATCTAATATGAAACTGAAGATGAGTGGGTAGAGTCCACCTACTTGTAGAACATCTGTTTTAATTTCAAATGATAACATTATTTCCCATGCATTTTTTTTTCTCACCATTGTGTCAATGAATGTTTGGTTAATGAGGCTCACTCTCTTTGGGTCTAGTCCCTGTTCTTCTGAGATATCAAACAGACACTAGCAATTAAGTCATGTATTCCTGAACTTGCAAATAACTGAACTGTTTCAAATTACCTTATAATAGTTTTTGACTCAGTTTCTGTAGTATGCATGAGCATCCTACTTGAAAGATTGCACGATATTCACAGATTTTATGTTCATGCTATGGTTGTGTTGTATGAAGTGAACATGCTGAGAATATCTTGCACATACTTGAAGGAGTGGGATGCCTCTGTAGTAATTAGGTCTTTCCTGTGGCCTTTCTTGTGGAGTGGATGGATGAGTGTGTACTTCCAATCTTGTGGCAGTTATTCTGAGTGCTAAGTATCCTTGATTATTTATTTATGTTATTCAAGTGTGTTTGTCCCTATGTGCTTCAATAACTCTGATGGGGCCATTTTCCCCAGATTCCCAGTTACTTTTGAGTCTGAGGGTATGTTTGTAGATTTCATCTTTGGTGGGGCCTAAGATTCTGGGTATGGTTGTATAGTAGTCTCCCTGGGAATTTCAAAGGTGGACCGATCAAGGTGGTAGAGTGTTTAGCACACTGAACTTGCATTCAGGAGGATGACGGTTCAATCCTGCGTCCAGCCATGCTGATTTAGGTTTTCTGTGATTTCCCTAAATCACTTCAGGCAAATGCTGGGATGGCTCCTTTCAAAGGGCATGGCTGACTTCCTTCCCCATCCTTCCTGAATCCAATGAGACTGATGAACTCATAGTTTGGTCTCCTCTCCCAAATCAATACAGCCCAAATCTTGAAGGTGGCTCTGAACAATTGTTTAGCTGAGAGAATTACAAAAATATCTCTCTACAGTTGTTGTGATTTGTCAGACTGAGTTTACCATCCTGCTCTCCAAAACATAGATTGTCTTATGTATGTCCACAGATGTTTACACTGAGCATCTGTTGTGTTCTTTAATGTTATTTTCAGTAATTTAATATTATTCTTCCACGTGAATTCCCCTTGGCTTTGTGAGTAATGTTTTCACCTGATTTCTGACATGAAAAGAATTTTGTTTAGACTCTTATATTTTAGGAATTCTCTCTTCCAGTTTTTGCAAAGTGTTTTCATATGCTTAGTTCCACTCCAATTGTTTTGTGTTCTTCTTCTGCAGGTTAGTTTTTTGGCTTTCTGTGTAATGTTGGTTTGGAACTGTGTCCAGGTGACTGCCTTTCCTTTCTGTCCTTCCTCTCGTATACTAGTTCCTTGGATCCTTTGTGTTAATTTTCTGAGGGTGTGTACTCTTGCAGTGTGCTCTTTTGGGGTGCATTTAATTTTGATGAGGACAAGTAGTGATCAAAGTCCACATATGCACCTGTGTAGATTTTAACTCTTTGAACTACTTTTTGCGAATGGTATGTGATAGCAATGCGATGGATTTCATACTCTTGAAGCAATAGTATGGGTTACTTCCAGTTGTTTTGCTTTTGGAAATGTTTCCTCAGGGAGATCACTGTGAGTTTGTAGAATGTTATGAATTTGGCCCAGTCCTGATAGCGAATTTATGTGCTGAGAAACTGCCAACAGCTGTTTAGTATACCTTTTCTCCACCAAGTTGTGTGATGAAATCACCTACCAGGATTCTTGTATCCATCTTTATTGTACAGTATACTAAAAACTATGTACAGTACCTCCATAAACTATACAATACCACTTTACATTAGTGCAGTGTCTGTATTTTATAGGGCTGTGTAGTTCTATACACTTAAGTCTGAAGGAACATTGTATAGAAGTACACAGACACTGTAAATGTACAGGCACTTCATTAATGTATTTAATGAGAAATTGAAGCTGACCTGACATGAAAACTCAATGTCTTTCCCTGTGTGGGGATCACATACTGTGCAATTACTTTCAGATGTAGACATTGGGACAGATATACGTTTGGGTTGGTCCACGAAGTGTGGTTGGATATTTGAAGTGGTTAAGGAGACCACTTGTCCCAAGCATGAAATCCAGGTTAGACATCCAATTTGGGACAAATTTTCATATGTTCCTGAGAAAACCGCACAGCTTTTGTTCAATCATACTCATAAATTGTGAATACATTTCAGAATACCATATTACTTTTCATTGTTTTTAGAAAGCATATACTTCTTGCAATTTATTTGCATACAATGATACAGCTCATTTGTTGTGTGTAATGTATTACATAAATATAGTTCAATTAAATAATATTCTTCAATTATAAAAATAACTGTATCCATGTAAGAGATATGCTCAAATTCTGGATGGGGAAGGGGGTGGGTGGGCGCGGTCGTACAGATTTGGAGGTACGACAAGGGAGCAGAGTCACCTTACTAAATTGCGTTGTATAAAATATGTATAATTTTATTTATTTTCTGGGAGCAGTTGGTTGCATACAATGCAACATCCTACAGTTTACTGGCTTTAGTTTAATTGGAATAAGTTTAAGCAACAAATTAAAACTAAAGAATAAATGAATGTACACATTTTATCCAAATGACATCAGTAAATAAATGAATTTTATCTTCATTTCCTTTTAGTTATCAGTATTCTGCCTCATTTGATGTGGTCTGCCCAAAATTCTTTTCCTGTACCAACCTCTTAATCTCAGGATAGCACTGACAACCTACATCCTCAATTATTTGCTACATGTATTCCAATCTCCGTCTTTCTCTACGGTTTTTATGCTTCACAGATGCCTCTAATTCCACGGAAATTATCCCCAGATGTCTTAACACATGTCCTATCAACATGACATAAATAAATGTATTACATTATTTCTTTTAGAAGTACGTACATACCTAACTGGTTTGCTCTGTCCTTCTACTAAGGGACACCTTAAAATTCTAAGATTCTTTCATTTCATAAAAAGTTTGATCTATGAGGAATATTTTGAATTTTCTTTTGAATATTTAGTGCAATATTCGTTTCTGTTTTTATGTTGAAGGGAACCTTGTTTGTATACATTTATATCTTTTATTTTCAATTTAAGAAGCAGCATGCTGAGTTACATAATAATTTTTGAATAATATGAGGAAAGTTGCTACCTCATATGCATTAGGAGAAATACACAACTGCCATTTGACAGGATTCAATCTTGAGCTCATTGCATTTCTTGCTCCAAGTTATTGTATACAATTTATTTGAATGATCCAGATGATACAAGTATTGTCTTCAAGCTAGTCAAAGAAGTATCAACAAGGAAACTAGAAAATAATATTTTTGTTAAAGTTAATAAATGGATTTGCACAGAAAACACCAAACCACCTGTTAATATAGTGGGAAAAATTGAACTGGAGAAAAAATTCAAAGTTATTCTTGTGAGACTGTTTCACCAAGACCCAGTATCACATGCAAGCATAAACTTATAATTCGATCCTTCTATCCACAATGAGACGCATCCCCATTGTAACTGAAAATATTAGAGAAAACCTCAGCTCACTACCATATGTGTTCCCTAATCATGCTGCTATCACTGGAGGAGACTTTAATCTGTCAAAATTGTGTTGTGATAGTTACAGTTTTCTGAGTGTTGGGTATAATATCACATCCTGCTAAAATTGATTAAAAGCCCTTCTGAAAACTACCCCAAGGAGACAGTTTGGAAGCTCACTCATGATGACAAATTGGATCTATACAGTTAATAATTACAAATTTTTGAAATACTGTATATTTATAACTTATTTCCTACAATTACAGATACGAATTACATTTTTTCTTGCATTGGATACTGTAAGATTTAATAGTAGCAGTTTTTCAGAAGGTAGGCTGTCACAGACTTTTTAAAGCTTTGTAGTTCAGGAAGAGATTTTATATGTCTTGGTAATCTGTTGGAAAGTTTTGTTCCTGCATGATATAGACCTTTTTGGCATAATGTGGTGTTACAATGATTAACATGTACGTCACTGTCTGACCTGGTACTGTAATCATGGACACTTTCGTTTTGAGGAAAAAGGTTTTCTTTTCTCAGTATGCTTTTTTTGACATGCATGACTACTTGCAGTATGTAAATGCAGGGAAGGGGTAGGATCTTTAGATTTTTAAAGAAAGGTTTACATGGTTTTCTGTTCTCACTTCTTTCATTATTCTTATAATTGCCTTTTGTTTTCTGAAAACTCTTATGGCCTGGTGTACATTTCCTGCACAGAATTCCCCCAAATGAATGTGGAAAACATTTTTCACTTCTAGCACAGATAGGGAGTTTTTTCTTTTTGTATGGTGCTTTTGGGTCTACAAATCTGTCATACAGGAACAAGCAGATACAGCAGCCCCATGTAATTTAGGATCTATATCAATCACTCTGTCACTGAAAATAGAAAGTAGATTTAATAGCTCCCATAGTGCTCATAGTTTACACACAGATGAAAGATTTGCTACTGTTGGAATTCAGTTGTGTGGAGGTATGAGACTGGCCTTCAGGAAATTGGCCAGAAACTCTCCCCCCCACCCCCTCCCTAGTGGGAAACTCATACTGAACTGTATACTAATAAGGGTTTGTTCAAGGAAGTGAAAGAAAATAGTTTGGTGACTAATTCAGAGCTGTTTGGAAAGTTTCTTGTGCCAGAGAAGTGTGTAATCATCCTACATGTTCTTGTATCACTCCCAAAATTTGTGTAATACTCTTTATTTATTTTATCTCATTTAATGGAGAAAGCATATAAGACAGTCACACAAAATAGTTAAGTTCATATTCAGGCTTCATTTTATTATATTTTGTTGTTCATCACATAGTTTCTTAATTACTAACTATAATACTATATTTAATTCAGCTGGAAACTATTTTCATAAAGAAATATTTGCAATTTAAGGTTTATCAACAACACATGGAGCTAAAATTTTCTGTGAGCTAATGGACAGTCCACTGAAATGTATTTTCATTCTGAATCAGGATGATGATGGTCTGTTCGTGTGAAACATTACGTTAACATCACGTAATTATGAAACACTATGTGTGGGAGAAGTATCTACATGTATCATATTTGTGTATCTCAGATCTGATCTGCCACCAATCAAATGTGAGACCATTTGTTAATGAGTGTAGCTTACCAATCTGGTTTACATATTGAGACTTATGACTGTTAAAATACTGATCATCGTAAAAGTTAAAACTGTATTGCAATGAACATGAAGAGACTGAAAATCATATTCTGCAATGTAGTGCATGTTACATAACAAATTTTAATCAAACTCACTAATAGTACAAGTGTGACTGAAGACAACAGATTATGAGACAACCTAAGGTGAGTTACCAGATCAGGTTGGTTACAGTTTGCATGTTCGTTAGTAATTAGATATACCAAAATGACCACTTCGTTTTATAAACATAACAGTTTCATGCACACAGTGTGACACCCAAACTGACTTAAATTATTCTCTGATTTCTAAACTGAGGTTATTTCCCATAAGATTTAGCCGAGTCATGCCAGACTTGGCTGAAACTTTGGTTTAGTAGAATGACAGGCAATCAACTGTAGAATTGTATGATAATTTTTTAAGGAACAGAAAGGCTATTTTGCTAGGGTGAAGAGAGAAGGAAAATGTTTCTAATCCCCTCCCCTTCCCTCTCCTGCATCGCTGCACATTTACATATCCACCATCTACCTCACCTGCAGGTTTCTATAACAAAATTTCATAAATATGTTTTTGCTTTAACACAACCATAAGTGTACACTACCATAATTATTAGAAATCTTATAGTGGAGCATAACTGACAGCTTGAATGATGTAATACAAAGACAAATAGTTTACTTGAAAGCATGATACTATCCACCATTAATCATTTCTTATATTGTCCGCCCTGATAGCTGAGTAGTCAGCATGACTGATTGCAGTCCTATGGGCCCAGGTTTGATTCCCGGCTGGGTTGGGGATTTTCTCTGCTCAGGGTCTGGGTATTGTGTTGTCTTCATCATCGTATCATCCCATCCAGTGCGCAGGTCACCCAATGTGGCGTCCAATGTATTAAGTCCTGCACCAAGGCGGCCGGACCTGCCCCATAAGGGGCCTCCCAGCCAATGATGCCAAACGCTCATTTCCATTCCATTTCTTTTATTCACCATGTTATGCAGATCCAGTTATGATATGGAATCTACATGGATATGGAATGTATGAAAGTTGCATTAAGAAAGGCAAGCATGTGTCAGTAACTAGATCTGTAGCTGCACTCTGCCCACAAAAAATTGTCACTGCACAGCTGTATACTATTTGTCATTGCACAAATTAAGTAAACACATCAGAAACAAGAAAAAGTGAGTGTCTCCTCTGTTATATTATGTATTTCTCATTTATCCCCAACAAGTAGCTGATTATCTGCACAACGAAATTGACATTTATGAATTAATGACATTTACCTGCAAGTGGTAAGAACAGAGGACTGTTAAATATAAATGTGGCTCCCTGTAATGGAATTAGTGTTAACATTCATTCCTTGAATCAGATAACTTATGAAAAATGAGGGCTAATGTGACAAGTTTTTAATTTCTTTTGAATTTGTAGGGTGTTACGAATTTTATGCTTTATGATTAATGATAGCTTCCTCAAAACCTTAGCATCAAACTACAGTACCCTTCCAATTCCAGATTTAATTTGTTGCTTATTGTGGCATTTTGTGTGTGTGTGTGTGTGTGTGTGTGTGTGTGTGTGTGTGTGTGTGTGTGTGTGTGTGTGTGTGTGTGTGTCTGTGTGTGTGTGTGTGTGATGAGTGAGGTTGGTCTCTTTAAGGAAGTGAGCTGTAATTAATTAGAAATGAATAAGACTAATCCCCACATGAAGAGCATTTAATAATATGAGCAGTGCATGCAGAACTGTATTCTACTACACGTTAAATGTTTTCACAATTGTGAATATGGACAAGCATCAACTGTAGAATGGAAATATGAGAATGAAAATTTTAGCTGGATGCAGACTCATACCCGGATTTCCTGCTTATCACAAGGGGTCGCCTTATGGTTTGGCTATCCATGCCCAGCTCACTGCCAGACCCAAACTTCCATATATAGTCAACCCTGCATGCATGTCCAAAGGAACTTTGTATCGTAATTCAGAATTACACATGCACTGCAATATCGTATTGTACTACACTCTCCATACACAAAGGAAGAAATACAAAGCTAATAGTGTGCAAAAAGTAATGTATCAAACATGATGAAAATAAGTTAAAGTGTAGAACACATGATACAGCATAAGTAAGCCACAAAACCACAGTACCTGACAAAGATGTGATGTTCAAATGTAGATCACCTTTGGAATGTAAATAAATATTTTGTTTGGGTTTATCACATCTCAAGACAGAGTAAAAAGTGATCACCTGTAGCAAGAATACAGGACTTAGATCATTCTGTAATGCTCTTCATAAAATGTGAATATATTCTTCCCTTGGATAAGCAAGCATCAATGTGCACAACATTGCTCATGTGCAATGAGGTGACCCCTATCAGGGAAGCCAAATGCTGCTGAAATCATAGGCAGGTAATGTGAAATTCCATAGCAGGCCAATATATAGCTGCCTGGTTCCTAGCTGGCCCTTGATTTTCCTTTGATTGCTGCTTTAATTAACTCTGTCAGTACAATGGTCATTGCTGCTTATAGACTGGATTGGATTTGTGCTTGGACAGTTGCTGCTGTACTTCCCAAATGTGTGCATGACTGAAGTGGTGGGCCTGCTATCTGTCCTCATTGACGTAAATCAATATTTTGTTTGATATACAAGAACCAACACACAGCAAAACTCTTTTACCTGTAGCAGTAATGAAGGATTTAAAGCAATCTGTAATGCTCTTAATAAAACAGTCTATGAGTGTAATATGAAAGGCACTGACTTCTCCTTATAAATTGGCTTTCAGTGTGGCTGGCAATAGCAGTAAAACATGTAACATGACTATCAAGCGTGTTCCAGATTCATTCTGTGATATTCAGATGGAGAATGATGATGGTTACTCTGTGCATGCGGTTGTTTCTCATTGATGATACTTATATATGACTAGATTGAGATGTGGATGGACAGTTATTGTCTTCTTGTGGACAAAAATCATCATGCACTGTAAAAGCATTAGGTAGAAAGATAGTTATTTATCCACTATGTAATCTTGTTTAGTGCACTTATTTGGACCTACTGAAACATTATAGGCTGCTTGTTATTGTTCTATCGTCATGTCTATTGGCATGTAGGTATTTTGTAGCTCTCTCAGATAAGATTTAGTTATTTTATTTTGAGTTCTATTGACATATTTTGCAATGAAAAACCAGCCAGACTAGTTGACAGCTTATGGGGAAGTGATGGAAACACATTGCACACATCATCATGAGGTGGGATATCTCTTCATGTCTTGTTGGACCTCCTTTTACCTAGTGTAATGAAGCAACTCAATGTGGCATGGACTCAAGTCATTGGAGCTCCTTTGCAGAAATATTGAGCCCATAATTGCAATAGTGTTACCTGTGATTTTATGCAGGACCTCCACCTCTTGATTATGACCCATGAATGTTCAACAGGACTCATGTTGAGTGATCTGGATATCCAAGTCATTTACTCAAATTATCCGGATTGTTCTTCAAATCAATCATGATCAATTGTGGCATGGTGTAAATTCCATAATTGTTTGCGAGCATGAAGTCCACGAATGGCTGCAAATGCTCTACAAGTAGGTGAACAAGCCACTTTCAGTCAATGACCAATTCAGTTGGACCAAAAGACCCAGTCCATTCCATTTAATAACAGCCCACACTATTATGAAGGTACCGCCAGTTTGCACAGTGCCTTTTTGACAACTTGCGTCCATGTCTTTGTTGGGTCTGCACCACACTTGAACCTTGCCACCAACTCTTACCAACTGAAATCGGGACTCATCAGACCAGGATATGGTTTTCCAGTCGTCTAGGGTCCAACTGATATGGTCACAAGCCCAGGAGACGCACTGCAGGTAGTGTCATCCTGTTAGCAGAGGCACTCACGTTGGTCATCTGCTGCCATGGGCCCGCATCTCGTGGTCGTGCGGTAGCGTTCTCGCTTCCCACGCCCGGGTTCCCGGGTTCGATTCCCGGCGGGGTCAGGGATTTTCTCTGCCTCGTGATGGCTGGGTGTTGTGTGCTGTCCTTAGGTTAGTTAGGTTTAAGTAGTTCTAGGTTCTAGGGGACTTATGACCACAGCAGTTGAGTCCCATAGTGCTCAGAGCCATTTGAACCATTTTGCTGCCATGGCCCATTTTGCTGCACTGTCCTAATGGGTACATTTGTCATAAGTACTACATTGATTTCTGTGGTAATTTAATACAGTTTTACTTGTCTGTTAGCACCAACATCTATATGCAAAACGCTGAAGCTCTTGGTCGTTAAGTGAAGGGTGTTGGCTACTACCTTGTCTGTGGTGAGACGTATTGCCTGAAATTTGGTGTTCTTAACATTCTTTGGATCCCAGAATATTTAATTCCATAATGACTTCCAAAATAAGTGTCCTATGCATCTAGCTTCAACTACCATTCCAAATTCAAAGTCTGTTAATTCCCATTGTGTGGCCATATCATGTTGGAATCCTTTTCACATGAATTATCTGAGAACAAAAGACAGCTCCGCTAATGCACTGCCCCTTTGACCTTGTGTATGCAATACTATGGCCATCTGTGTATAAGTATATTGCTATCCCATGAATTTTTGTCATCTCAGTGTAATACTACAGAATACTGCACCCCACAATGGGTAACGAGTGCCCCCACAAGAAATTTGATACGTAGCTGAATGAATTGATTAGGATAATAAGTGGCTCATTGACACTGACCACCTCAACCTGGCTACCGCTGCTAGTGTATATTGAACAACCAAACATCAGATGCAAAGCTGCAGTAGAAAAAGGAGTCGAAGAAGATATCAAACTAACATGATCCCCCAATTTACTGTCACTTGGACACAAAGGAGCTGCTCAAATGAAAGATACCTCTCTGAAAAATCATATAAAGATTAGAAGTTTGGGTGAAAGAGAGACAGGTGACCTTGCCTTTGGTAAGATAGGATATGTCAGTGGCAGGACTTGTGTTGGTGGAAGTGAGAGGATGTATAGGACAAGTTTTGAATCTAGGTCTATTGTAGGGATGTGAATTATGAGGCAAGGAGCTGGGTGCAAGCATGGATAAGGGATTGAAAAAGAAATTATGTAGGTTGGTTGGGCAGGGGAATATGACTGTGGGAATAGTAGGGAGGGTAGTCCAGAGGATATGTCTAATTGCAGGGCATGCTGAGAGATAGTCAAAACACTGGCAGTGAACAGAATTCAGTTGCCCCCATCCGGGACAGGACTGAATGGAGTGTTCCTTCTGGCCGGACAGTGTATATGTGGAGGACGATAGGTGACTAGTGAGACAAGGACAAGGTTTCAGGACAAGGCCTGGAAGATAATTTCGCTCCATGAAGGCTTGAGTGAGACCTTTGGCATATCTTAAGAGGGAATGCTCGTCACTATAGATGCAATGACCACAGATTGCTAGGCAGTATGGAAGTGTGCAGTTGTCAATGTGGAGGTATTGATGGTGTATAGTAGCTTTCATGAGGATATAGAGGTGGAGGTCAACATCAAAGAAGGTGGCTTGTTAGTATTATCTGGACCAGAGCAAGTAAATGGTGGAGAAGGTGTTCAGGTTCTGGAAGACAGTGGATAGAGTATTCTCTTCCTCATTCCAGATCATGAAAATGTCAATAATGAATGTAAACCAGGTGAGGAGTTTGGGATTATGAGTGGACAGGAAATGTTCCTCTAGGTAACCTGTGAGTCGGGTAGTATAGTGTGCTGGTGTGTGTATGCCCATTGCTGTACTACTTAATAGCTTTAAAAGGAAAGGTAATTGTGAGAGAGAATATACGGAGTGTCCAGCAAAGGGGGCTCTGGTTTCAAAACTAAATATCTCGAAAAGTAAGATCGATAGACAAGTGTAACAAAAAGTATGTTCATCATGGAAGAGCTAAGACTTTTGTACAGAAGTCATACAGAACTTTTGAAAGGGATAGGAAAACTGGTAACAAATGGCTCCCTAGGCTGTGCACCTCGAACAATGTCAGCAACATAATTAAACTTGTCCTCTGCAAACAGGTTTTGCAGTCGTATGATAATATTTTCGAAATGTTGATCATTCGTAATATGGAGGTAACACAAATGAACAATGATATTTGCCATCACATCCTGTAGTGTGTCAACCTGAATGAATTCAGATACCATACTGATCGCCGATTCAAGCTTGTGATAGTTTCTCACACGAAAAAACGGCCAATAATTCCTATCCTGCATACAGCAGGCCAAACTTGACCTTGAGATATTACATCGGTTTCAGTTCACAAAAATAGGTTTCTTGGAACATCAAAACTGCCAGTTTTGTTTATTCACAACTCCATTCAGGTCGAAATATGTTTCGTATTCCTCAACTAACATGAATTTCTTCAACATTAGTGACTGTGAGAATCTGGTTTGCAAAGTTAGTCCTCTGTCGCAAATCTCGTTCTGGTATGGCCTGATGGCTTTGAGTTTTGAATGGAAACGTGTACACTTCGTCTCTGGATTTTTGTATGCTGGAATGCTTCAAACAGGCTCTGCTGCAATTCTTCAGATGGATTTCTTTGGATTTTCCTGAATAATTCCAGAAACTGTGGCAACATTTTCAGGTGTGTCTTCAGTTCGTCTAGGACCAACATTCCCTCCAGATCATCAGCGCTGCTATCTATCTCGTGGAATTAGCGGAAGAGCTTGTGGATGGTTTCCACATTGGGTCCTTTTGGAACATAGCATCATGTTTGAAAACTGCACCTTGTTGCCATAGGACTGTGTTCTAACCTGTGGAACTCAAGTACCAGAAAACACATTGTTCAATGTCATACATGATTTCAACCTCTTCCTTCTATACGCTAACCTCCTTTTTATGTTTCAACGATGGAACTGGTTGCTCTGAGCTACAGAGCAATATTTACAGGCACTATGTATTGCGATCGCAGTGCATCTTTCAGAAGAATTTCGAATTATTTAGAAAGTTCTGTATAAAATTCTCATAGGTTTTATAATAAAAATTCCGTTTGTTGCACTCATCTGTCGATCGTAGTTTGTGAGATATCTAATTTTGAGATCAGGGAGTTCTCTCCTGGACAGATTATAGTTGGTCATGGTGAGCAGGAAGGGAGATGTAGATTTATAGTTGGTTGAACATTGTAAACATAGTGTTCAATAGTGGCAAGGGCACAGACAATGGGGACCCTAGTGTACATGGAGGTAGCATGGATACTGTGAAGCAGGGAGCCATGTGGTCAAGGAACAGGATCTGTGGAGAGGTGGTTATCTGAGGAAATGGTTGGTCTTTTTTATACAGGAAGTTGAGTTACAGGTAAAATTCTGATGGGGTCAGTCCACAAGAGAGAGTCTCTCCCTGGGAGGGGGGACAAAGTAGTCAGCCACAAAGGGGCAGTCTGGGTGTTTGGATTTATGATCTTTAGGAAGGATGTAGAAGGTGTCAGTGTGGAGATTAGCGGGGTAGGGAGCGAGATAGACTCAGGGGAGATTCTGGGATGGGCATAAGGGTTTGAGGATGGACAGAAGATGTTGCTGGGTTATGGCATGGGGTCACTATGACAGGCCTTGTAGATGGACACATGTGACAATTGACAGAGTCCCTCTGACAGGTAACCCCTGCAGTTCATAATCATGGGGGTGGAGTTTATGTCAGTAGATGGGATTATAAGGTAAGATTATGGGACTCTCTCACCCAGTCCATGTACAGCTGCTGCCCTCTGTCTTCACACATACAAACCCACATATTTTTAATTTTTTTCCCCACTTTGACTGCATCCTGTTTTCACGAAGATTTTATTTTGTTTTGGGGTTTCATTATAGCCCCTTCTCAGATTTCATCGTTTTCCACTGTACTTCATTCATTAAGTCCTTTTTATGATTTTTACAAATTTTTCATACTACGCTATAAATTGTCCCACCTCCCATTTCAGTCAGTACAGAAAAAATTCCCTACCTCTGGCGAGACTTTAGTCCCCCATATTGTTCCAGTATTGTTGCGTAGCTCATGGAATCCCCACAAGACCATGAAACTACCAATCTTGTGTAGCAATCTGTGTTTCCCAAATGATCTCTAGCTACAAAAATTCCGACATAGCATAGCCCTCACCTACCAAGTACTTTAAAACCATGTAAAACTGGTCCAAACCACATTGCGCTACCTCCTATCCATCTGTACAATTCTCCTGCTCTGTAACCCCAACTTTCTGCATACCATCTTGCAGACTGTGTCCAGTCAATCCACTTTCTCTCCTACATTTGACTACTATCTACAACCACCAAACAAGCCATCAACCCCCCCCCCCCTCCCCCCTGCACCTCTCATAGCCACCAAATGCTGAATTGCAGACCTACTGTATTTAATACAGCCTCAAAAACTTAATTCTGGCATCCCACAGAACCCAGAGCCTAAAGAGATGTAGAACACAGTCCTGAACCAGTCCGCCAAAAGCCTCAGTCCTACAGAAATATCAGTCTTTTCACAAAGAGTTATCTTGGGCTTGACTCACAGATCCAGTCATGCTGAATTTATGAAAGGCCTACTCTCGTGGCCCCTACAGTGGAAATAGTTTCTTTGTCACTAACTGCATAAATCAGACTCATTCCAAAACCAATGTTAAAACCTGACGGACTCAGCTTGCTCCTCCATCCAACTGTGAGCCAAATCCACTACCCCAGTCCCCAAATCACCTTCTGTTAACTTTTCAGATCTTCCAGCCTCAAACCTTGTCTCACCATCATTCTCGAAATCCCTCAACATGTAAACCAATCTCTCATACTCAGAAAGGCCCACTAACCACGACCTAACAACTGATTCTGATGTTATGATCCTACGAATAGTGTTTACAATTGTGGTTATGAATCACAGTTATTGTCACGCAGAGGGACTCCAGTAGCTGTCACATATGCCCACCTACAAGACTTATCATAGTAACTGCATTTCCAAAATCTTGCAGGATCTCTAGTTACTCCTCACATCCTTAGGCCCATCCCAAAACCTGCCACGAGTCTGTCTCTCTCCTTACCCCCAAAACTTCCTGCACTTTTACCTTCTACATGCCTCCTAAATATCATTAATGCAAACATCAAAGATCTCCGATTGTGACTGGTTACTGTATACCTGCAGAGAGAATCTCTCCCTTGTGGACTAACACCTACTGCCCATCAGTTGTAACTTACCGTCCTATATACGAGACAGCAACCATATCCCCCACAAACCATCTCCCCACCATTCCTGTTCCTTTACCACATGGTTCCCTCCTTGACACTGTTGATTCCACCGCCGTCTACACTAACATCTCCAGTGATTGTGGTCTTAGCACTGTTGAACACTATGTTTCCAACAATCAAATGACTATAAATCTATAACCTCCTTCCTGATCAACATGACCAGTTATATGCTCAGCTATAATTACTTCTTCTTTGATGGCTGGTCCATGGTACAGCAATTGGCACCTGCATGCCAATAACCTATGCTAACCAGTTCACTGGTTATCTAGAGCATTCATTCCTAATTAATTAGAATTCAAAATGTCTCATCTGGCTTGGATTCATTGATGACATCTTCATGATCCCAACTGAGGGTATGGAAAACCTACCCATATTACCCCAGAACATCAACACCTTCTCCATATTCACTTCACCTGGTCCTACTCAGCGTAAACTCAACACTTTCTCCACCATTCGCTAAATCTGGTGCTCCACAGCCCAACAGGCCACCTTTTTCAGTGATGACCTCCATCTCAAGGAAGATTACATCAAAACCTCAATTAACATCAGACCTGCCAACCACCAACAATACCTCCACAACTACAAAAAAATGGCTCTGAGCGCTATGAGACTTAACTTCTGAGGTCATCAGTCCCCTAGAACTTAGAACTACTCAAACCTAACTAACCTAAGGACATCAGAGACATCCTTGCTTGAGGCAGGATTCGAACCTGTGACTGTAGCAGTCGCGCGGTTCCAGACTGTAGCGCCTAGAACTGCTTGGTCAGTCTGGCCGGCTCCACAACTACAGATGCCACTCTTTCTACACCAAGAAGTTCCTTTCATATGGCCTATAGAGTTGTGGCCATACATCTGTAGTGTTAAGCAGTACCTCTACACATATGCTGAATGTTTCTCTAAGGCATTCACAAAGCGAAAGCATCCTCCGAACCTTGTCTAGAAACAGAGTTGTGGATGGCCTCACCAGTCACCTGCAGTCCTCTCCACCTACCCACAATCTAGCCACAAGAGAACAGTTTTCTTGAGATTCAGTATTACCTAGGACTGGAGCAACTGAATCACATTCTCTGCCAGCATTTCGACTGTCTCTCACTGTATCCTGAAATGAGAAATATCATTCCTATTATACCCCCTCGCAACCCCTCCAATAGTGCCATACTGCCACCCACCCAACCTGTTCAATATCCTTGTACATCCCTACTCAATCCCTGCTCCCAACCCCTTGCCTCATGGCTCATACCCCTGCAATAAACCTAAGTGGATGATCTGTCCTATAAAGCCTTCCAGTACTGCTTCCTCCAGTCCTACCACATGCACGGGCATTTTGAAAGCAGCCACATGAGCTAACAACTTAGCTGCAATCACTGTACCACATGCTTCTTTGCCATCTGGATTCCTACCACCAACTTCAACTCTTCTGAATTATATAAATCGAAATTCTGCATACAACACATCCATCATTCCCACAACCCCCCTGGTCTCAGTTCTTGCTAGTTCCTATCCTCCACCTGCCTGTCCCTGTCCCCTCTCCATTAACGTACACTCCTTCTATCCCACCAATATGACTGCATAGTCCTTTCTTCTTAACACCCCTTCCTTTCCCCCTCTCCCTTGTTCCTCCTTCACAAAGTCTCGAGATTCTGCACAGTGGGTCTATCCTGTTCCCACCATGTGTTATGTTACACCACAGAAATTTTCATTCAGCTCTTAATCTAGCCTTCACATCTCAGTTATGTACCCATACATTAATACTCCAGAAGAGGAAGGGCAAGTGTAGTATAGGCAGTCTCTTAAGTAGATCTGTTGCATTTTCTAAATGATCTGCTAATAAATCAGTCTTTGGTTTACTTTTCTCACATTATCTATTTGATCATTCCATTTTGAAGCTATTCACAGTTGTAAACCATAAGTACATAATTGAATTTACATCCTTTAGATTTGTGTGCTTTATCGAGTAACCGAAACTTAGCTGATTCCTTTCAGCACCCGTATGAATAACTTTACACTTTTTATTATTTAGAGTCAACTGTTACTTAAAGGACTATACAAATATCTTGTCTAAATCATTTTGCAAATTGTGTTTGAACATCTGATGACTTTTCAAGATGGTAAACGATACCATTATCTGAGTATACTCAAGGGCTGCTCAGATTGTCTCTTAAATCGCTTCTATAAATATGGAATAGCAGAGGGCCTATTACACTTCATTGTGGAACATCGGATAGTACTTTGTTTTAATCGATGAATTCCTATCAATCACAATAAACTGTGACCTTTCTGACATGATATCATGAAACAAGTCGCACAACTGACATTATACTCCATAGGCATCCAATTTGATTAGAGGTCACTTGTGAAGAACGGTGTCAAAAGACCTCTGGAAATCAAAAAGATGGAATTAGTTTGACATTTCCTGTCGATAGAACCCATTACTTTGTAACACAGACACCCAAATTTGCCATCATGTCACAGAACTTCTATGGTGAATATTTAACATCAGTCGCCTCCATGGGATCTATAAATGGCGACAGCCATTATAGATGCAACAAGTTATTGTATTTTGACGTCAAATTTATGGAGATATTAAAGAATAAAGTTACATTGTCCAGCTGTTTAGTGCATTCTGTGCGAATATCGAAATAAGGTCTGTGACAAGGCTGGGGGACCTAAATGTTATATGAACGAGAAATTGAACACATGGAATATGAAATCATGGACAGTGTTCACTAATACCACACTGTGGTACAACCACCCCCACCTCAGACAGAGGTGCAGACTATGAAACAGAAACTATAGTTGGGAGTAAATGTAAGTCACCATCAACTAGACCAGAGATTTGCGTTATTCAGTCACCTGCAGGCAACACAATCGACTTCTGCCAGATGTGGACCTAGATACAGATAAACAACTGCAACTTCATTCGTGTGATACAATTCAGCAGAGATATATCACAGATTCCATCGTCATTTCATGTATCCAAAAATCCATAGGCTACTACGTAGCCAGGCCTTTTAAGCACACCATGCATCAATGGGCCAACTTTCAAACTGGGCTCTTACTCAGAATAGAGGGACTCAAAGTAGAAATTTTCCATTTAGATACTGATAACGTTCATATACATATAGGCACAAAACACCGAAATTAATGAAACAGCCCAGACACACACACACACTTTTCACTGACACTAACATGTATTAGAATAGTAATGAACACACAGCCCTAACATATCCACAGCAGAAACCAGAATACAATACAACAAAATTTAAACCTTACACAACGCCAGTGTACTTTACTTGTGGAGGATCTACACACAGTCAAACATTCAAGTACATGTACTTGGTACAGAGTGCAAGTAAATCCAAGATTGAAAAAACCCCAACAACAGTTAGTCAGAAGGAAGAGAACAGCAGGGCAGGAAATCCACACAGACATGTAAAACACGTGAAAATAAAAACACTGTAAATGAAGGCAATCCGGAGCCATCTTTGTTACGTATATTAACAGCAGATGCAGTGTGTCCCAAGCAAATATCAGAATAAACAGATTGCAGAGACCGACTCTCACTAACAAAGGCAAACATCAGGACGTATCACCAGACACAAATCAGTAACATGCACGCGGCATAACAGATGTAATCTATTACCATGACATTGAGACAAGCCCGCATCTCGTGGTCGTGCGGTAGTGTTCTCGCTTCCCACGCCCGGGTTCCCGGGTTCGATTCCCGGCGGGGTCAGGGATTTTCTCTGCCTCGTGATGGCTGGGTGTTGTGTGCTGTCCTTAGGTTAGTTAGGTTTAAGTAGTTCTAAGTTCTAGGGGACTGATGACCATAGATGTTAAGTCCCATAGTGCTCAGAGCCATTTGAACCATTGAGACAAACCTACATAACAGTAGACCCGAAAACAAAGATATATTTCAAACGATACTGCTCTTAGTTACATGTCTCAATCATCCAAATGGGCGCAGAACATGTTACCTGACCAATGAGCAGACAGATCGTATGATCCTCCAAACTGTAAACCTCCCAGCCGACAAACATGAGCTCTGCAAACGTCTTGGGAGCAGCATATACACAGAATAGAGAGGGCTTGAACTTACAGAAAGTCTACAAGGATTTTGTAACATCATCTTCTTCACCGCAAAAGTGAGTACACCTCAGTGTTTCGCTTACACTGAAAATCCATGCTGAAGATAAAACAGTTACATTATATGAGGAATACATTAGCAGGAATCGACCTTCACGGTAACAAAGATTACTCAGACTGTTTGGAGCACATAGCCACAGCTGAACTCATTCACAGTCATGACAGATGGATACTAATATAATGTATGCACAGTATTCGTCTGACACAGAAACATTTGCAGACCTAATCAGAGGAGTTGCAGAATTTTTCATAGGTAGAACACTACATGCACATTAACGTCCACTCTGCACTCTGGAGAACTGATAGAACAGATACTCGAGGACATATACTAATTGCCACCATAAATAAGTGCAACCACTTTGTATTCAAAAAGAGAGAACAAGCATCAACATATTGTGGTAACACTGTAGGAGTTAGTAACATAGATATATCACAGAACCAAACTAAAACTCACTTGTTGGCCGGTGTGGCCGAGAGGTTCTAGGCGCTTCAGTCTGGAACCGCACGACCGCTATGGTCGCAGGTTCGAATCCTGCCTTGGGCATGGATGTTTGTGTTGTCCTTAGGTTAGTTAGGTTTAAGCAGTTCTAAGTTCGGGGGGACTGATGACCTCAGATGTTAAGTCCCATAGTGCTCAGAGCCATTTGAACCATTTTTTTTAAACTCACTAGCACATATAGCCCCCCATGAACCGTGGTCCTTGCCGTTGGTGTGGAGGCTTGCGTGCCTCAACGATACAGATAACTGTACCATAGATGCTACCACAATGGAGGGGTATCTGTTGAGAGGCCAGACAAACATGTGGTTCCTGAAGAGGGGGAGCAGCCTTTTCAGTAGTTACAGGGGCAACAGTCTGGATGATTGACTGATCTGGCCTTGTAACACTAACCAAAATGGCCTTGCTGTTCTGGTACTGCGAATGGCAGAAAGCAAGGGGCAACTACAGCTGTAATTTTTCCCGAGGGCATGCAACTTTACTGTATGATTACATGATGATGGCGACCTCTTGGGTAAAATATTCCAGAGGTAAAATAGTCCCCCATTTGGATCTCCGGAAAGTCGTTTCTGAAAGTATGAACGCTGTTGGTTTTGTCAGGGCACTTCATAACACAAACAGTTGAGTCCTTCGCTGTAGTATTTTTGCTTCTGGTCCATTCATGCTGCTTTTCTTTCTCACTATTTACAGTTTCTGTCGGTTTTGTTTTGATTGGTGCACTCGATTTCAGATAACCTAACAGTTCGGTATTTTCATGTCGAAGTTTCGTTAAATCATTCTTTAAAGTGTTAATCGCTGTTTGCATGCTTATGATACACTCTTTCAATTGTTCAATACCTGTTAAACATTTGCTACACGGAATATTTTCACTTTCAACGGCTGTATTTCCGCGCGGTAGAACATTGTGCAAATCACACTCGTGAGCCATTTTATTTGACTTCATATACGTACCAGTAGTTCACTATTTCTAGACCGAATTCCCGGACACTTGAGTTATAATATCACGCAAAATGCATTTACGACTGCAGTATTCACTGATTTTTACGTATGTCGTGCATTTTTCGTTCAATTTACGTTTATACTTGTAGAGCTAACACACTAGCAGTTTACACTTTCCGCCATGTTGTCAGGCCTGTATTTCAGGAACAACTGTAGCCATTGACATGAAACTTTTACAGGACATTAAACAGTATGTTCTGAGTCTACTAAACTACAATAATTGCATTTCAGTCACTGCTTCCGGAAATAGAATTTTTTAACTACACAATTAAAATTTTGTGTACTTTTTTATGTTATCCTAAATAATTTTAATTATACATAACATTTTGTTCTGCTTTTAGTTCAGTAGACTCAGGATATGTATGTTATTACTCCCTGAAAATTTGAATACTCTACTCGAAGTGGTTTCTGAGATTTAGGGAAAAATGCAACAGAAAATAAAAATTTTCAGGAACGGCTTCTAAGGTTTCAAAAGACTGCAACTCACTTAATATAAGCTTAACTTTTTTTGTTTTTAGTCACTCAAAAGCACCCTGCACCACACTGTATATCATCCTCTAGATCTTTTTCCAAGTTTTTTCTTCATTTCTTGTTCTGGACTCCTTAATGGCCAACTGTTCTGCATACTCTACTTTACCAATGCGAATCTTGTCCATCTGTTCGAGTTCTTTGATGTGGTTTGCTCCACATTTTAATTCCCGTATGCTGTAGCACTTTCACCCTACCAATGTTGTCATAATTAAAAGCAACAACAGCCTCACTGACCTCCACTTTAGTGTTTTCATTCCAACAAAAACACTTTTTGGTAAGCGAGTCCATATAAGATTATTGGACGACTCAATGGGATTTTAAGTCCGACCATGCATTTCTTCAGTAAATCAGGATTTGCCAGGTCTGTGTAAATGGGTTTTATGATATCAATGACTGCTGTTGGAATGGAATGTTTATGGCTGTATGAACTGTTTGAGTATTGGGCATTGCGGTAATTGCACCACGAGTCAGGTCCAGGAGGACAAACGTGGTGTACTGGTTTTTCATCAGTTGACAATCTGTGGAAGAAGTTAGCCCATACTTCATGCTTCATTTTAAACAAATTTTCAGTATCATTTCTAATAGCCGCCCCATAATACTGCTGTAGTTCATCAATCATTTTGTCTGTCAGCCTGCCTCTTATGGTTTTACCATCAGAAAGTTTCTTGTCTCTCAAGCTTTGTTCCAGCTTCCTCAACCTGGTGCCCATCCTCTTCTGGATATGACCAACACTTTTAATCTTTGTAACACAGCAATCCACAGTCTTCTACGCACAAATTACTGATTTTAAGAGATCTTGAAGTAATGCACGTAAAAACTAACATTTTCTACCGGTGTACATTATATATGAAAAAAATGAGATAAAATACTTCCCCTGTGAGTTTATATGTGACATATATATATACATACCATTTTATTCGGAAAACTGATAATTTTGTAATGAGATACGAATCCAAAAATGTGAAAAAAAATTTCCGCTCTAACTCCCCTTAATAAGCTTACTCCAAAGAGCGCTGTCAGCACCCATTTCACCAGTGAAAGATAGATGGAATCGTAAACTACCATGGTCCACAGAATTGACAAGATTGCAGAAAGATTCACATGACAAACAAAACCACTATCAAAGAACTAAGCTCAATAACAACTCAAACTTGAACTATACCAGATGCAAAACAAAAATAGAAAACAGAACTAAACAAAACAGGGCAAAACCACTGGGCCAACTCTGTTAAAGCACAACTACAGAACAACGTATGGGGAGAACAGTTAGAGACATAACGAATTAAGATCACAACAGTTTTGTAGACATTAAAACGAGCAGACAGTACGATGACACAGGGCTGGGGATGCTCAGCGGAGTTTCGGCTGAGCAGGTTCCGTCCTGATGACAAAGAAACACCAAGGATCCCAAAACACTATAAGGACTTACGGTACCTGATGAGCAATACTAACGAAAATGGTTGTGTTACCATGCCTTTCGCACATGAATAGGTAGCGCTAGAGATGGCTAGACTTAAAAATAGAAAGGTGCCTGGCCCAGATGGAACACTTCTGGAAGCTCTTAAAAATAATGTCACACAGATAATCCCTTTTGTAATGGAGATATATAACGACGCCTTACAACAAGGAAGAGTCCCTGATCTTTGGGAAACAGCCAAGTCCACACCAATATAGTTTTGTGGCAAAAAGATCAACAGGTGATGCAATCAACCATGCATTAGAAATAATACACACCATAGAGGATAAATATCCATTTGAAATTTTAATCAGCATCACAAGTGCTTTTCATAACCTTTGGTAACCTGTGTTATTCGCTAGGTTGAGAGGGATGCAACTACCAACTGCCCTGTGTAACAGCTTACTAGACAGAATTAGGACAGAAAAGTGGGTAGCAGGATACCAAAAGGTAGTCGAGAAAACAACGAAAGGTTGCCTACATGGCTCAATCTGCGGAACAATATTTTGGGACATTGCTATCGAGTCACTTGTAAACAATTTGGATGCAGATGATGGTAAATGGGGTGGTCACATATGCAGATGACTTGTTAATCGTTGGATCAGCAGACTTATGAGCACACCTAGAAAACAAAACTACACGACTTCTACTAAGTAAACCTATAAGTAATTAGTGTAGCAGAAACAAAGTCAAAATAGCTGCAAACAAAACAATATATCTGTTATTCAAAAGAGCAATGAAATGGAACCCAATTATTAATATGGATAACGTTAACGTAAAGAGGAATCAAGCAATACGATAGTCAGGAATACACGTTAATGTATGATGTACTTTTAATATGCGCACAAGACTGGCAATTGACAAAGCAACGAAATTGATATACAAACTTACAAGGCTAAATACCCCACAATAAAGACTACCTTTGAAGATGCTACAAATGTATCACACAGCTCACTTGGAAGCTACAGTATGATTTGCATCAAATGCATGGGCGAACCATCTGTGTCTAGTGACCTATAGAAACATAGTGAGGAGAGGACAGAGGAGCGTACTACTCAGAATATTAGGTGTTTTGGCATTACATCAGTAGAAGCCTTGTATGTGGTTCTTGGGACTTCTTCACTGATATCACTATCCACCACAGTGCAGCTGCATACTAACTAAACAGGGCAGACACGACAAGGTTCGAGAAATAACGGGGGAAAACATCATTGGCATGTGTCAGTTAAACAACTATTGCCTTGACGCATGGCAACAGGAGTGGAAGAGACTCATAAAGGGTGTCGAGTTTTCTCTTTCTTCCCCAATATCCAGAAACCGCTGAAGGTGAAGCATGTGGATTCAAACTGTTGCACAGTTCACTTTTTGACCAGCCATGGCCCATAGAAAGCTTTTTTTAATTGGGTGAGCCTTAGCTAGAGCGCTATGTGCAGATGTGGGGCATATGGTGCTCCTGAACATGTCGCAGTACATTGCAACACTCTCACACACATAGGAACTGTAACAGAAAACAATGACATCAAAGAAATGTTACAAGATACAGATTAATTGTGTTCTCTTGGTTACATCTCTGATAAGGTTTTAAGAATACTGTGTGGCATCTATAGACAAGAAAATCCATATGGCAGATCTCTAAGAGACAAAAAGCAACATGATCCTTTGGATGAAAGAAAGTCAATCACAGCCACAGACAGTGGTGGAGATGCAGACACAGAAAATGACAAAAGCTCAACAACATTAGACACAGGTTTATAACACATAGGAGTATAACACCTAAGATATACAAATGATTATAAGACAGGCAGACAGTGCATGATAGTTTCATGCATCTAAACTTCACTATAAGTATGATAACTAAATAATATAAAGGAAAATGTCTAATGTAAACAACGAGGTAGTCGTAAATATCTAAGGAATACACCATACTGGAGGTCGAGGCTCGATGTTTAAGTTCGGAGTGTTTCCGTCCAACTATGGCACTGGTCAAGGGGAACAGCATCATACAGACAAACATAAAACACAACAGCACACATACAACACTACAGAATAACAACAACAGAGCCGACTAGTGATAAATACAGACCTTTGGTTGTATGAATCAACTCGAAGATACTTTTCGCAGTACATTATAAATTTCAAATGTGACTTCAAACTCACAGAACAGGTGTAGTTCTGACATACAGAAGTCCTATCCATTGAATTATTATGTTAAATCATTCACATTTTTACCACAGACTCAAAACCATTACAATTTGGAAGCCGAACGTTTCATACACACTCTGCCTGATACAGCTCCCAACATGTTGGAGTAGAAATGAAGTACATTCAAGCAGTAGGAATCAAGTCAGCAGGTGGACAAGCTCCCTGATGCAACCCTGATGTGCTGGAGTCAGCACATAGAATTGGTTCTTGGCTTCGAGTTTCCACTATATCCATCACCAGCACCACTAAGTCAGCATACGGGCAAGGTCTCCTGAAGTATCCTGACGTATCAGTGCAGGGCATAGAACTGTTTCCAGGCTTCAGCTTTCAACCATATCCAGTGTCTGCACAACTCATAGTGTCTCACATAAGACATTACAGAGTGAAGTTCTTCAACACTTCATATCAACTGACCTCCACCGGATCGAAGCCTGTCAATGGTGGTTTAGCACCTGACATGACTTCAAAGCTATAGTGGAAGTAGAGAATGACTTTCTGGGGTTTGAAGGTGCAGTTCAGTGATATAAAGTGGGATTAACTGCGCAGCAAACAGTAATGCTCCAAGTGTTCCAAGACAACCGAGAATAATCCATTTACTTGAGATATCAATATGTTATGCAGCAACAGCATATCCATAGTTGACATGTTTGGGGGTGATACTATGAAGATCACAAAAAATGGTTCAAATGGCTCTGAGCACTATGGGACTTAACAGCTGTGGTCATCAGTCCCCTAGAACTTAGAACTACTTAAACCTAACTAACCTAAGGACATCACACACATCCATGCCTGAGGCAGGATTCGAACCTGCGACCGTAGCAGTTGCACGGTTCCAGACTGCGCGCCTAGAACCGCGAGACCACCGCGGCCGGCATGAAGATCACATCTCAAGACCCATCGCAATTAGTGTGTTTAAAGCATGCAAGTGTGATGAATCTGCATCATCTGCACAATGCATTACCGATTGCCATGGAGAGACTCAACCCATAGTGCAGGTGTCTCAAACCACTCTTTGATGATATTTGTCAAGTATCTACTGGAACACAGAGTTCATGAAGAGGATGAAAAATTAAATGTGTGCATAGGTGAGCGTATGTACACTACATATAAGGCTGCTTGTGTACTCCTGTAAACAAAAATTTTATAGAAGTTCAATTTACGGAAGGCATTCCTATGTCTGTTAGTGCTACAGCTGGATTGAGAGAAATACATGCTGAATTTAAAGCATATGAAAATGGTTATGTGGAAAGTATCACAGAATGATGAATAGAGATGGTGCAGTAAAAAGACAAAGACAAAGTTTTCTTAATGAATGTGATTTCCTCCCCACAGTTCACAAAGTACAAGCATATATTTTCAATGTATAGAAGTTGTATGAAAAATATATAGACTGATTGAAAAAAATAATGGCGGCACCAAAAAATTATTAAAGTTCAGTAATGAGAATTTGTTTACACATTTGTCTAGGTAACATACTTAAGTAATCTACAAAATCACCGGTTAATGTGAGAATGACATAAGCCATTGCAAATGTGAAATGCTGGTACATTAATAAACAATGTAACCACAAATATGTCAAATGCAAGCACGCAGATGTGCATGCATTATGTTGTACAAATGTTTATTGTCAGTTTGTGTTATGGAGTTCCCTGCTTGTTGCACTTGGTCGGTCAATACAGGGCCAGCTAACGTTGTTTGTGGATGATGATGGAATTGTCATCCAGTCATGCCTCATATATACTTTATCGGAGAAAGAGCTAGTGATCAAGGAGGAAAAGGCCACTCTGCAGAGCATGTTGGGTTACATCAGTGGTATGTCGCCAAGTGGTGTCATGTTGGAAAATAGCCTCTTGAATGCTGTTCATGAATGGCAGCACAACACATCGAATCACCAGATTTACGTCCTAATTTGCTGTCAGGTTGTGTGCTGTCATAAGGAACTGCATCACAAACACTAACTTCTGGTGCAGTCTAGTGGGTCTAGCATGCAGACAGGTTGTTTCCAGGCTCTCAACTCGCCCACTTCTATCTCGCAGCCATCACTGGCACTGAAGTTTCATCAGAAAGCACAGCTATTCGCCTTAAGTACCTCTGGTTCAGAACTGTCCTTGAAGTAACCGATATGTAACATTTCGTTGTGCCACTGTGGTGGCGACGATTGCTCAAAAGCTGCTGCCATGGTGCCATCCAGAGACTGGGCTTCTGGCGACCACACATTCTTGTGACCATCAATGTCACCAGCAACGTACAGTGGCTATTTTCCTACCAAGTCTTTGTGTAACATTACAGAAGTAACATCCTTAAACCAACCAACCAACCAACATCCACATTCTTGTAGCCCTGTTACACGACCTCAGTCAAACTCAGTCAGGTGTTGAGAACGGCATCTTTGTCGTCTTAAAGGCATTCTTAACTGACATAAGCTCACCATGTCTAATCTCAAAGGTAACTAATGCTCATAATCCTTATAGAACGTACGTGAAGCAAACCTGATTAGAATCCCCATAGAGGAGCTACTAGTTCCACTCGTCTGTGACTGAATAACAGCATCTTCCAGACGTATAAACATGTCTGCCAACTTTCGTTTATGTCGAGTGACTCCTTTTGGTGTTGCGATTTTTTCCTATCAGTGTTTGACAATAAATAATATTTTTCTTTTACAATTTGAAATAATTTTATTCCTTCATACACATATAGCATGTGACTTAACAGGTAAGATGTTGGAAAGAGAGTTTGTAGTTCATACGTTTGCAATTTCAGAGACTTCAAAGTTCAGCTACTGCTGTATCAGAGAGACTTAGCACATTAATAACCTTCACAATCATATGTCGTTCAGATGACAATACACATGATGGTTTAGGGATAGCAACCATTATAGATTCTTGAAGTTTAATATTAGCTGTTGCTGTTGCTGTAATTAATACATCTTTGTCCTGATATGTAGCATGTATCAAAAATCTTCCTCATGGAATTTACTTCATTTATGACTTCTATAGCATTCATACAATGCAAATAAAATAATTCTGGATAGTTCTTTAGTACGTCTATGGAAGTGAGTATGATCATGGACTGCCTGTTCCCATGGCGGCAGTATCACATACACAAGATATGAAAGGTCATGCATTGGTGGAGCTGACACTTATGCTAAGACGATTAACGTGAAACGGTTTCAGAAGTGATTATGGCCGCAGGAGGGAAATTAAGAGACTTATAGTGGGGAATTGTAGTTGGAGCTAGACACATAGGACATTCCTCTTCTAAAACAGTTAGTGAATCCAATATCCTGAGACCCACAGTATTAAGAGTGTGACGAGAGTGCCCATTTTTAGGTATTACCACTCACCATGGACAGTCTACCCTTAACGACCGAGAGCAGCAGCATTTGTAGAGTTGTCAGTGCTAACAGAAAAGCAACACTGTGTAAAAAACTACCGAAATCAGTGTGAAACGTACGAAGGACGTATCTATTAGGACAGTGAGCGCAATTTGTCGTTGATGAATCATGGCAGCAGATGACCGACACGAGTGCCTTTACTAATAGCATGACAATGCTTGCAGCACTTCTCTTGGAGTCGTAACCATATTGGTTGGACGCTAGATGAGTCCTGAATTGAGATGCTAAGAGCTGATGGCCGTGCGGTTCTAGGCGCCACTGTCTGGAACCGCGAGACTGCTACAGTCGCAGGTTCGAATCCTGCCTCGGGCATGGATGTGTGTGATGTCCTTAGGTTAGTTACGTTTAAGTAGTTCTAAGTTCTAGGGGACTGATGGCCTCAGAAGTTGAGTCCCATAGTGCTCAGAGCCATTTGAACCATTCGTGTAAAGTTATATTTGGCAATAAGAAATTCAGCCTTACGATGCAAGGTTAATTTTTGTTTAGTTTACCTAGGTTTCGATGCCAATAATTGTATCTTCTTCA